>NC_025994.2:64655324-64684048 GCF_000442705.2 Elaeis guineensis
AAATTTCATGAACCTTGGAGGCTGCAAAAAAATTAGAAAAGCTCCTCTTGATGGCAATCAAAGACCATATCTTCAATTTTTTTCAAAAAAAATCCCTATTGCTGAGAGAGATATTAGATGGGCTTTAAGATGTTGACAAAAAAGAAGAAGGTACCCATCGAGGCCAAAAAAAAAAGTAAGCCCCTAATGCACCACCATCAGAACATTGATAAGGAAGAAGATGGTAATGCTGAATATTCAATAAAAATTGGATGGCTCTGATATCATGTTAAGAAAGAAATTTATAGCCAAAACATGTTAAGAAAGAAATTTACAACCAAAAGACTTGATTTCATTAGGTATGATAACATGCTTATATACATTTCATATGGGATCAATATCCCAATATCAAAGGGATCAATATCTTTACATCAAAGGAATGATTTCAATTTCTACCAAAAAAAAAGGAATAATTTCAATCACATGGGATCGGCCATATCTACTAAATCCTATTGTATGGTTGGCCAAGGAAATCAAGGAATGGTTCTCATCATATGGGATTATATAGCTACTCATATTTGTCTAATCTAGTGTCAAGAGAATCAATATATGATTTTAATCAATAGCTGTCCATATCTGTCTAATCTAATGCTGAGAGAATTAAGGTATGATTTTCATCAACATCCAAATTTAAAACAAAATGAGTTAGGAATGCCAACATGTTAATGAAATATGCATCATCAATTATGATGATATCTTGGGAAATAGAAGCGAGTATAATATATATTATGTATTTATAAGTATTTGAATTTTGGGTTGCTCATACTCAATATCTTAACTCAAAACCAACCTAAATTAATTATGTTAGATTTGCCCAAGGTAGGTGCAATTTTAGGTTCACCCACTAATTTCATCCCCAGTTAAAGACTCATGACAGACCCACTAATGAGTTGGCTAATGCCGTCCTAGTCAAAAAAGTAAATGGGAAGTGGCATATCTGCATTGATTATACTGATCTAAATAAAACATATCCCAAGGATAGTTATCTTTTATTTCAGATCGATCAGCTAGTGGATGCGACCTTAAGACATCAATTCTTTTCATTCATGGATGCATTCTCCGAATACAATCAAATTCAGATGGCCCCTAAAGATGAGGAGATGACCTCTTTTGTTACTGAACAAGATCTTTTTTGCTACAAGATTATGCCATTCGGCCTAAAGAATGCAGATGAGACCTACCAATGACTTGTCAACAAGATCTTCAAAGAGCAGATCGGTAGAAACATAGAGGTGTATGTGGATGACATGCTTGTCAAAAGCAGAGCTGCCCAGATCACATCACCGACCTCAAGAAGATGTTCATCACGCTGCGATACTTTCAAATGAAGTTTAACCCTAGCAAGTGTGTGTTTAGCATCATCTCCAGCAAATTCCTCAATTTCATAATGTCTCAAGGAGAGATCGAAGCGAACCTAGAAAAAGTTCAAGCTCTCCAAGAAATAAAACCTCCAAGAAGTACAGTGCCAAACTGGGAGAATCACAGTTTTGAATAGATTTTTCTCAAGATCAGCAAAAAGAAGCCTCTTCTTCTTCAAAGCTCTCAAACAGGTGAAAAACTTTCAGTGGTCGAATGAGTGTCAGGCCACCTATAATGACCTAAAAAGATACCTTGACTCACTTCCCCTCCTAAGTAAATCAAAACCTAGAGAAGTGCTATACTTGTACCTAGCTATTTTACCCTCGATAATCAGTTCAGTCCTCGTCCGATAGGAGGCCAAGATGTAGAAGCCGATTTACTATGTCTGTCAGATGCTCCATGATGCCAAGACTAGATATATGAAGCTCAAAAAGGTAGCTTATGCTCTCACGATATCTTCTAAGAAGCTACGCCCATACTTTCAGGCACATGCCATTGCCATCCTCATCGACCAATCCATCAGATCAATACTCTATCAGCCTGATACCTCTGGATAACTAGCTAATTTGACATCAAATATCTACCTCGATCGTCCATCAAAGCTCAGGCATTGATCGATTTCATTCTGGAGTGCACCATCCCAGATGAGGAATAGAATGGTGAGGAGGCAACTCTGATGACCGACGAATGCTGGGTTCTCCATGTAGATGGCTCTTCAAACACCATGAGCTCGAGAGCTGGACTGATCTTGACTAGCCCATATGGAGAGGTCATGGAGTATGCACTACGATTTAGATTCTCTGCCTCCAACAATGAAGCTGATCATCGGTTAGGTTCAGGGAGAATGGCGAAGGAATTGGGCGTCCGGCATCTCAGAGTTCATAGTGATTCTCAGCTCATCATCGATTAGGTTCAGGGAGAATATGAAGCATGGGAGCCGAACATGATAAAATATTTACAAAAAGTTAAGGATCTCACCTCCAACTTGCCACCATAAACATCCAACAAATATCGAGGATGGAGAATGTGTGGGCTGATCTCCTCTCAAAGCTCACAACGCTCGATACAGCCAACCTGAAAAAAAGCTCATACCTCAAAACCCTTAAGAAGTCGAGCATTGAAAAACCCTCTGTGATGCAAACAGATCCTGAGCCAAGCGGATAGATCCGATCTTGTGCTACTTGCAAGATGGGGTATTGCCTGCTGATCGAGACGAAGTCAAGAAGTTGAGACACCTTGCACCCTAATACCTTGTCTACGATGCGAGATTACATAAAAGGTCCTTCACCTTGCCCTTACTTAAGTGCCTTCATCCCTCAGAAGCTGAATATGTCCTATGAGAAGTTCACAAGGAGATTTACAGTAATCACTTGGGGCGCAAGGCCCTCATCCATAAAGTGCTATGATAGGGATACTTTTGGCTGACCATGCAGAAAGATGCTGCTGACCTAATGAAAAATGTGATCAGTGCTTGAGGACTTCAAACACCCAGCACCGACCTTCGACCCCTTTGGCTCCAATTACCACATCTTGGCCCTTTGTCCAGTGGGGAATGGACATCCTGGGGCCTTTTTCCATCATGGTGGCATAAAAAAAATTCTTGCTTGCTCATCGTGATTGACTACTTTATCAAATAGATGGAAGTGGAGGCGTTGGTGACCATCACTGAGGCGAAGGTCCACAATTTTGTATGAAAATTGATCATCTGTCATTTTGGCTTACTATAGGCCATCATCATCGATAATGGACGCCAGTTCGACAATCCAAAGTTCATGGGATTCTGTAATGGGCTTGGCATCTCCCACAGGCTGATTTCAGTAGCTCATCTTCAGAGCAACGACGAAGCTGAGGTGACGAACAGGACCTTGCTGCAGGGCTAAAGGCTCGATTAGGCCAGGCTAAAAGATTATGGGTTGAAGAACTATACCATGTGCTCTAAGCATATCTCACAACTCAGTGAGTTCCAACTGAAAAAAACTTCCTTCAAACTGGCTTTCAGAATTGAGGTCATCATATCTCTCGAGATTGGCCTGCCCATGCTGTAAGTGGAAGAATTCGACGTAGATAGCAACTCCATTGAACTGAGGGTAAACCTAGACTTACTGGAAGAAACTTGGAAGTGAGCACAGATTCGAATGGCCAACTACCAGCAAAGAGTAGCTCAGTACTATAATTCTTAAGTTAAAGAAAAATCCTTCCTAGTTGGACAACTAGTTCTTCACCAAACTGAAGTTTCTCATCTGACTGAATGATCGAAGCTTGCATCAAACTAGGAAGGCCCGTATTGTGTCATCGAAGTGGTTTGGTCGGGAGGCTATCACCTTTATTGGCTAGATGGAACTCCGATTCTCAAGACTTGGAACTCTGACAACTTACGTATCTATCATCCTTAAATTATAATTTTTTATTGAATTAAATAATAATGAATTGTTTTTATAAACTATATATTTTCTTGAAATAACATGTGCTCCTTATCTACGGATGAGGTGCGAAACATGTCCTCCATGTGGATCTCCATTGCGCTCTCTTCGATCACGATCGAGGAGCAGATGCATCTTCATACAGATCTCCATCATGCGCTATTCGATCACGATGAGGAGCGGTATGCATCTCCATGCGGATCTCCATCACATCTCCTCGACCATAGTCGAGAGTTGTACGTATCTCCATTTTGTGCAGGATCCGGTACCACACATTGCCATCAAAAGAAAGAGAAAATAAAATAAGAAACATAATACAAATACATGGATTGACCTCAAGTCTATCTCCATGGGGCATGCAAGTTTCACTATGAAGAATAAAAACAACAATACAAGAGAAACTCACTACTCAATCTTTGTGTAAAAATCTCTCAATAATAAGTTTTAAAATCTTCATAAAAGCTCTCTGAAACTTCTATTGAAGCCTTTCTATATCTTCAAGACGTCACCAGCTACCAATACAACAAACAGCTCATCAATCGAAGCTATATAGATTTCAGAATCTTCAAAATAGTGTTACACTAGGAATATCGAGTCCAAATCAATCCTAGAACCATATATGACCGTCCGATCATGATCGGCTGCACTAGAGCCATCTGATTGTACACTATAGCCTCAGATCAAGTCTGATCACGTTCGAATTGAGTTCCAGCCATCCAATCACAATTGCATATGACATGAACCATCAGATCATACACAAATGCTCCTGGATCGCATATAGACCGTGTGATCGATCTATGCGGCCTCCATGGACCACCCAACACCCTATGATCCACGATGGACCACGACAGGGTGCAGGGCTTAGGAGCCTGTGCAACCACTCTAGGCCTACCTATGTGCTAGGCTACATGCTCTTGCATGCACACGCACGTCCGCCTGGCCCGACTGCACCACCGTCGGCTTCTGCTGCCTCGTAGATCATGCCACATACTCTAAACCTTCTTTCGCATGTATCTTCACCATCTAAACTCTGTTTGGATTGTTCTTGAGCTCGTTGGACTCCGTTCTCATCTTGGACCTTACTGTGGGCTCAGTATAGATCAAATCTCAAGATATCAGATCTCAATAATCTCCATCTTGATTTAATATTCGATTTTATCTATCTTTGAGAGCCTGTGATCCATTTCATCCCCATGCCTTGGGGCACGCCTGCTATCTCATAGATAGGCAAATGTGGGAGTCGAGCCAGATCGCTCAATCCCACCTTTGTCATGGACTATGTCCACTCTGATCAAAGATCTATTCGGAGAAGTCTCCTGGGCAATAGAAACTTCACTCTATGATGTCACCTCTCATCCTCCCAAGTCTCCCATCTAGTATCCAATCTACCTCCACTTGGAGCTCTACCTCGCTTTGGCTTCTTATGGCTTCTAAAGCTCCACCTCGATTGGGCTCCTCACAGATAGTAATATCTTTTTATCCTCTTCTTTCTCTCCAAAATAACCCTATCGCCACACAACACCTTCAGGATTCTTTTACTAGCTATCATCTTGTAGCCTCTCAAATTCAGTCTGCTCAATGAGATAAGATTCTGCCTAAAATCAGATATGTATGAAATCTCTCTCAATCTCCTTACTACACCATCATGTATCCTCCAGCTGACTATCCTGATGCCTCTGATCGCACAGCTCGATCCATTTAGTAGATAAATAGTACCCTCACTACTCTTTAGAAAGTCAAGCTGCTCCTCTCTGCAACATACATGATAGGTGCATGCAAAATCTAAAATTTACTAATAAAAAAAAATAGATATCTCATCAAATATCTTTAGGACATCATCTTCTGACTCGTTACTGGCCGTCGCTGTAGTATCCCTCTTTTGATTCCTAAGTTGAGGGTAATCTCTGGCTAGATGTTCCAACTCATTATATTAGTAACATCTGATCTTACTCAAGTCTCTCATTCTGGACTTGGACTGCCCTCATCGTGATCTCCTGTTGCTCCATCTGCTGCTCTTGCTCCTTTAGAGACTGCCAAAGCTGAGCTGCCGCTTGAGCTTGAAGTCGAATTCTCTCGTCTGAGAACTTCATTTTGAAGAATCATCATGATGACCTCATCCATCTTGATGGTACTCTTCTCTACTAGAAGAGCAATCACTAAGGACTCATACGAAGAGAGAAGCACCATTAGCAAGATCAGTGCCCTAGTCTTCTCCTCAACTTTCTCGCCAACATTGAGGAGGTCGGTGAGGATCTTTTGAAAATGGCTGAGATGCTCCTGCACGCTCTATCCCTCTGTCATCCGTAGTTGGTAGAACTACCTCCAGAGGAAGAGAGTGTTGGTGAGAGATTTTATCATGTATAACTCCTCGAGCTTTGACCACAGCACCGTCAGAAAAGATTTGTCAGGCACATTGATCACCAACTCATCCATTAGGTACAAATAGATCGTACTCACTGCCTACATCTGGAGCTGCCTCCAATCCTATACCTCTATGGTAGTTGGCTTCTTCTCGCATAAGAGAGCATCGATCAACCCTTACTGGATAAGCACGTCCTTCACCCTCGCTTGTCACAAGAAGAAATTATTATTCCCATCGAATCGGTTGATCTCCATCTTGATTGTGCTTGTCTTCTCCATCTTCTACCTCGATCAGCACTGCTGCAATCTATGCTTTGGTACCACTTTGCTCTGATATCAATTATTGTGTAGGATTCGATACCCATGTTGCAGCAGAAAGAAAGAAGAAATAAAATAAAAAATACCATACAAATATATGGATCGACCTCAAGCCTACCTCCACGGGGCATGCAAGCTTCACTATGAGAGAATAAAATACAACAATACAAGAGAAACTCATCACTCAATCTTTGTACAAGAGTTTAAAATCTTTTCAAAAGTTTTTTAAAATCTCTCTTGAAGTCTTTCTACATCTCTAAAATATCATCAGCTATCCAATGTAATAAATAGCTCATCAATTGAAGCTATATGGACTCCAAAATCTTCAAAATAGTATTACACTAGAAATATCAAGTCCAAATCAATCCTAGAACCATCTGTGGCCTTCCGATCATGATCAGCTCGCACCAAAGCCATTCGATCATGCACTACAGCCTCAGATCAAGCTTGATCATGTTCAGATTACGTTTTAGCCATCTGATCACGATCGCATGTGATCTGAACCATCGATCACTCATAAATGCCCTTGGACCGTGCGTAGATCGCATGTTTGGTCCATGCAGCCTCTATGGACCACCTAGCACTCTGTGATCCGTAATGGACCGCGATAGGGCATTGGGCTTGGGTGCCTGCGCACCTACTCTGGGCCCACCCATGCGTTGGGCCGCACGCTCCTGTGCATGCGCATGTCTGTGAAGCCCGACTGCACCACCACCAATCTCTGTCACCTTGTGGGTCATGCACCTACTCTGAGCCTTCTTTCGCATGTATCTTCACTGTCTGAACTTTGTTTGAACTATTTTTAGACTCATTGGACTTCGTTCATAATCTTGGACCTTGTTGTGGACTAAATATGGATCGAATCTCAAGATAAAATCTCAACACCCATGTGGGTCTCCATCGTGTGCTCCTCGACTGGCCATGGCTGAGGAGTGATATGCATCTCCATGTGAAGCTACATCACATGCTCCTCAATCACGATCGAGGAGCGGTATGCATCTCCATGTAGGTCTCCATCGTGTGCTCCTTGATCACGATCAAAGAGTGGTACGTATCTCCATGTAGCTCTCTATCGCATGCACCTCGACCATGATCGAGGAGCAATGGCCAAGAAATATTACACATCTCCATGTGGATCTCTATCGCATGCTCTTGGACCATGATCGAGGAGCGGTATGCATCTCTATGCGATTCTCCATCACACGCTCTTCGGCCATGGTTGAGGAGCAGTATGCATCTCCATGTAGTTCTCTATCGTGCGCTCCTTGGTTGTGGTCGAGGAGCGGTATGCATCTCTATATTGTTCTCCATCGTCCGCTCCTCGATCACGATCGAGGAGCGGTATGCGTCTCCATTCATCTCGATCGCACGCTCCTTGGCCACGGTTGAGGACAGTATACATCTCCATTCATCTCTATCGCACACTCCTCGGCCACATTGAGGAGCAATATGCACCTCCATTCGATCTCCATGTGCTCCTCAGCTACACCCAAGGACCGAACATCCCCAAGCCCGACCTCCCACCTACTGAACTATGACACAATTTTCCACTCCTCGCCACTAAGAAAATGACCTAAAGCTGACGAACGGCCTCCATGGTATAGGACGAACACCGAAACCTACTATAATAAAGCAGCCGACCTTCATGCCTTGTTGACATAGTGATGAAAAAAAAGAGTAATTTCATTAAAGAAAAATTTTTGCAACATATTAGTTGGTCTGGAATTAAAATATCTTAGCAAATGCCGAGGTTCATAAAAAAGATCGACCTATGTCTAAGCCCAGACATCCCTGTGCTGAAATACAAAAGCTTAAGCCCAGACTCACCGACCTCAGCATGGTTGGAGAGGATGATGATGGCTAGAGGCAGAGTTGGCGCTACCTCCTCGATCGTCCAATCTTCATGAATCGGCTGAAAAGCTCCTCTACCTGCAGCCCTTCATCTCCAACTTCACCGACCTTCTCCTCCTCACCGTCCGACTCTAGGGATCTGAGGTTGAGGTCAGGAAAATGATTCCTGACTTTCTCTTTAAGTCCTTGATCTCCTATAAGTATCAAGTTAAACCGTACTCTGCTTTGATATCACAAAATGGTCGAAGAGCAGAAGGCTTCGACTGCAGTGACCTTGGTGGCCTCTAGCTTTTCCTTATATTTACTTTTCTCAATCGATAGTTGAGCTTCAGCATTAGCCCAGGTCTTGGCAAGCTTGGATTCAAGCTGCTTCACCTTATCTTTCAGCAACCTATTCTCATCCTTGGCTTTCAGCTTGCATAGTTGGGCATCATCCGCCCTCCTGGTGGCCTGAGTGGCCTTGTCCTTGGCTTCCTTGGAGATATGCGGAGCTTCATGGATCATCTCCACAAAGTGGTCGAAGTGATGGATGAGCTACAAAAAAAAAAAAATAGAGAGAGATTATTATTAAGTGGAAAGAACAGAATAAACTGAGGAAAGGTAACAGATCGTCACTTACTCAGAGAAGGGAGTCCCACGAATCATGGATTTTGAACATCCCACCTTCAGCATTGAAGGCTTCAATGTTGATCGATAGTATGGCTGACCTAAGCAGAGATTGAGCAATTCGATAGTCGCCGATGGCCTTCCTGGTGTCCGAGGCCTCGGCATCCAATAGAGCTTCCACTAGAGGGGATGCCTTAGCCGGTAGGTCGGCCGGACGAGAAGACATACACACCAAAATTTGGGGGGTGCCCGAACTTTGCTGCGATGAGGATGTAGAAGGCCGGGGGGTAGTCTTCCCCAGCATGACGGAGTGAAGGGGCTGCATAGCCTTTGTCGGTGTTGATTCCTTCCTCAGGGGAGCACCGTTGGACCTTGAGGAACCCCCAACCATAGGCTAGGTGAGGACAGCCTCAGTTCGACCGCACTTGGGGGCTTGGGCCGCATTTGCCTTCTTCTTCTTCATAGCCCGATGAAGAGCTTTGATGTTTCGGGATTTATCTCTACATAGAAGATGAGGTTAACCAAAAAAGATGAGCGCCAAACTAAAGAAGATGCAAAATAATAATAATAATAATAATACTTACTCTTAAGGTCGGTCGGACTCAATCTAACCTTGAATAAACTCTCCTTGGTAAGGAGCTTGGACAATAGAGGGGGAGTAAGATAGAAGATTTGTGCCAATGCCTCCTCCTCAACATCTGTAATGTGGGAGCTCAGACTGTCCACCTATGAGGTCGACCCCATTACGTGTTGAAGTCTCAAGGTTGCTCAGTTAAGATAAAAAAAAATGCTCCTTCCAGTTATGCACTGAGGAAAGAGCATCTCGAAAGAATGACATCCCTTTTGAAGAGAGACGTACCAACACCCGACCTTTGTAGGGTGCTCCTTTAGTGTGAGCAAGTTCAGAAGAGGTGGGAGGTCGGTTCGACCCCAAGGAGAAGACAGTGGGTGAAAAAAGCTAGAATTTGATGCCAAAAGTTTGGCGCTATGCTATTGGGGCTTATTCTATACAAGTTAATGAATTCTATGATCAAAAAATGGAAGGACAGTTAAGATCGGCCTTCAAAACTTTCTCATAGAGGCCTATCCGACCCTAATGAGGAAAAGCTATCCATTCTCCAGGAACGGCGACCTCCAGCCTAAATTCGATCGAGATTTGATACTTCAGCCTAAGAATCTCCAAGTCTTCAAGGGTGAGGATAGAGTTTATTTTAAATGGACCAAAGTTTGAAACTTCTGAAGGAACCAGATCTAGGGTTTCAGGGTTAGATCTTGAAACTTTTTTAAGATCAGATAGCGAAAGACTAAAATAAATCAAAATTTATTTTATAAAATCAAAGAATCTCTAGATCTAAGATTCTATTACATGATTATTATATGGAATTAAATCAAAAATTAAAATATGAAGAGCAAGAATTACATGTTGATCATATCAACATGTTTCTATACTATATCTAATATATGTAAAATATAATAGATTAGATCTATTACCTTGCAAGTTAGACGTTCTAACTTTACTGATCTTGGCTTGAGGATAATGTTGTGAGCCGCACGCACATCTGACCTCTAGGAGTCATCCACACGAGCTTATGAATCACGATCAGAAGTCATGGTCCAAGAAATCAGCACAGTATGCTAGTACTGTGCTGATCCTTCTTTGATGGTCGATCAAATACCTCCTTCTTCTTGATTTGGACTCTTCCAAAGATGAGAAGTAGGACAAGGAGTTTTAAATGTGAGACTCTCTTAGAAAACTTATAGATGGAGGAAGAGAAAATGTGAACTCAGCAACCCTAGAAGAAGACCCTCTTCTTCTTCTCTTTGCTCTCACCTAGACACTTAGTTTTGTGTCCATTATATCTCCACTCTCCAGTACTCTTTCTCTCTAATTTTCACATGCCCCAAAGGTCTCTCAATGCTCTATAATTCACAAAAATTTAAGAAGAAATTCATCTTAAATAATGAGATATGAAGTATCCTTGTCCAAGTTAAATACCTAGTCAAAGAAAATCCAAACAGGGCAAGACAAGTGGTGCCCAACTCTTGGGTCCCCCTCTTTCTTTTTTTTACCATGGACCACCAATAAAGGATGCACAATATGTGTCATAAAATTCATAAAAATCTCAAAAAAAATTTGGATAAAATCAGTGCCATAAGGAAAGAGTTTTGGTTTCCTAAAATTCTATCTTATAGAATTTGAAATCCAAACTAATTCCTACTTTGACTTGGTCCACAACCACATTCCATGTAAGAAAGAAAGAGTGAAAGCTTTGGGCATGTGTGAAGGCTGGGAGAGAAGGTTTTGTCTCACAAAATAAGAGAGAGTGGGCGTGGGGGGCTAAGGTGGTGCAAAGTGGAATCCTAGTCTTACTAGGATTTAATCTATGACTTGTTTAAATTTGGTTTCTCAAACCAAATCAACTCAAAACCAAATCAACCCAATTAAATAGATCTTAACCCAATTAAGAATCTAATTTAATCAAATTAAATTAGATTTAAATCTAATTTAATTTTTTAATCGAATTAAAATTAGGTTGACCCAAGTCCTAATTGAACTAGGACTAGTTTTTTCTTGCACTTGGCTTATCCAATAAACCAATTGGACTTGATCCAATCAAGTCCAAACCAAATATAATTAAATTATATTAATTAGACTTAATCTCAACCCATTGCTTAATCAAATTAAGCTAATTAGCAATCAAATTGCTAATCGATCCTCCTGCAACACTTGCACTAGGTTAAATGTCAATCGTATTGATCGTTTAACCCTAAAATGATTGTTAATCGTTGATCAACCATCTGATTGAATCATGAACTCTAATGTATGTGATCTCATAGATTCGAACTAAGTCGGTAGCATAAAAATAAATTTTTATACCAATCGAAGTAACTATCTAGCAATGTACTCGACGGTCGGATAGGTTGAATGTGTAGAACAACATCCTTAGAACCTATGAAGATATAGTTTCTATATAATTCATCTCCTTGACCAAAATGCTTATAGGATACCTCAGAGTTCAACTGTCAACTCTGATCAGGTGTCCATATTGTATTTCAAAATATCAAATCCATCTGATGGATTACCCTGGCCAAGGTTTTGCTAAATTGAAATACAACGACTCATTCTTCTCCAACTCTTGGAGTGGTCAATCCCATCTTGATCACACTCCGACTTCGCAAGTACTTAATAGTGCCCAAAAGCCTTCCATCATTGAATTAGAAATTTAGTTAGTCCAGTACCAAAGCACAGTGAGTTGCTTGCAAGTCACTGAGACGATCTCAGGTCTAAGAGACACTTATGCCTATATCCCATCAGAGACATTCTCGACAGTAGAATACTCTGAAGTTGGTCACGTTCAATGACGATGGACCCTTACATCTCACCTGTATGCCATACCAGTATTTTCACACTCCTTGGTTAAGAGGACAACCAACCCATATGGCCTACAGCGCCCTATGCTCGATAGAAGCTGTCGTCCTTATTAAAGTCTATCATTTGTCGTGAACAGTTTTAAGGACTAATCGATAAATCCTCTCTTTATCGAACCTAAATAGTCCTAAAGACTTCATCACAACAACAGAGTTCATTAGAAGATAAAAACTTGTATTAAAATATCAAAAATATATTTTATTTATTAATAAATCAATTACAATACAAGGTTGCTCAACCGTCAACAGGTTGATGATTGATTTTTGGGACATATTTTTCAACAACTCTCACTTGTCCTAAAACCACTCAGCTCAGTATCTAATACCCATCTTCGACTTGTGGTTATTGAACTCCTTATCGCCAGGGCTTTAGTAAAGGGGTCGGTCAGGTTCTCCTTTTCATCGATCTTCTGAAGATCAACATCATCTCGATCCACGATCTCCCGGACTAGGTGGAACGATGCAAAATGTGCTTCATCTGCTGGTGTGCTTTGGGTTCCTTTGCCTGAGCTATGGCACTAGTGCTGTCGCAGTAGAGCAGGATCGGACCATTGAAGGAGGGTACTACTCCGATCTTGGTGATGAATTTTCTCAGCCACACAGCTTCTTTCAGGCATCCGATGCTGCAATGTACTCCGCCTCACAAAAGAGTCTGCACAGTATGCTGCTTGGAACTCTTCCAACAGATGGCTCCATCATTCAGAGTAAAGATATAATCCGACACGCTTCTGCTGTCATCATGATCAGATTGAAAACTGGAGTCTGTGAACCCATAAGTTTCAGATCTGACTCTCATAAACCAACCATTGGTCCTTAGTATTTCTTAAATACTTAAAGATGACTTTAACCACTTTTCAGTAGTTTTCTCCAGGATCAGATTGGTATCTACTCACTACTCCTAGTGAGTATGCCACATCTGGCCTTGTACATATCATGCATAAATGATAGATCCCACGGTCGAAGCATATGGGACTCTACTCATACGCTCTCTTTCTTCAGGAGTTATCGGACAATCCTTCTTAGAGAGAGAAATTCTATGGCCTATCGATAGATAGCCCTTTTAGAATTCTCCATGCTGAACCTCTTCAGCACAATTCTATGTATGTGGACTGGGATAACCCAAGCATCTTTTTAGATCTATCCCTATAGATCTTCATCCCTAGGATGTAGGATGCTTCACCCAAGTCCTTCATGAAGAACTGCGATGACAACCAAATTTTTATTCCTGTAGTGTGGAGATGTCATTCTCAATTAAGAGAATATCATCCATATACAAGATAAGAAATACCACAACTGGATCATTTGCCCATTTATAGATGTAGGGCTCTTCTTCGTTCTTAACAAAGCCATACGTTTTGATCACCTTATCAAAATACATGTTCCAACTCCGAGAAGCTTGCTTCAATCCATAAATAGATCTCTGAAGCTTGCACACCTTGGACTTATCTATGGATGTAAACCCCTTAGTTGTATCATATACACCTCTTCGATCAGCTCTCCATTCAAAAAGCTGTCTTTACATCCATCTGCCAGATCTCATAATCTAGATGGGCAGCTATTGCAAGCATTATCCGAATGGATTTGAACATTGCCATGGGAGAGAATGTCTCGTTATAGTCAATACCATAATGTTGATGATACCCCTTGACAACCAGATGAGCTTTATAGGTCTCCACCTTTCCATCTGCGTCCCTCTTCCTTTTGAAGACCCATTTACACCTAATGGGTTTAACCCCTTCAGGTGGGTCAACCAATGTCCATACATCGTTGACCTTCATGAACTCCATTTCAGATTTCATGGCTTCAAGCCATTTCTCAGAATTAGATCTCTGCATTGCATCATATAGGTGATTGGATCCTCATCGTTTCATCGAGTTCGATGGAATCACTGTCCCAGACCAAGAAACTGTAGTATCTGTCCAACTGATGTGGTACTCTACCGGATTGCTTTAATGGTACAGGTACATTGGGCTTTGAATCTGATCTAATCAAATCTGACTCAGGTTCAGCTATTGGTGTCGGTCCTTCTACCTATTGAACTTCATCAAGTTCAATCTTAGAGGCAACGGTTCCTTTACCAAAAACTTCTTTTCTAAAAAGATTGCTTAAGACTGACGAACACCTTTTGCTCATCAGCATGATAGAAAAATATCCTTTGGTCTCTTTGGGGTACCCTATGAATGTGCATTTATCAGACCTAGGTCCAAGTTTATTGTAACTAACCGTTTGACATAGGTCGGACACCCCCAGACCCTAAGGTATGAAAGTGCTGGCTTACATCCTGTCCATATCTCATATGGAGTCTTTATTACAGACTTGCTTGAAACTCTATTTAATAGATAACAGATCGATTCGAGTGCAATCCCCAGAAGGATATCGGCGGCAAAACCCATCATGGATCGGACCATATCTAACAGAGTCTGATTTTTCCTTTCAGACACACCATTATGCTGTGGTGTTCCTGGAGGAGTTCATTGGGAGAGAATCTCATTCTCTCCTAGATATGTGAGAAACTCACCAGAAAGGTATTTTTCTCCTCGTCAGATCAAAGAGTTTTAATACTCTTTCCAGTTTGTTTTTCTACTTCACTTCAGAATCGTTTAAATATTTCAAATAAATCGACTTATGTTTCATCAGATAGACATATCCATATCTGAATAGATCATCCGTGAAAGTGATGAAGTAGTAATATCCATCTCTAGCACTTGTGCTCATGGGCCGCATATATCAGTATGTACTAGGCCCAAGAGCTCAGTAGCTCTCTCATCTTTTTCAGTAAAAGGTGACTTGATCATTTTACCAAGAAGACAGGACTCACAGGTTGAAAGTGATTCATAATCACTGACTTCGAGGATTCCCTCTTGAGTCAACCTGTTTATCCTGTACTTTTTATATAACCTAGCCTACGTGCCATAAGTAGATATCTGATACACTATCTAATCTAGGGTGCTTGCCTGTAGAATAGACTACATTAACAGGTTGTGATAACATATACACCATTGTTCAAGTGTTCATAAAAAATAGTAACACCATTCATAATGATATTACAAACTTGTTTCTTTATTAAAATTTTATAATCATTTTTGGCCAAAAGGCCTATAGAAATAATATTAAAAAAAAAACTAGACATAAATGACAATCATTAAGTACATCGGTATGGGACTCAAATACAAGTTTCAAGATTTTAATGCTAGAACTGGAATTGATCTTCCATCTCCACGTTCAGGAACCTCTCGCCTTGTCGAATCTCCTACTGACCTGCAACCCCTACAACGAATTACAAATATGGTAAGGGCTATCGGTATCCAATACCTAGTCAGTTATATCACAAATAGAGAAATTGCAAGGAGTTATCATAAAAATATCTTGTCCAGCAACAGCTTGCTTCTTTCTCTGCCTGTTCGGGTCTAGGGAGGAAATGTACTGAGGACAGTTCCTCTTCTAGTGCCCCCACTTCTTGCAAAAGAAGCATTCAGTTTGACTCTTATCGGGCTTGATCTTTCTGATCTGGCCCGCACTGATGTCCCAGCTGAACTTGCACCTTCTTCACTTTCTTCTTCTTATTCTTCTTTCCTTTCTCAAAGGGTCGAGAACCAGAAGATGAACCTCCCATTAAGTTCACCGACTCCTTGTGGAGTTGGTGATCCTTCTCAAAGTTCTGAAGCAACCCAGTAACCCATGGTAGTTTACTTCAGACTTTGTCATTCTATAATGAGTGAGGAATGGGAGATAAGACTTGGGCAGCGAGTTCAGTATTGCATCTTTCCCAAGCTGCTCATGCAAGAGAAAGTCAAGCTTGCTCAAATACTCCATCAACTCGATCATGTACAAACATGATCAGTGATAGAGGCACCATCCCGTATTTTGGCGTTGAAGATGGCACAACTAGTCTCGTGCCTCTCCACATCATCGGGTGTGCCAAAGCATCCTCCAACACTTGAAGCATTCCTTTGGCTGAGCCATCTTAAATCTGCGACTGAACTCGTTGCTCATGGCAGCCAGCATGATGCAGCACACCGTGGTCCGATCACTGAGCCACTTCTGATAAGTGTCTCTAACTGTTTCACGTGCATTGGCAGCTGGCTCCTCAGGTGCAGGATCTGTTATCACATATAGGATCCGTTCATGCTCCAGGACTATCTTCAACTTTCGGTACTAGCTACCAAAGTTGGGTCCCACCAAATTATCATTGTCCAATAATGATCGAAGCGATAGGAAAGTGGCCATATCTGCATAAAAGAAAACCATAACCTAATTAGTAATTGATTCATTAAATCTAAAGATTTGACTTTAATCAAAAGGTTTCTCTCATTATTTTATTCGAATTGGTAGCCTCGACCTCCAATTCGAAGAATTATCCTAATTCTTTAGTGGGTACTAGAATCCACTTAGACTGCACACAAGCCTAACTTTAGTTGGCCAACCCATATACATCTAAGGATAGGTTCATAACCAATTATTTCTCTAAATAATTTTTTTAATTTTGCCCCAGTCCCTAATCAGTAGGCTTTGGCCTCCACTGAAAAGGTCTGGTTAGGTCCAACCATTAACATGACCATACTTGGCCCATCTCGCCAATGAATGATTAGGCCCAACTTTGGTTGGTTAACCTAACCACCATTTAGAAAGATGCAGTTAAGAAATCATATTATGAATGATAATTCCATCAGTCGATAAGCACCAGGCCTTTGGCCTCCAATGATTATCCAACTGATGGATCCATTATCATCCACTTAATGGGAGGCTATGATCTAGTTATCACATAACTATTTCATTTTAAGGACTAATAATTTTAGAAGATTTAATGGACTTAGAGAAGGAGGTCAGATGAACTAGCTTATCATGATCCTCCCACTGGCTTCAACAAGTCAGCTTAAGGGAGATCATTAAAAGGGCTGGTCTAGGAGCACCTAAATCAGTCACATTGATTTACCTAGCTGACATGGGTCAGCTCGAATAGTCAAGTGATCTGATCAAAATATAATTTCACCAAGAGGTAGGTAAGTTCGATCGATGGGAGGGTCTGCCAAAGCTTGTCTTAAACACCATCAAAAATGGTCAGGTAAGTGGGCTGCCAATTAAAAACCACCAGTCTGGTTTACTTTAGTCACCAATTGATTTAATTAGTTTTGATTAGATCAACCTAACAGTTCGTGCTAGACCGCTTAGCCAAGAATCAAGTCCATTTGGTTCTCGTTAAAGATATGAACTTGACCAACTACAACTATTGTAATTGATCTAGAGAATCCTTGACCTAATCTAAGACAACAATTGATTAGATTTAGTCAATTCTTTAATTAAGTCCATCTTTAATCTAACCTTAGGTCTAACCCAATTAATGGACCTAATTCTCACTAACCCATTAACCTAATGAGTTATGGTTTGTGTCTTAGGTTCTTCAATTCATAATCCTAGAATCTAATCAAACAACTTCTTAATTCTCAATTAAATTTTGTGCTGAGAGTTGGGGTTCGGCTTTTCGAAAATAATTTTCATGTTTGTAAAATATTTTTACAATATGGTTCTACCAACCAAGTTGCATGTTTGATTCATAATCAAAATACAAGTGAAATAACATGAAATATTTTAAATTTAATCTAAATAGGTTCATGTAATTGAAACAATTTCAACTTTAAACTACATAATTTTTCAGACAAATATATGATGGTTCTTTGTACGAAATAATTAAAAAAAAATTTATTTTAGATTTAAATATTTTTAAATCTAATAAATTATAAATTTAATCTAGATCATATCTAATAAATTTATGATTAAAGATAGATCTACACGAACTAGGACAACCTTTACACTGTAAGGGTAAACCTTACAGCAGGACAACCTATAGTTCGTGATTGATTTAAAAATTTTAATTTTAAATTTAACAATCAGATTATAAGTTATATCTAATCTAAGAAATAATCTAAGTATGTATAAATAATCATGTAATAAACAACCTAGGCTCTGATACCAATTGAAGGAACTAAATCTAGGGTTTCAGGGTTAGATCTTGAAATTTTTTAAGATCAGACAGTGGAAGACTAAAATAAATCAAAATTTATCTTATAAAATTAAAGAATCCTTGATCTAAGATCTATTACATAATTATTATATATATTAAATCAAAAATTAAAATATGAAGAGCAAGAACTACATGTTGATCATATCAACGTGTTTCTATACTACATCTAATGTATGTAAAATATAATAGATCAGATCTATTACCTTGCAAGTTAGATGTTCTAACTTTACTGATCTGAACTTGAGGATGATGTTGTGAGCTGCATATATATCCGACCTCTAAGAGTCATCCACACGAGCCCACGAATCACGATCAGAAGTCCTGGTCTAGAAAATCAGCACAGTATGCTAGTACTATGCTGATCCTTCTTCGATGATCGATCAAATATTTTTTTCTTCTTGATTTAGACTCTTCCAAAGATGAAAATTAAGAGAAAGAGTTTTAGATATGAGATACTCTCAGAAAATTCATAGATGGAGGAAAAAAGAGGTAACTCAGCAACCCTAGAAGAAGACCCTCTTCTTCTTCTCTTTGTTCTCACCAAGATACTTAGTTTTGTATCTATTATATCTCCACTCTCCAATACTTTTCTCTTTGATTTTCACATGACCCAAAGGTCTCTCAATGCTCTATAATTCACAAAAATTCAAGAAGAAATTCATCTTAAATATTGAGATATGAAGTATCCTTGTCTAGGTCAAATATCTAGTCAAGAAAATCCAAACAGGGCAAGACAAGTGGTGCCCAACTCTTGGGCACCCCCTCCTTCTTTTCCTATCATGGACTACCAGAAAGGGTGCACAATATGTGCCATAAAAGTCATAAAAATTTTAAAAAAAATTTAGATAAAATCAGTGCCATAAGGAAAGAGTTTTGGTTTCCCAAAAGTCTATCTCATAGAATTTGAAATCCAAACTAATTCCTACTTTGACTTGGTCCACAACCACATTCCATGTAAGAGAGAAAGAATGAAAGCTTTGGACATGTGTGAAGGACTGGGAGAGAAAGTTTTGTCATACAAAATAAGAGAGAGTGGGCATGGGGGGCTAAGGTGGCGCAAGGTGGAATCCTAGTCTTACTAGGATTCAATCTATGACTTACTCAAATTTAGTTTCTCAAACCAAATCAAACCAAAATAAATAATCTAATTAAAATAGATTTTAAATTAATTAAAAATCTAATTTAATCTGATTAAATTAGATTTAAATCTGATTTAATTTTCTAATCGAATTAGAAATTAGGTTGACCCCAGTCCTAATTGAATTAGGACTAGTTTTTTCTTGCACTTGACTTATCCAATAAATCAATTAGACTTGATCCAATCAAGCTCAAACCAAATATAATTAAATTATATTTAACCAGACTTAATCTCAGCCCATTAGTTTAATCAAATTAAGCCAATTAGCAATCGAATTGCTAATCGATCCTCTTGCAACACTTGCACTAGGTTAAATGTCAATCGTATTGATCGTTTAACCCTAGAACGATTCTTAATCGTTGATCAACCATTCGATCGGATCATGAACTCTAATATGTGTAACCTCATAGGTCCAAACCTAAGCCAATAGCAAGAATAAATTTCTATACCAATCGAAGTGACCATCAGCCAATGGTACCCGACGATCGGATAGGTCGAATGTGTAGAACAACATCCTTAAAACCATGTGGATATAGTTTTCATATAATTTATCTCCTTGACCAAAATGCTCATAGGACACCTCAGAGTTCAACTGTCAATTCGGATCAGGTTGTCCACATTATATTTTAAAATATCAAATTCATCTGATGGATTATCCTGGTCAAGATTTTGCTAAATTAAAATACAGCGACTCATTTTTCTCCAACTCTTGGAGTGGTCAATCCCATCTTGATCATACTCCGACTTCGTAAGTACTTGACTATGCCCAGAAGCCTTCCATCACTGAATTAAAAATTCAGTTAGTCCAGTACCAAAGCACAGTGAGTTACTTGCAAGTCACTGAGGCGATCTCAGGTCTAAGGACACTTATACCTATATCCCATCAGAGACATTCTCGATAGCAGAATGCTCTGAGTTGGTCACGTTCAATGATGATGTACCCTTACATCTCATTTGTATGCTATACCAGTGTCTCCACACTCTTTGGTTAAGAGAACAACCAACCCATATGGCCTACAGCGACCTATGCTTGATAGAAGCTGTCATCCTTATTAACAGCTTATCATTTGATCGTGAACAGTTTTAAGGACTAATCGATAAATTCTCTCTTTATCGAACCTAAATAATCCTAAGAACTTCATCACAACAACGGAGTTCATTAGAAGATGAAAACTTGTGATGAAAATATCAAAAATATATTTTATTTATTAATAAATCAATTACAATACAAGGTTGCTCAATCGTCAACAGGTTGACGATTGACTTTTGAGATATATTTTCCAATACTTCGGGCCTATCCGAAGAATAGGCAACATTCAACTCAGGATCCACACCTCTAACATCGTCACCCAAACTCTAGGTGGATGGGGATGAACTCGACACACTCATGATAAATAACAAAGAACTGACCTAAAGGATGATGCAGCCGAGCAAACGAGGGGTGAAGACAGGGTCGACAGTAGCTCGGCTTCAATCGAGTAGAAACTCCAAGAAAGCAAAGTGGCAGAGTTCCCCCTCAGAATAGCAAAAGTAGTAAAACTCAAAGTTACAGCAGTCCCTATTTATAAAAGGCTCAGACAGCTCTGATCTATTATCGATTTACCTCCTCCGATCGATGTTCGATAAATGATAATCTCTGATTGGTCAAGACGTGGCTCCTGCAGACTCGAGAAATCAACAGTCCAGATTTGAGGATGATTCGACTCAAAAAATTGATCTTTGACATGTGTCAACAGAGGATAGCTCGACGAGATCAGCTTCAACCTCAGATCGGTACTCTCTTCAGCTAGCCTATTGAAAGCTCGACCTTAAGAGTGGGGGGCATCTGTTGCAGACCTATATCTCGGCCTCAGCTATCGCATCCTCAGCTTCGATCGAGCTATAGGAGATGGATGTTCGTCAGATATACAATATGCGACAGAAATGAAGGCCGTCGGACATATCCCATCAATAGTAGTTTTCAACTCTTCGATCTTGGATGATCTATTATAGCTCATCCATGACCGACCTATTCTAGATTGGTTGAAACCAACACACACTTCACAGTCTCTATGACCTTGACCTTGGACGATCTACCGTGGCTCGTCCATGGCCGAGTTATATTCTCCACGACTGATCCTTCTCTCCCTCTCTTAAATTGAAAAAGTCCAGGTAGAATGAAATTCTTTCGTAATCGAGTCTTTCATAAAAAAAATATTTCATCCAAATCAATCTGCACGACAAATTTGGAACCCTCAAAGTAAGCTCTCGACTCCCTACTCTCTCCTCTCATTGTTCTTCATCTTCTAATTTGAGTATCGGAGGATCTTCACCAGAAAATATCCTGGTGAGGATTTTTTGCAGATGTTCGGATGAAGCTCCAGCAATGATTTCTTCCTCGACCATCTCCACTTCAACAGCTGACCTCAGATAGGGAGATCAGGAGCAATAATTTGCATGCGAGATATTAATGAGATGGGATCGTGATGGAGGAAGTAGAGGAAAAGAGGTTCTATTTTTCTATCTCCTCATCTTCAGTCTTCATGGAGGATGAGCACTCGTCGGTGAGAATCATTAATGTGGCTTTTATCAATGGGAAGGAGTAGCGGGAAGGATGAAAATAGAAAGAAATGGGAGCATCATTTTTTGTTTTTCGATTCTGCTCCAAGCCATGAAACACACGTAGCCTTGCAACACGCGATGGAGACGTGCACATCACAGCTCCAAAGGAACAATATGGGATGGGATCGTCGCATCAGTTTCGGTGCCATCGTGCCAGTGCTGCGTCAGTAGCAGTTTTAGTGGACTGAGCTTTGGTGACATATCGTAGATACATTTATGCAGGATCCATGATCTGCTATTGATTTTGCCACTGAAGTACATCCCATTTGCTTGCGCAGATGTTCTCACCTTAGGTCACACCCCTAGCTCTAAAAGTCAGCTGATTTAGATCCCAAGCTAGCAAAAAGAAATATTGATATTTTGTAAGGACTAGATCACATAATCAAAGAAAACAATAATAGAATAAATCACTTTGGGAATTGTCTTTTCTTTCATTGTCATACTTCTGTGGTTATATTTGGGAATTTCAAACATGAGATTTTAGACTTAGTATATATCGAAACCAGGAGATGTGCAAAAATGACATAAATATTGTTTAGAAAATCAGATTACAATCTAATCTCATGTAACCATTGTGTTTTGGTTTTGCAACAGCTTAAGAGCCATAGGAGGTTTTGATTCTTAGACACATCATCCGTTGTTATAGAGATAGAATTTTCCTTGATCCTTTTCTTAATTTGTCTTGGATGAAGAGAGCTCCCATGCTTTCCCATAGAGAAGGTTTTTCTTTGTTGAGATCTCTTCTTGAGGACCAGCACTTCAAATAAGTATTGTTGCTGCAAGGCTCTGGAGGTGAAGTCGGTAATGAACCGACCTGAAAAGTTAAGGATTGAGCTGATCTAAATCATGAACAAAACTTGCAAAGAAAATCCTAAAACTATGGGGTACCTTCCGATTTAGGACCCTCCGATACTTAAGTTAGTCCGGGCCTTGAGAACAGGTGGTGGAAATAGAGAAATAGAAAGCAAAAAATGAGAGTTTGAGAGTAGAAAGAAGTAAAGAGAACTCTGATTCTTTAATGAGAAAATTAGTAGAGTTTTATCTTTATGAATTTTGACTTACCTTCTGGAGAGCACCCTGTCTCTCTTTATATAAAGAGAGCTCGTTTAGACCTTAAAAAAAGTTTGTTAGACTATTTGAGACTTGTTAGATTGTTAGAGATCTGTTAGGCTATTGTAACAGAATGACTAGATATATAGAGATCATGAGACAGCTGCGATATGGTAAATGAGCTAAAATACAAATGAAAGAGATTACGGCTGAGCTGGATGAAAGCTATCAGATAATCATCTGTAGATACAGTGGCACGTCGATAAAGATCGAGGTGGAATAGTTAGCATCAATAACTATTTGGACTGGACATTATACCTTTGGTGTCAATAATCAAGTCAGCCAACAATCAAAGTAAAGTGACGGAGATCAGAAACAAATCAAGGTGAGCATCAAGCTTGTAAGCAGTTCTAGATTAAACGTTTAGCAGATAATACTAAGGAGGTAGATCAGTCTTGGGCCAATATAATCTGAAAGAATATTTATCTCAGATAACAATCTCATGTCATGTGTCAAGATGATGATGAGGTTGAATAATATACACCAATATATGCCCCCCACTTTCCAAACTGAAGTGAAATGCTTCACACTGGTGTGGAAAGTATTTCAAAGGTCTCCATCCAACCTGTACTATCATAATAAATGCTCTGCTCTATTGATGGCTAAAATATTAATTTTTAATCATTCGAAGTGATGCGTCATCCTTCAAAAATCGCTCCATCATATAGAGTAATGATGGGCGCTTGGAAAATCAAGATTTCATAAATGCCAGAGCGACTAACTGTAGAACGTGCATGCTAGGTGTCAAAATGTCATTGGAGAACTCAGCTTTCACACAGATCATGCTTACATGGCAGAATCAGGAAGGGGTGCATTGAAATGACTTGCTGCAGAGTCACTAGATAGCTGACAAGTGGTATAAATCTGATGGGGTACCAAATCAATGCAGGTCGTTAAGTACTTTTATAAATAGGCATGTCTTGCAGTTGAAAAACTATTTCATCAGTTCTTCCCTATTGAGACTCTGCTGAAATTTTTCTTGAGCCCTTACGCTGCTGGTGGTAGAGAAGAAGGTCGTTTGAAGTTGTCGGAGCCAAAGAAGAGAAAGAAGTAGAAGTCCTTCAAAAGCTTCCTCAAGCCTTTCTTTTTCATTAGGTATTCACCTCTGTTGAAAGGAATATGCTCTATAAGCTAATCAAAATCTGTAATTTGATGGATATTCTTTTATCTCCCGACAACTCATGTACTGATGTTTTAAATAAATAATGGTATTTAGTTCATCATATGCTGTGTCTTATTTTTTGATTATGATGAACCCCATAAATTAGGGCTATGATTTTAGGGTTATGATGTAATCATACCAGTGAGACCTAAAACCTTAAAACCTTAATTTTAAATATTTTTAGTCGATGGAATATTGAGTAGAGGATCAATATTTTCGGTAAGACTGGTACATCCTGTGTATACTCGATGAAGAGGGTAATTGATCTCATAATTACTTGTGTATGACACTAATATAAGGATGTAAGTGCTCATTAGAGAATGAGTTCACTGAATTGATCTAGTTAAAGAACATCTGATGGAGTCTTATCTACATGTCAACAGATGTTTTTCATAGTGGAAATTATGCATGTAAATCTTTTGACCTGAGACTGCCATAGAACCTTATAAGCATGAATCCATATTTTGGATCATACTCATTCATGATTTAATTATGTACAAGATGTTCTGGATATGATGGATTGCTTATGAAGGTTGTGAGTAGGTCAATATGGAAATGATCACTCCTAGTAAGAGGAGATCGCATCCTATCTGCTTCAATCGAATAATGATTTAGGAAGACTTTGATCAGAGCATTATGAAAAAATTAGAAATGGTTTCTAATATTTCATAAATTGAATCATTATTATCTGATCGAGAAAAATATGAATATAAAATTGGGTTTGACATTTTTCCATACCCAAACTTATATTCGGGATGCATGATGATCGTAAGATCAAGTTGCATGGTAATTTTCCACTGAAGGGTATTTTTGATATTTTTATCAAAATTTTATATCTTTCAGGTAGATATGATAGGTTGCTAGACGTCAATCATGTCTTGTGAGTTTGATCGAATTAAAGAGTTTAATTCGATCGTTAATTAGAAGCTGTTCTGATTGATCGAAATGGGTCAGCTTGATTTGACCTAAATCAGCTCAGTTGTGTTCTAACCAAATTAGATTAAATTGCATCCGGACTCACTACTGGCTAGATGTGAAACCCAATGGGTCACACACAAAGGAATTGATCATGAGTTTAATTTGATTAAACCATATTTGCAAGTTGAACATGCTAGCACATGTTGCAAACCCTAGCATCTAGATTCGAATTGGATTCGAATCGGGTTCTGATTTGGGCTAATTTAGAACCAATTTGAGCCAAATTGAATTTGATCTTGAAATAGGTTTGAAGTATTCTGATTGGGCTTACTGTTGGGTGCCAAAAACTAGGGAACCACATGCCTAAGAGTCTCTTTCCTGGAGTGTGGATTTAAATCCATGCGTATGTGCCACATGGCACATGAAGGGAGTTGGCACCCCTTAACTTGGTCTTATCTATTTTCTCCGTGGCTTTTATTCTATGAAAGGTTTTCAGAAATCTTAAGAGGCACCTAAGAGTCCTTCTGAGTATTAAACTCTTTGTAGAAAAATTAGGAGAAGAGATAATGGATTTAAATCCATGCGCATATGCCACATGGCGCATGGATAGAGTTGGCGCCCCCCTTAACTTGGTCTTATCCATTTTTCTTCCATGGTTTTTTATTCTATGAGGCTTTCAGATTTCTTAGAAGGTGCCTAAGAGTCCTTCTGTATCTGAAACACTCCGTAGAATATTTGTGGGAAGAGATAAGGATGAAATCCCATGCGCCACCCCTTGGAAGCGCCCCTTGGACCAAGTCAAATGGAGAGATAGTTTTTGAATTGTTCCACGCCCCTTATCTCTTGCGCCCACCCTGATGTTGGCACCCTCTATCTTGGCGATTGGATGGGCTTCCTTCCAAATCCAAAGGAATGGGTTGATGGCACCAATAAGAGAAGCATTGCGACTTCTCATGTGAACACCGTAAGTTGAGTTTGGAGAGTCCTTCTGAAATAAGGCGCCTCTTCAACCCAACTTTGATGTCCACATGGCTTTTTCTCATCAAATGGAGTGTGAGAAATTGAGAGGAGGCATGAGATGAGGTGTGAGTGGGCATGAGATGCTTGGTTTGCACCCCTACGTGCAATATAAATAGGGGTGCACGCCGAGGAGTCATTGCTCATTCCAAACTCTTCCTTCTTTCTTACAATAGGCTCATCTTGTCCAATTCTCTTTATTCTTCTTCTCTAGCCTAGACAAGGTCTTGATAAAGGACAAAAAGTCTTCCAAAAGGCTTAAAAATTGGAATAAAAATTAAGGTGACAAGGAGCAAGAAAGGAAGGCAAGAAAAGGTCCAACAGTGTGACAGCAAAGCCAAGAAAGGAGATTCTGCCCAAATTGCATTTAAATTTTGATAAATTAGAATTTAATTATAGAAAATATTTAAATAGGTGCTAGTGGGTTGATCGAGTCTCCGTGTGGATCAACGTTGGAGGGTGAACACGTGGGCACCTGGTGGAAACCCTGACGGACTGCTGCCAGCGATCAAGCATAAATTAGGGTTTAACGATAAGAGGTATGTTTCTATACCTTATATTATGATATTAATGCATATTATATGGTTTAAATTCTGATAAGGTGATCTTGGAGTTAGATTTTGATTTTATGATTTCATAATAATTGCTTTGAAATCCATGTTTCCGCCTTGACACCAAACCCTACAGTGGTATCAGAGCGACCTTGTTAGAATTAAATCATATGATGATATGTTAATGATTTAATGGCAATATTATAAATATGATATGATCATAATTTATAATTTTTATATGATATTAATATGATGAGATCATATTCATTATTTCATAATTAAATTATGATGTATATAATTATGGAATGTTGCTTTGTCATATTGAATTGTGTTCACTATGATGCTAATTTCTTTTATTCATGTATTTGGTATGATATAGAAATTAAATGTGCATTGAGACCTGAAAAGCCCCTGTAAAATGATATTAAGTTGTAGTGTAATTAACCAATAGTAGAATCAGTCCAGATGTCTAATTGATCAATCGGTGTCTAGGAAAGTGATTCATGATTGGTAAAGAGAACGTGGTTTTTAATTGGTTCCGTTGTCTGACCTGGTCAATTTATTGATGTCTAAGGAAAGCAACGGGGGGACCTCCACCTCTCTCCCACTTACCTGGCTGATTAGATTAATTTAATTCTTGGCTGGGATGCTTGGTGTTATATTCACTACATTATGGCCTTCCTTCATGCTAGGACATTATTATGTCACGAACCATATTAGGTTTGTTGTGTAACCACAAGACCAATTATGAAAACTGACATAATATTGTTCTGGCGCATCGAGATGCTTACAGCATTTTTGAGTATAATGCTTTGTTGTGTAATCACAAGAGCATTTATATTCTATTTTGACTGTATTGAAATGAAGGGTCCTACTTAACTAAAACATTATGGTTTGTTGTGTAAACACAAGGCTATTAATGTTTTAGAGGCCAGGGTTTTTATTGAGAATTGCATGAAATGCAATTGAAAAGAGTTTCCTACCTTTAAACTTATAAAAGATTTATTGTGCAACCACAAGATCTTTTATAAGGAATTAGGGTCTCAATCCCACTAAGAAAATCAATTAGGATTTTCTCAAACATCATACTAGAGGGTTATGATGTCTGATAAAATAGTGAGAGACACAATAAATTAAAGTTCTAATTTAATTGTGCATATCATCTTGAGTTGTTTGCTTATGTAATGTTCTTTATTATGTAGATTAATGGCTTCTTCACTTTCACTTCGCTTCATTTTGGATACAAATAAATTGACTGGTACCAACTATGTGGCCTGGTTGAGAAATCTTAAAATAGTACTTAGTCAAGAGAAGCTTTCTTACATCCTCGATACCCTGACATTGAGCCAGTTGGGGAGGATGCTACAGAGAAGAAAAAGCCACATATAGGATGTGGCAAAATGATTCTTTAACTGTCAAGTGTATCATACTTGTCTTTATGACAAATGAGTTGCAGAGGCAGCATGATAGCATGGATACTCATTCCATATTGCTCAATTTAAAAGAGCTTTATGGGAAACAGAATAGGACTGCTAGATATGAGATATCTAAGCAGTTATTCCATGCCAGAATGGTAGAGGTGTCATCCGTACAAAACTATATTTTGATGGTTATTGACCTGATCACTCGATTAGGTCAATTAGGTTTTGTTATGGATGGAGAGTTGAGTCAGGATCTAATCTTGCAATCACTCTCAGAATCATTTTCTCAGTTTGTCATGAACTATCACACGAACAAACTAAATTCTTCCTTGCCTGAGCTGTTAAATATGCTCAAGACAGCAGAGAGCCATATCAAGAAGGATAAGGCTCCTCTTCTTCTTGTG
>NC_025994.2:64684148-64685941 GCF_000442705.2 Elaeis guineensis
GACTAGGTCAAGCTCTTTGAACCAATCCAAATTAATTACAACCTAATTAATGATGATCTAGTCCAACTAGAGTCTAATTAAATTAGATTAAATCATATTTAATTCTGATTTAAATCCTAACTTAATTAGAATTAGGTGCATACAAGTCCTAGTCGAACAGGGACTTGTTCTCCCTTGCAACTGGCTTATCCAATAAACCAATTAGACTTAATCTAATTAAATCCAAACTAATTTAATTGAATCAAATTTAATTAGACTTGATCTCAGCCAATTGCTCAATCAGATTGAGCCAATTAGCAATCCAATTGCTAATCGATCCTCCTGCAACACTTGCATTAGGTCAAACATCAATCACATTGATCGTTTAACCTTAGAACGATTCTCAATCATCGATTAACCATCTGATTAGGTTACAACCTCTTATGTGTGTGACCCTATAGGTTCGAACCTAAGCGTAGCATAGAAACAATTTCTTACCAGTCGAAGTAACCATCTAGCAATGGTTCCGACGTCCAGATAGGTCGAATGTATGCAAAGCAACATTCTAAGAACCTGACCCATGGTTACCGTATAATTCATCCTTTTGACAATAATGCTCAAGATGACTTCGAGTATGCTGTCAACACTCATATAAGTCATCTCTATTGTGTCTCAAAATTTTGCAAATCTCGTGACTCCTCACGAGGATTACCCAGGCCTAGGTTTTGCTAAATTGAAACACAGCGAGACATTCTCTTCCTGAAAGTTAATCAAGAGTGATCAATCCCATCTTGACTCACACACTGACTTCACAAGTACTTGACTATACCCAAAAATCTTTTAACCTATATTAAAAATACAGATAGTCCGGCACCAAAGCACAATGAGTTGCTTGCAAGCCACCATGGTGATCTCAAGTCGAGGGACACTTATACCCATTGGCCTTAGCTAGCTACTCTTGACAGTAGAGTATTACATTGATCACATTCAATGCAGATTACTCATACATCTCACCTGGATGCCATACCAATGTCTCCACACCACTTGATACGAGGAAACCAACGCAATGCATACAGCGACCTACACTTGATAAGTTATCATCCTTGTTAATAACTTATCATTTGATCGTGAATAATTTAAAACCATCCGATAAATCTTCCTTTATCGATTGATTTGGTTCTAAGACTTCATCATAATTTAAGAGTTCATTTAACGAAATAGAACTTTTATGATGAACCTGCCAAATAACTATTATTATTAGATAATTCATATACTAATTCCAATCATCTATCACTTAGATGATTGACTTTAGGATACATTTTCCAATAACTCTCACTTGTACTAAAGCCAATCAGAATGATATCAAATATCCTATCTTCCACTTGAGTTCGTAGAACTTCTTAGTTTCGAGGCCTCAGTAAATGAATCGGTCAAGTTCTCCTTTATCATCGATCTTTCAAAATCGATGTCACCCTGATCTAAAATCAAAAGTGATAGCAATACAGAGTATGCTGGTCCTTCAGTTCTTTAGCCAGATTTATAGCTCCAGTGCTACGATAACATTGGACCATCAGTGGAGGGTGCCACTCCCAACCTACTAATGAAGCTCAGCAACTACACAGCTTATATGGCAGCATCATATGCTACGTTGTACTCTACATCACTAACTGAGTAGGCTAAAGTATCCTGCTTGGAACCTTTCCAGCAAATTGCTCCTACAATTAGGGTGTAATCCGATACTTTCTTGTTGTCATCTTGATCTAACTGAAATCGAAACATCCACATGTTTAAAGTCAGTATTTTCATATTTGAGT
>NC_025994.2:65143597-65234060 GCF_000442705.2 Elaeis guineensis
CACTGGACTTTAATATTTCCCAAATACTTAAGGATTGTCCATACAATCTTCCAGTAGTTCTTACTTAGATCAAACTGGTATCTGCTCACTACCATTAGTGAGTATACCATATCTGATCTTGAACATGGAGAAATTAGATGACACCCAAACCTTTATTCTTTGCAATGCTGGAATACCATTCCCGATTAAGAGAATTTCATCCATAGACAACACAAGGAATAACACTACAGAATATTTTGCCCACTTATAAATGCAGGGTTCCTCTTTGTTCATAACAAAGATATATTTTCAAAACGTATGTCCCAACTCTGGGATAATAGCAAAAACAGGCTTTATAGGTCTTCACCTTCCCGTCTGCGCTACTCTGATCCTTTTGAAAAATCCATTCACACCTAATGGATTTTATCTCTTCAGGTGAATCATCTAGTGTCTATACACTATTGATTTTCATGGACTACAATTTGGATTTAATGGCTCCAAGCCACTTCTCAAAGTTAGACCACTGCATTGCATCCCTATAGGTGATCGGATCCTTGTTAATCTCATCGAGTTCAATAGGATCACCGTCCCAGATCTAGACACTGAAGTGTTTGTCCAGCTAATATGGTACTCTACTAGATCTCCTTAAAGGTGTTACTTTAATGGGCTCTGAGTTTGATCTAATCAAATCCGATTCTGTAGGTTTACTAGATTATATCGGTTCATTTTCTACTAGTCAAACTTTCAAGTTCAACTTGATAGGCATCAGTTCCTTCTCTAAGGAACTGCTTTCCAAAAGGAATGCCCTACTGCTGATGAGCATCTTATGTTTTTCAGCATGATAAAATTAATAATCCTTAAACACCTATTGGATCAAGAATCAAGTTTATCTGTATGCAAACCTTTGACATAGGCCGTACAACTCCAAACCCAAAGGTGAGAGAGTCTAGATCTATGTCCGTTCTATATCTCATATGGAATCTGCACAATAGGCTTACTCAGTATATTTTCAGAGTAAAACAGATAATCACATAAGAGCACAATCCTGAAATAGGCAGAGAAGTGAACTCTATTGTGGATTGAACCATGTCTAACAAAGTTCAACTTCTCCTTTCAGATACACTTTGTTCCAAAAAGAAATCCACTGAGAGAGAATCCAATTCTCTCCTAGATATGTCACAAACTCACTGGATAAGTATTCATCTCCTCGATCTGATCGAAGAGTTCTAACACCTTATCCAGTTTGTTTCAATCTTTTATTATTGAATCATTTGAATATTTCAAATGATTCAGGCCAGATGCACCCATGCCCAGATAGATCATCTACAATGAAATATTAATATCTTCCTCTGGCACTTAAGTTTATAGGTCCACATACATCACTATATATGAGACTTAAAACTTTATCAGCTCCTTCATCTTTTTCATTAAAAGGTGACTTTGTCATCTTTCCAAGAAAACAAAACTCACAGGCTATCAATAATTCACAATCATTGATATGAGGTTTCTCTCTCAAGCTAATCCTTTATCCTGTTCTTGTCAAGGTGACTAAGCCAAAGATAGACATCCATGACATTATCTAACTTGGATGTGTGCATTACACTTAATAGGCTGTGTAAATGTTAAATGTCATTTCTTATTGTCCATGTATCATTGTAACATTATTCATAATAATATCACAATAATCTTCCTTTATTAATGAATGATAATCATCTTTGGCCAAAAGGCCAACAAAGATTACATTCATCATAAACAATGGACAACAGTAACAATGACAATATTTGAAAATAAGCTCTATAATTCCTTAAGTTAGGATTGGAATAAGACTTCCATCCCTAATATTCAAGAATTTCTCACCATTTTCAAACATTCCACTTACTTGTAGTCCTAGCAATAAATTGCATAGACCATCGGTATCTAATATCTAGGTAGTAGAATTTCACAGAGAAACTTTAAGGTATTATTATATAACATCCTTGATGAGCAAGTCTTGCTCCTTTCGCTTGTTCAGCCTATTATGGTCAAGGAAAGCAAGATAATTCTTCTTCCTATGACCCTGCTTCTGACAGTAGAAGCAACATGCCTGATTTGAATCAATTTTGGACTAATTATTTTGACTGGACTAAGAAGCCCAAATACAAATCCATTCATACTGCTGAACCAAATTCAACTTTGATACTAATTAACGAAGTTGATCCCATAAGTCATCACTGTCTAACAGCGATTGGAGCAATTAAGGTTTAGCCTTATTTTGAGAAAAGAGAATAATGACCTAATGTATATGAATTATTTTAAGCCTAGAGACTTAGACTTTAGTCTCAAGATTCTCCCACTATTTTATTCAAATTGGTAGCCTCTACCTCTAATTCGGAAATTACTTTAATTTTTCAATAGGTACTAGAATCCACATAGACTACATACAAGTCCGACTTTGGTCGGTCAACCCATCTGCATCTACGGATAGGTTCATTAACCAATTGTTTCTCCAAACAACTTCTAAAAATTTAATTTTACCCCAGAAACCTAATCAGTAGGCTTTGGCCTCTACTGTAAGGATCCGGTTAGGTCCAACCATTAACATGACCATACTTGGTGCATCTAACCAACGAATGATTAAGCCTAACTTTGGTTGGCTAATCTAACCACCATTAGAGAGACATTTCCAAGTTGTCATATGATGAGTGATAATTTTATTAGTCAACAAACACCAGATTTTTGGATCTGCAATGATTATTGAGTTAATGGACTCATTATCAAACACCTTAATGGGAGGCTATGACTCAGTTATCTCCATAACTTTATCATTTTAAGGACCTAATAATTTTAGAGGATTTAAAATTATTAATGATTTAAGGATAGAAAGGACATGGACCAATTTGCTCCCACTGACTTCATCAAGTCAAGTCCTCCCACTGACTTCTCAAGTCACTCACAAGGACTAGGATCAAATTTGGTCCATGGGCACCTAGATCAGTCTCACTGAATGAAATCAGATTCATTGATTTCTATGTGACATGGGTTAGCACGAATCAATGAGCAACCTAATCAAGACCTAATTAACCACATTGGCCAGGTAAGTATGATCGGTGGGAGGGTCAGCCAAAGCTTGCCTTAGACACCATAAGAAATGGCCAAGTAAGCGGGCTCCAATTAAAAACTACCGATCAGATTTACCTTAGACATCAACTGGTTTATCAGTTTTGATTTGGTCTGCCTAAAGACTCGGGCTCAGCCGCTGAGCCACGATCAGTGTCCATTTGTTAGATATATGGACTTTGATCAACTACAACTATTGAAGTATCTATAGAAATGACCTAATCCTAATTAACTTTTAATCAGATTTGATCAATTTCTTAACTTAGTCCATATTTAATCTAACCCTAGGTCTAACCCAGTTAATGACCTGATCAAAGCTAACCCATTAACCTTTAACTTATGTTTTATGGAATTGTCTTAAGATCTTTAAATCACAAACCTAGATTTAAAACAATCACTTAATTCTTTTAATTAAGTTCATGGCTGAGGGTTGGGGTTCGGCATTTTGAAAACCATTTTCAACTTTTGAAAGATTTAATATAATTTATGTTATTTCACTAAATAGGTTGACTCATTTCAAAAATGGGTCGACTTATTTCACTAACAAATACTTACAATTAAAATCAGTCAGAAAAATAATTGAGCCAACTTTTCAATCAAGCTGGATTGCTGGTCGAGCTGATCCGATAAGCAAATAGAACCTTTGCAAGATCCTGTTCTTGGATAATTTTAATCTATGTATATTACATAAAATTTTATGAAATAAAATAGACCTAATCTAAAACTTTCATGACAAGATTTATTTAAACTCTTTTAAATTTTCTAGGTCGCAACGTACCAGGACAACCTTTGCACTGTAAGGAATAAACCTTACAGCAGGACAACCTACCATCCGTGCGATCATTATTTTATTTTTAGATTTATTTTAATATAATTATGAATATGTTATAAAAGAACCTAGATGCTCTGATACCACTATTAGAAAAGATGCAGGGTTTCATGCATGAATTTTAAAATAATTTTGAAATATAATGCAGCAAAATATGTAAATTAAATAATTTAATATACAAATACATGTAATCAGATTACTAAACTCTACAATTATGACCTATAACATGTCATATTATATTTATAAATCAGAAAATAAAAGCTTTGGTATTGATCAAATCAATACCCTAGATCTAAAACAGTTTTAGATCTGAAACCTAGATCACATCTAGATAAGAGAAGAGATCAGATCTCCTACCTTCATGCGGATTGAGAACTCTATAGTTGATTTTCTTTATTGTCTTTGGATCCGCACATGCATCTGACCTCTACAAGTGATCCACACGAGACTGCAACAAAATCGGAGGTTCATCTAACGAAGATCCACTCGAAGTGTTAGCTTCTTGCAAATTCCTCCAGATGGTTAATCTAAAAATTATTCTTTGGATCTCTTGGATATTCTATGAGATGAAGAATATGAGGAGGAATGAGGAAGAAGTCAAACTTTTTGATCTCTCTAAAATTAAAAATAAAATATAATAGAAAAGATCCCAGAGAAGACAGTTCTTCTCTTTCAGGTCATCAACGATTGATGTCCTGAGAACATCTCTATGCTAGGACATGAGGAGACCTTCTTCGCTAGATATTTTCCAAACTTTTAGATCTTATGATATCTGATTTTTTTCATAGAAAAATCATAAGATTGATGGAGAAGAAGGGTTCTAAAATAAACCTTAAGAGAAGACCTTCTTTTCTTCTTCTTCTCTCATCAGAACATGATCAGATCATATCCAAAATTAGATCACCATGCCCTAACTAATTGGAGCATAAATTCATCACGCCATCCCTCTTTTCCTCTCAAATTTTTATTACATAAAAATACAAAAATAAAGAGAGAATAATCTAAAAAGAAAATAATAAGAGAAAATAATCTTCTCTCTTACCTTTTGTTTCTACAAGACATCAACTTTTGATAAGACTCTTCTCCAAGGATATTGGTGCCTCAAACCACCCATGCCATCCTCTTTCTCCTCTGCTATTTCTATCAAAAATCCATCAATTTTTTTGACTTTATCTTTTTCTCATATGGGCGGCACCTTTTTTAAATGGTGGACTAGGTTAAGAGATGTAGTCCAACAAGGAGTCCATGGGGCATCCAACTCTTGGATGCCCCTTGCCTTATCCTTTTCATGGAAAGCATGATCAGATGCACAAAAGGGGTGACAAAAAGATAGGACAAGGATGGAGGAAGTTGGCGCATGAGAGGAAAGAGGAGTTCTTGTGAAGAGAGACTCTTTCAAAAAGGAAATGAACCTAAACCACTTTCCATAATAAACCAAATCACTTTCCATACTGAATCAAATCAAATATGATTTAATTCTCTAGAATAAGTGGTGTGAGATTATATTCCTTAGATGTAGATATCACAAAAAAATTATCTAAAAATTAATATGTGGCGTGGGCTTGGAGTTTCTTAGGTGGCACAATGGAGAAGATGGAATCCTAGTCTAATTAGGATTCTTATGTAGACTAGGTCAAGCTCTTCGAATCCAATCCAAATTAATTGTAACCTAATTAATGATGATCTTAGTCCAACTAAGAATTCAATTAAATCAGATTAAATTATATTTAATTCTAATTTAAATCCTAACTTAATTAGGAATTAGATGCATACAAGTCCTAGTCGAACAGGGACTTGTTCTCCCTTGCAACTGGCTTATCCAATAAATCAATTAGACTTAATCTAATTAAATTTAAATTAATTTTAATTGAATCAAATTCAATTAGACTTGATCTCAGTCCAATTGCTCAATCAGATTAAGCCAATTAGCAATTTAATTGCTAATCGATCCTCCTGCAACACTTGCATTAGGTCAAACATCAATCACGTTGATCGTTTAACCTTAGAATGATTCTCAATCATCGATTAATCATCTGATTAGGTTACAACCTCTTATGTGTGTGACCCTATAGGTTCAACCTAAGTCGGTCGCATAGAAATCAATTTTTGTACCAGTTGAAGTAACCATCTAGCAATGGTTTCCGACGTCCAGATAGGTCAAATATATGCAAAGCAACATTCTAAGAACCCTGACCCATGGTTATCGTATAATTCATCTTTTTGACTGATAATACTCAAGATGACTTTGAATATACTATCAATACTCATATAAGTCATCTCTATTGTGTCTCAAAATTTTATAAATCTCGTGACTCCTCACGAGGATTATCTAGGCCTAGGTTTTGCTAAATTGAAACACAGCGAGACATTCTCTTTCTGAAGTTAATTAGGAGTGATCAATCCCATCTTGACTCATACACCAACTTCACAAGTACTTGATTGTATCCAAAAATCTTTCGAATCTATATTAAAAATACAGGCAGTCCGGTACCAAAGCATAGTGAGTTGCTTGCAAGTCACCGTGGTGATCTTAAGTCAGAGGGCACTTATACCCATTGGCCTTAGCTAGCTACTCTTGACAGTAGAGTATTACATTGATCACGTTGAATGCAAATGTACTCCTACATCTCATCTGGATGTCATACCAGTATCTCTACACCACTTGGTTATGAGGACAACCAACGTATATGGCATACAGCGATCTATACTTGATAAGTTATCATCCTTGTTAATAACTTATCATTTAGTCATGAACAATTTAAGAACCATCCGATAAATCCTCTTTTATCGATTGATTGTGATTCTAAGAATTTCATCATAATTTAGGAGTTCATTTAAGGAAGATAGAACTTTTATTATGAACCTACCAAATAACTATTATTATTAGATAATTCATATACTAATTTCAATCATCTACCACTTAGATGATTGGCTTTAGGATATATTTTTCAATAAATTTATGATTAATTTTATTTTAGTTTATATAAAATTATTTAGATCTAAAAATTAAATAAATTATTACTGTTTCTACCTCTGAGTCGACTCGATTTTGATTTGAGTCGACCCAGTGCCTTGATTAGTCAGCTCAGCTTCCTATTAGTTGATCGAATCTAACCAAAAGTTAATTTAAATTAGGTCAAGGATGCTCTAGATTAAATACAATAGTTGTAGTTGATCAAATCCATATCGTTGATTAGATCAAATAGATCTTGATTTTAGCTCAGCGGTCGAACCTGTCTATAAGCTGATCCAATTGAAACTAATTAACTAGCTGGTGTCTAAGATAAATTTGGCAATCTTGATCGGTGATCATTAATTGGAAGCTACTCATATAGATTAGATTTATGATGAATTAATGACATATTCCTTCCATCGATCTCACTTATCTGATCAACATGGTGAATTATATTTTGATCAGATCACTCAATGATTCGGATTGACCCATGCTAACTAAAAAATCAGTATGACTGATTTAAGTGTCCCTCATATGACTTGTTTGTATTCTCCTTCATGACTTGGTGAAGTCAGTGGAAGAATTTATGACTTGTCGAGTTGATCAGCTAGTCTTGAGTCCTCTTTATAACTTGATGAAGTCAGTGGAAGGATTTATAACTAGTTGGATGGATCAGATTAAGCTTAATCTTCTTTGACCTGACTTGGTGAAGGAAGTGAGAGAATTAACAATAACTGATCAAGTCTTTTCAATTAACCAAATCTTTTAAATTATTAAGTCCATAGAATGAACTGGTTATGGTGATAACTAGATCATAACCTCTTATTAAGGTGAATGATAATGGGTCCATTATTTTTAATTAACATTGCAGGCACCATCCATCTGATGTTTCTCTGAACGATGAAATTATCATTCATCATATGATAACTCTATTGTACTATCTGATGAATGGTTAGATTGATCGAGCCATACTCGGGTCTGATCATTCATTAGTTAAAATCATTTAGTAGGTTCATGTTAATTGTTGGATCTAACCAAGACTTTCAGTGGAGGCCCATCATCTATTGAAATAAAATCTGAGGCAAAACTTAATACTAAAAATTATTTAGAGAAATAATTGATTAAGAACCTACCTATAGATGCATATGGGTTGGCCGAACCATACTCAGACCTATATGCAGTCTGTGTGGATTTTAGTACCCACTAAGAAATTAGAATAATTCTTCAAATTGGAGGTAGAGGCTACCAATTAGACTAAAATAGTGGGAGAACCTTTAAACTAAAGTCCAAGTCTTTAGGCTGAATCAATTCATAAACATAAAGATCTTGTATTTTTTTTTCAGTTATGGCTAGATGTCTGTTGCTCTATTTACTATTTGACAGTGACGATTTATAGGATCCAACTTTGATAGTTAGTATCGAAAGTTGTAAATAGTTTTAAAGCATGAATGGATCCTATATATGATTACAGATCCTGCATCGAATATTCTCACATCCAACACACGTGATGAAATCAGAGACACTTATCAAAAGTAGCTAAATGATTGAATCATGGTGTGGTATATTATGAGGGCAGTGATGAATGATGAATTTCGTTATAAATTCGAGAATACTTAGCTGAAGAAATTTTTTTAAATATTGAAGGAATTCTTTGGCACCTCTGAGGATGTATCTTCTTCAAGGCATCACTCCTTTGAGAAAGAAATGAAAAGGTAGGTGCAAATGTGTCGTGCTTAGGTTATGGAGCTCAAACTGACAAATAAGTCTTAGGTTAACCCTAATATGACACAATGCTTCTTTTAGAAGAAGCAGAGACACTAGAAAAGGAATTTTTCTTTATATCTAGTTTTTCATAACCCAACAGGCTAAAAAAAAAATCAACAAATGGTTGCTAGACATGGTGCTTATATGATAACACCTAATGATTTCTCTATTCATCGTACTACTACCTAGGTATTAGATATCAGAAGTCCGATTCATATCTACAAATTATTATAGAGACTTCAGGTTAGTAAAAAGATTGAAAACAACAAAAGATTCCTGAATGTTGGAGCTGAAAATCATGTTTCAGTTCTGGCTTTAGGAATTGTCAAGAAAGTTTTTGATTCTAATAATGTCATTTTCGGTGATTGTCACTATTGTCCATTTAGATGAGTATAATTTTTCATAGGCCTTCTAGCCAAAGATCAATTTAAATTATCAATATAGAATAATTTTTGTGATATCATTATAGATGATGTCAAAATCATAGTGGATAATTAAAAAATGATATTTAGACAACCTATTAGTGTACACCAAACAAATCCTTTAGAGTAGATAATGTCACAGATATCTATCTTTGGCATTCTAGACTCAATTATATAAACAAGAATAAGATCAGCAGGAGATAATTCTCAAAGTTAATGATTGTGAATCATTGTCAACCTGTCAATCCTATCACCTTGATAAAATGACCAGATCGTCTTTTGCTAGAAAAGATGATCATGCTAATGATATTCTGAGTCTGATACATACTGATGTATTGGATCTACGAACATATTTGCCATAAATTTAGATTATTTGAAATGTTCAAACAATTCCATAAGAAGGTAGAGAAACAAACTGAGATGAGTATTGAAATTTTTGATTAAACCAAGTGGAGAATATCTTTCTAGTGAATTTATGACATATCTAGAAGAGAATAAGATTTTCTCTTATTGAAATCAACTTTATCTGACATAGTTCGATCCATGATGGGGGTTTGCAAGTTTGTCAATCTCTTTTTAGGGTTATGCTCTTGAGACTACTTGTCATGTTCTCAACTGGATTATGAGCAAATCAGTCACAAAGACGCCACATGAGATATGGACTAAACGTAAGTCGATACTCTCTTATCTTAAGGTTTGGGAGTGTTCGATTCATGTCAAAGTATTTATAGACTGATTAACTTGGATCTTGATCCTATATATATTATTTATAGGGTACCTTAAAGAATTTAAGAGATATTACTTCTACCTTACTAAAGAACAAAAGCTGTTCAGTATTTCTTTTTAGAAAAGGAGTGCCTTGGTGAAGAAACTGATGCCTCTAATAGGATTAGAGGACGCAGACGAGAAGATGGAGAGTTATAAAGCCCGTCTAGTTACTTAAGGATATCATCAACGTTATGGTATTAACCATAACGAGATATTTTCTTCTGTGACAATGCTAAATATTTCAGACAAAAATAGTATTTCTTACATTATAGAAAATAAAAATTTCTCTATTATCACTATTCTCTATAAAAGACTTGGGAAAAGCATCCTTCATCCTAGGGATGAAGATCTATAGAGATAGATCTAAGAGACTGCTTGGGTTATCTCAGTTCACGTACATAGAGAATTTATGAGTAGCATTTATTCTATCATGTACACCATATATAAGATCGATATAGTATACTCACTAAGGGTAGTGAGTGGATACCTAAAAGATTTAGGTGAGAATCACTGGTAGGTCATCCTTAGGTATTTGAGAAATACTAAGGATCGGTGATTCGGTTATAAAGAATCTGACTTAAAACTTGTAGAGTTTGACTTCAATTTTTAGTTGGATATAATAATAACAAGAACATGTTGAAATACATCTTTATCCTAAATGATGGAGCAATCTGCTGAAAAAATTTCAAGCAGAACAAAATAGCCAATTCAATTCACGAAGAAGAATGTATTGCAACATCTGATGCTTGCAAGGAAGCTATATGATTGTAGAGATTCATTGGCAAGCTAGGAGTGATACCCTCTAATGATGGTCCTGCTGTATTGTATAGCACCAAAGCCATTGCTCATGTCGAGGAGCCGAAGTCCCACTAACTTACAAATATTTTACATCGCTAATATCTTATTCAAAAAATCATGGATCGAGGTGACATCGAACTTTAGAAGATCGATTGAAAGGAGAACCTGACCAACTCATTTACTAAAACCTTGGTATATAGGAGTTTTAAGATGATAAATCGAAGATGGGTATAAGATACTATACTGATTGGCCTTAGTCCAAGTGGGAGTTGTTGGGAATTATATCTTAAAGTCAATCATTTGATAATTATGCTAATTATAAATGTATATGAATTGATCAACAATAAAAGCTATTTGATCTTTTTTTTCATCACAAGGTTACATCTTCTAATGAACTCCTATATTATGATGAAGTCCTTAGAACTACTTTAATCGATAAAGAAGAATTTATCATGTAATCTTTAAACTAGTTCATGACCAAACGATATGCTATTACTAGGATGATAGCGATTATCAAGTGTAGGTCATTGTGTGCCATATGCATTGATTGTCCTCGTAATCAAGTGGTATGAAAATATTAGTATGGCATGTGTTGGTGCAAAAATCTGCCTGCACCGGAGAAGCTGGAGTCGGGGAAGCCGCGGTCGCCGCCGGGACCTGCAAGGGAAGTCTAAATCGGAGGTGGGGTTGCTCCGGCAAGACCCTCCGACGCTCAAGTCAGTTCTCTGCCTCAACAAGAATGGAGAGCTCGAACGGAGAGTTTAGCAGAGTTTTGAGATAAGGCAAAAGAGCTTAAAGAATAACGTATCTGAGTCCCCCTTTTATAGGCGAGGGAGACAACGGACTGATGGCGATGTTTGTAACCGCCTGGTAGTGGGCCGCCCATGGCCAGGGGGATTGATTGCGCAAGATAATGGAGCAGACACGTGGCCACCATCATAGCCCGCCACATAGGGCCTGTTGTAGGTAGTGGAGCGGCGTCCGTTACTGCTAGTTGTCAGCGAGTAGTGGGATCGTGCAGCACCTGCCGCAGGGAGCGGAGCAGCATCATAGCTGTTGACACAGCCTTTCAGAGAGTAGTGGGATCGCGCAGCACCTGTCGCAGGGAGAGGTGGAGCCGCGTGGAATCCGCTACAGGAAGTGGAACAGGATCTTGGCAGTTATTGTTATCTGCCAAGGGACACGGATCTGTTGATCAAGGCTCGGCAGTGGTCGGAGTTCGGCCTTTGTAGGAGTCCGGGAGGAGTCTGCCTGCGGCTGTAGTCGTTGGCGTCAGGGATGAGGCTCGGCTCCCTTAAGGCTCGGCTCCTCCAGCGATTGGTACCGAGAGCGGAGCCCGGGCGGAGTTGCAACTGCTGTTGATGGAGGAGTCCGGCTCCCGTAGGAGTCCGGGCGGAGCCGTTCTGATGCCGACGGAGGAGCCCGGCTCCCGCAGGAGTCCGGGCGGAGCCGTTCTGCTGTTGATGGAGGAGCCCGACTCCCGTAAGAGTCCGGGCGGAGCCGTTCTGATGCCGACGGAGGAGTCCGGCTCCCGTAGGAGTCCGGGCAAAGCCGTTCTGCTGTTGATGGAGGAGCCCGGCTCCCGTAGGAGTCCGGGCGGAGCCGTTCTGATGCCGACGGAGGAGCCCGGCTCCCGTAGGAGTCCGGGCGGAGCCGTTCCGCTGTCGATGGAGGAGCCCGGCTCCCGTAGGAGTCCGGGCGGAGCCGTTCTGATGCCGACGGAGGAGCCCGACTCCCGTAGGAGTCCGGGCGGAGCCGTTCCGCTGTCGATGGTGGAGCCCGGCTCCCGTAGGAGTCCGGGCGGAGCCGTACTGATGTCGACGGAGGAGCCCGGCTCCCGTAGGAGTCCGGGCAGAGCTGTTCTGCTGTTGATGGAGGAGCCCGGCTCCCGTAGGAGTCCGGGCGGAGCCGTTCTGATGCCGACGGAGGAGCCCGGCTCCCGTAGGGGTCCGGGCGGAGCCGTTCTGCTGTTGATGGAGGAGCCGGCTCCCGTAGGAGTCCGGGCGGAGCCGTTCTGATGCCGACGGAGGAGCCCGACTCCCGTAGGAGTCCGGGCGGAGCCGTTCTGCTGTTGATGGAGGAGCCCGGCTCCCGTAGGAGTCCGGGCGGAGCCGTTCTGATGCCGACGGAGGAGCCCGGCTCCCGTAGGAGTCCGGGCGGAGCCGTTTTGCTGTTGATGGAGGAGCCCGGCTCCCGTAGGAGTCCGGGCGGAGCCGTTCTGCTGTTGAATTCGACTGCGGGTATTTTATACCCAACAGCATGCAAGTAAGATGTAGGAGTATATCTCATTGAACGTGATCAATTACGGAGCACTCTGCTGTCAAGAGTAGCTCACGAAGGATATGGATATAAATGTCTCTCCGATCTGAGATCATCATGGTAACTTACAAGCAACTCACTATACTTTGATGTCGGACTACTTGAATTTTTAATTCAATGATGAAAGATTTTTGGGTACAGTTAAATACTTATAAAGTCGGTGTGTGAGTCAAGAAGGGATTGACCCCTCCAAATAAGTAGGAGTTAATGCATCAGTATATTTTAATTTAGTAAAACTTGAGCCCGAATAATTCATATGATGGATTTAAAAGATTAAAATATAATATAGATGATTAATCTAGAGATGATAGTGAAACTCTAGGTCTCTTTAAGCATTAGGGTCAAAGAGATGAATTATATAGTAACCATACGCCAGTAGGTTCTTGAATATTGCTTTGCCATCATTCGATCTATCCGAACATCGGATCCCATTGCTAGATGATTACATTGATTAGTTTAAAAATTTATTTCTATTCTATCGATTTAGATTCGAACCTACGTGATTACACTCAAAAAAAATTTCTGACTGATCATGTGGCTGATCAATGATTGAAAATCGTTCAAGGATTTGACCATCAATTTGATTGATAGTTAATCTTAAGCAAAAGTTGTGATAAATTTATTCATTAAGTATTAATAAATTAATAAAGAATTAATTAGTAATTATATTATTAATTAGTTCAATTTAATTGAATAAAGAGGATTAAATCAAATCTAATTGAATTAGATTCAATTAAGTTTGACCCGATTAGGTTATGAGATGACCTAATCGCTAAGGGAGAATTATTCCTGATTTGACTAGGATTTTGGTTCAATCAATTTTTAATTGGATTGAGATTTGATTAAGAATTTACAAACCAAATTAGATTAAGTTTTATTTATTTATTTGGGCTTAACCAAATATGATTTGGTTTTGAATCAAATAAGGAATCCTAGAGTCCATGTAGTGTTAGACTCTTCCCTTTGCACCACCCAATTGTGGATGCCATTTTTTCTTCATGTTGAAAATATTTTGTATGAAGTTTCTTCATGCAAATAACATCAGATGTTGCCCCTTTCTCAACACCAAATATGAATTGATTTTAATAAAAGGAAGGTTTGAAATTTGATGTTAAAGATAACTCCTTATCAAGATGAGATTGGATCTCATCCAAACCACCTACACACCACACTTTGGCTTCCTTTTATTTTGTGTGACAAAAGGAAGGTTTTCACTGTGGGAAATCAGATAAAGATCTCATTTAATGTGGAAACAAATTTTTGTGCATGAAAAAATTATGAAGGGTGATGCTTTTTGTGAGAGGGGGTGACAACTCAAGAGTCCAACCGCTTTTGGACTCTTCCAAACCCTAACAACCTAACCACTTGGATGCCCAAATAAAAGAATTCTTTTCTTTTGTGTGTGCATAAGAGACATCAGAAGATGGTCTTCATAGTGTAGTGGTTTTGGGCATGGCTTCATGGCGTGAAAGAAAAAGGAGAGCCCTCTCCTCTTTTGGTGAGCGAAAAATCTAGAACCCTAGGGTTTGATCCTAAGAGTTTGGGAAGAGAGAAAAAGAAGAGAGAAGAGTGTCTCCTTCCCAAATTTCTTCCATCTCTTTATCTCCTCTAGATGCTCATCTTCAATCTCTTGAAAGGTTTAAGAGATTTGAAGAAAAGATCCAGATCAGCCAACAAGATGGATTTCGTGCAAGCTAGCACTTTCAAGAAGACCGATCGAATCGAAGCTTCGAGTGGCCATCCCGTAGAGATCGGACATGTGTGCGGATACAAGCAACCAGTGAGGACCTCTTCAACATATCTTTCAGTAGTGTCGATCATTGATCCATGCTCAGGTATCGAGTTTTGAACTCTGATTACCAGTAGATTTGATCTACTGCTCACATGTATGCATACAATTTTATTTTCTTATTTTCAGATTCATATGCCACATATTATGTCATAGATCCTAGAGTAGGTTAATTTATTAATCTGATCATATGCATATTAAATTAATGAGATTAATCTAGTTTCTTTTCGCTATGATTTATTTTAAAAAATTTTGAAATACATGCATGAAATCACCTATATTTTTCAATTTCTCAACCTCACTATGGAATCGTTTGAACATTTCAAACGATTCTAACTTGTTCTTCATTAAGTAAATATACCCATACCTAGATAGATCATTTGTGAACGTAATAAAGTATTGATGTCCTTTCACACTTGCGCTCATCAGTCTACATACATCAGTATGAACGAGACCCAGAACATCACTGGCTCGTTCATCTTTTTCAGTAAAAGATGGTTTGATCATCTTTTTAAGTAGACATGATTATAGATTGACAATGATTCACAATCATTATCCTTAAGGATTTTCTCTTAGATTAACTTGTTTATCCTGTTCTTATTAATATGACCAGCCTACAGTGCCAAAGGTATTCATCAGAGATATCATCTATCCTAGGGCATTTTCTCAATGTGTACATTACATTAGACCATGATACAATGTAAATTTTATTGTTCAATTGTCCATACATTATAGTAACATAATTCAAAATCATATCACAAAAAAAAATTTATCAAAATTTTATAATTTTCTTAGGCCAGAAGGCCTATAGAAATTACATTCAATAAGAAACTAGGACAATAATGACAATCACTAAGAACAATGATATGAGAATTGAATACAAGTTTGATGATTCCTAAAGCTAGAACTAGAACTGATCTTCCATCTCCAACATTCACGAATCTCTCACCATCTTCAAATCTCCTACTGACCTGAAGTCCATGCAATGAATTACAAATGTTAATAGGACTACCAGTATCTAATACTCAGGTCGTTGTATCACAGATTGAGAAGTTGCAAGGAGTTATCATATAATTACCTTGCTTAGCAACCGGTTGCTTCTTCTTCTTAAGTCTGTTTGGATCAAGAAAAATAATTTATTGAGGATAATTTTTCTTCCAATGACCCTGCTTCCTACAATAAAAGTACTCCGCCTGACTCTGGTCAGATTTGGACTTGGACTTCACAGTCTGACCCCCAGCATTTGGCATCTTATTTTTCTTCTTCTTCTTCTCTTTCTTAAAGGAACGTTGCCCGCCTGAAGAAGATGCTCCCACTACATTCACCATCTTTTTATGGAGTTGGTGATCTTTCTCATAAGTCTGTAGTAACCCCCACAGACAGTGGTAGTTTACCATCGACTTTGTCATTCGATAATGACTGAGAAACGATCAGTAGGACTTTGGTAGAAAATTTAGAATCATATCTTTCCTAAGCTGTTCATGCAAAGAAAAGTCGAGCTTGCTGAGGTGCTCGATCTGTTCGATCACATACAATACATGATCGGTTACTAATGCCCCTTCTTTCATCCTGGTATTGAAAATAGTATAACTGGTTTTGTACCGCTCAACATCGTCGGAAGTGCCAAAAGAATTGTTCAACACTTTGAGCATTTCTTCTGGCTGAGCTTTCTCAAATTTGCAACTGAACTCATGTTCATAGCCACTCACATAATATAACATACCATGGTACCGTGGTGTGGTCGTTGAGCCCTTCAAGTAAGTCCTCGAACCGCACCGCGAGCATTGGAAGCTGGCTCCTCAGGTGCCGGATCTGTCAGCACGTACAAAATCCGCTTATGCTCCAGGATTATCTTCAATTTTCAATATCAGTTATCGAAATTGGGTCCTCTCAATTTATCACTGTCTAACAATGATCGAAGCAACAAGTTGGTGGCCATAACTATAAAAGAAAAATCAAAACCTAATTAGTATATGAATCGATTAAGCCTAAAGATATGGACTTTAGTCTAAAGATTCTCTCACTATTTTAATCGAATTGGTAGCCTCTACCTCCAATTTGAAAAATTACCTTAATTTTTAGCGGGTACTAGAATCCACACGTTGCACATGAGTCCGACTTTGAGGCTCACCCATGTACATCTATAGATAAGTTCTTAACCAATTATTTCAATAAATAATTTTTAGTAATTGATTTTGGCCCAGGATCCCAACAGTAGGCTTTGACCTCCACTGAAAGATCTTGTTAGGTCCAACCATTAACATGATCATACTCAGAAATCAAACCACAAATGATCAACCAAACTTTGATCGATCATCCTGATCATCCATAAGAGAGACTCGATTAAGTCGTCATATTATGAATGATAATTTCAATAGCATATGAGCACTGATGAATATTTAATTTAAGCTATTAGAGGCACTAAATATTGTAATAATTGATATTATTTTATTAAATTTGATGCTGTCTAGTCTATTTTGTAGGTGATGGAGAGTTTGGATTCATACGATTCAAATTGGACTTAAATCGGATCAGATTTGAGTGAATCAGGTAACCAGTTCTCATTCCAGTGTGAACACAACTTAAATTTCAAAGGCTCAGATTAAAAGATCACTCTTCATGAAGATCTAAGGATCCTTATTCACACTTCCACCTCTTTTTTCATGAAATCTTAACCTCTCCACTCTATAAATAGAACTCCAAGCCTCCATCTTCTCCAATCAAGCCAACCCTAAATTCTCTTCAAGCTTCTCTCTTTCTCTCTCCCTCTTCCTCTTCTCCATAAGTCTAGGGGAGGTACTAATCCTAGCACAACACCATATTCCTCCACAGATCTCTTTTCCACATCCCATCAAATCTAAGAGAGGTCCTAATCCTAGTGCCGCTATCCTTTCTCTTCTACATACCCGCTTCCATCTATCTTTCTTCTTGGAATTTCTAGACCAAGCCTTTTAACCATTCTACCGCTTCTGCATGGAGAAAGATGAAGGATTCAAGGAGACACATCCACCATCGAGCGTAGCAAGAAGATCAACTTGGTTTAGTTGTGTTGTATCGTAATTTTATTTTTTTTTATGTATGCTTTTTTATTTGATTAATAAAAAATAATTTTATTCTAATTTTCATACTTCTTTCTTAGTTTCTTACAATCTATTTTTTTTTTTATATTTTTGAAACAATCAACTAAGATTCCTATCGATATAATCCTGACTCATCCTATCTACATAGTAATAAATAAGATTAATTTTAGTGTACTACAACATGCATCAAATTTTGGTACCATTATGGGAATCTTGGCATGATTGTTTTGAAAAAAAATAAAAAAAATTATAAAATAATAAAAAAAATATTTTACTGCTTTCTAAATTTTTATTTCTTACTTTAGATTGCTTGACTGTCTTATATACTTTACTGCTTTATATTTTAGTTGATTATTCTCTTTCCTTGCACTCTTACTTTTCATAATTTATTTTGCTAATTGATAATTTATTTTTTATTATTAATTAATTATTTTAATTACTTAATTATCTTTTATTTATTTTTTTTAAATTTTTATCTTATATTGCTTTTCATATATGATAGATTTACTACTCTCTAGCTAGATTACTTTATTTGCATTTATAAAAAATTTTTTACTTTCTATGACCTAGTGATTTACTACTTTCCATAGCTTAGAATAATTTATTGTCCTAAAAGTAGATTTGATTTATTACTTTATTTGCAGGTTACCTACTTGCCTTTTAATCTTAACATTATTTACCTTCCATTTAGTTAGATTCACTAGATCTCATACCTAATTAACCTAATTTAAAACTTACTTCTTATTCCTTCTTGCTTAAAAATAACATAATATAAAAAGAAAAAAAAACACCATATAACACCTGACTAATATAAATAAATCAATTAAATCATAAAAGCTACTTAACATGTTTGGGATCTTTTTTTTTTGCATTGCATATTTTCATAAAAAATCTTAAGGGCAAAATCCTAATTAATATAAGGTGGAGATTTCATCACCATTTTTTGGCCCACAAACCACCATCTTGCAATTGCATTGACCTAAACCTCTAATTTAAAATCGATTAGATGTTGACCCCTAAGGATCCTCGAGCTCAGTAGGACAAGAAACTCTAAAAGTTGGATCAGGTTCAAATTAGTCAGTTTAACTGATGTTTAGGAAAGTGGTTCAGGAATTATATCCCGAAAGAAGGTGGTTCATTAATTGGTTCCGTTCACTTATCTGGCCAACATAATTGGTGTCTAAAGAAAGCAACAGGGGGACCCCCACCAACCTTATACTTATCTGATCAGTTAAGCGGCTAGTCTGCTACTTGGAGTGCTTGAAGGTGATCTTGGTAGTTAGGAGCTGTCTAGATCTAGGATAACCTATAGTCATGATTAATTGAACCACTTTTTTGTTAACTAAAAACATCAAACCTAATTAATTTTCTCTCTCTTCTTAGTCTTAGAACTCCTTAGGTTCTCTTCTTTAGAACTCTTTTCTCTCCCCCTCCTTCTTTTCTCATCTTCTTTTTCAAAAAAAAATTACTGAAATTAAAACTCAATGAGATATTTTGGGCGCATACTAGGACGCCAATCATTACAACCTGATTTACACCTATTAGATCTAGAACTAGAAAAAATGATTCGAACAAACTAAATCAAAACCATAGATCCAAAATAAGAGACTGACCCACCACGATAATTAAGGGAGTATTTTACTCTATCATCTTATACCTACTCGCCATGTATCCAGCATCCTCTTATGGAGGTGGCATAATATGAAATCAAGTTTAGCATTATTCAAATGAAACCATCATTTTATGGACTAACGAATGAGGATCCGTACAAATACTTGGACGAATTTTTGAGATATGCTCCACAGTAAAAATTCCAAACTTCTCTGATGATGCCCTCAGTTTGAAACTATTTCCTTTTTCACCTAAGGATAAAGCCAAGCATTGGTTAAACTCTCTAGATTCCACAACCATTTCAACTTGAGACCATCTTCAGAGAGAGTTTCTTAAAAATACTTTCCAATTAGAAAAATAAATTAAATTAGAAAAACCATCACTAATTTTTTCCAATTGGATGGGAAACCTTTACATGAGACATAGGAAAGGCTAAAGGACCTTATTCGTAAATGCCCCCACCATGCTATCTCTAAATGGCAACTTATTCAGTGCTTCTACGACGGTCTATCGGAGAAACACCGATAAATGATTGATGCATCGTGTGGTAGGATATTCATGCTAAAGAGTGAGGATGAGGCTCGATAGCTCTTTGAAATACTTAGTGAAAACTCTCTGCATTACTGTTTACCACCTCTAGAGAACAACCCATGTCTCAACAAAAAAGAGGTGGAATCTATCAGATTGGAAACATTATAGATATCCACAGTAAGTTAGATGAGTTATCCCAAAAATTAGACCATCTTTTGAATACTAGACACTCTTTGATTCTACCTAACCCGATCCAAGATGTTTATGCATTATGTGCAAGCCTGACCCATTTTATTAGTGAATGCCTAACCGTATCTCAATTTTCTAAGTTTGTGCACAACCAGGTCCAGCAAGCTCAAACCCAACAAGCTCGTAGATCAAAAAATGATCCATATTCGAACACTTATAATCCCGACTGGAGAAACCATCCAAATTTTTTTTGGAGATCACAATCAGTGGTTGGCCCTACTGGACCTAGACTCAACTATCAAGATCCGACATATAGGCATGGACCATACCACTAGTTCCAAAATGCTCCTTAACTGTCTATCACTGGTCACAGCTCAACTTTTGAGGAGAAGGTTCTAAAAGTGCTAGAACGATTAGAAGTCAACACCCAGATCCTTAACTCCCAACACAATTCATTGCTAAGTTAGAGACCTAAATAGGTCAACTAGCAACCGCAGTCAGTAGGAGGAAAGAAGGGAAATTACTTAGCCAATCTGAGAGCAATCCAAGAGAGAAATTCATGGTTGAGAGCTCCAATGCTCCAAAAACCTTTTCTGAACACGCTAAATCAATCATGACTCTCAAAATAGAAAGGTTATTAAACACATGAGCAAAATCAATGAGACCGACCCTAGACCTCTGACCAAATTCGAATCACCCAAGAACAAGGAGGATCCAAAAGTAGAGAATGGACCAACTGCACCGGAATCACCTTACTTGCCTAAAGTCTCATTTTCGAGTGCCCTAAAAGCCCCTACTCCTGTGGATAAGAAGGGAAGAAGACTCGATAAGATGTTAGAATTATTTAAGCAAGTCCAAATTAATCTTCTCCTTCTAGATGCAATCAAACAGGTCCCAGCTTATGCAAAATTTTTAAAAGAATTGTACACCTAGAAACGTAAATCCCGATCACAACTTCCAAAAAAGTATGCCTCACCGAACAAGCTAGCTCTGTATTCCAGCACGCTACCCCTCCAAACCTTAAAGATCCAGGTACCCCTACCATTTCTTGCATTATAGGGGACTTTCACTTCGAACAAGCTCTCCTGGATCTAGGGGCCAGTGTGAACCTTTTATCTAGCTCGATTTATGAACTTTTTGGATTCGAAAAACTGAAATCCACATCGATCACTTTATAGTTAGCTGATAGATCAATTAAGACACCATGTGGGATGATCGAAGATATTTTGGTCAAGATAGATGAGTTCTATTTTTTAGTTGGTTTTTTAGTCCTTGACATGAAATGAGTGGCAATCCAAAGCAAATTTTCATTATCTTAGGCAGATCCTTCCTAGCTACGACAAACGTGTGCATCAATTGTAGGACAGAAGTCATGGATGTATCATTTGGAATAAGAAACTGAGACTGAATATGTTCAGTGCATCTCAGGGACCATCAACTGATAGTTGCTTTAAGATAGATACATTCGAGAACATCATAGAGAAAGCAACATCAATGATTTTTGCACATGCTTCTTGAGACATCCACTGGCGCACTTTAGAGTGGATGATTTTTTCATATTTGGAACCATCTTTGAAGATTATCTCCATAACCTCTCCAAAGTCCTTAAGCTTGTACGGAGATAAATTTGATTTTAAATTGAGAAAAGAGCCATTTCATGGTTCGAAAAGGAATCATATTGGGACATATTATTTCTGAAAGGAGGATTGAGGTAGACAAAATCAAAATCAAGGTCATTTCAAAACTACCACCCCCCACTTCGATTTGACAAATACGAGACTTTAGTAAGATATCATACTGGATTTTACAGACACTTCATCAAAGATTTTAGTAAGATATCGAGACTTTTGTGTAATCTACTGGTCAAGGACACGCCATTTATCTTTAATGAAGAATGTCTACAAATCTTCTACATCACGAACAGATCTGACAACAGCACCCATAATAAAACTTCCTGATTGGTCCTTCCCATTTGAAATCATGTGTGACGCTTCTGATTTTGAATTAGGGGCCATCTTAGGTCAAAGAATCAATAAGGAGTCACATGTGATCTATTACGTTAGTAAAACTCTATCCGATGCCGAATTGATCTACACCACGACAGAAAAAGAGCTACTAGCGATGGTATTCGCCCTTGATAAATTTCGTTCATATCTATTAGGATCTAAGGTTCTAGTATATTCTGATCACGTGGCTCTAAAACATCTGCTCTCAAAGAAAGATACTAAACTGCGATTGATCAGATGGATCCTTCTGCTTCAAGAATTTGACCTAAAAATCTGAGACAAGAAGAATTTCGATAATGTGATCGTTGATCACATATCTAGAATCTTAGTTGACCATACGATGGATACAGATGAGATCAAGAAGAAATTCTCTAACGAATAATTTTTTGCAACCTCCTCTGATCAAATCCATGGTTTGCCCATATCATTAACTATTTGGCAATAGGGCAAGTTCCTCTCCATTGGACAAAATAGGAGAATGATCAATTCTTCTCACAGGTCAAACATTATTATTGGGAGGAACTCAAATTGTTCAAACATTGCCCTGATCAAGTGATTCAACGTTATGTCCCTGAGAGTGATATCAAAGTATACTTACCTTTTGTTACTCTCATGCATGCGGAGGACATTTCTGTGGGAAGAGAACAACCGTGAAAGGGTTACAAAGTAGGTTTTATTGGCCGACATTGTTTAAGGATGCACAAAAATTGTCTTCATGCTTGCACTGTCAGCAGATGGAAAATATTTTAAAAAAAAAATATGATGCCCCTATCTCCTATCTTGGTCATGAAATTTTTGATACCTGGATAATCTATTTTATGGGCCCCTTTCCTCTATCCTATGGATACAATATATTTTGGTTGCGGTAGATTACGTATCTAAATGGGTTGAGGCTATGGCAACCAGAAGAATGATTACAAGGTGGTAATCAAATTCATCCCACATAACATCTTAAGTCGATTTGGTTGTCCAAGAGCCATTATTAGTGATGGAGGTGCATACTTCACGAATAGGCACTTTGAAAGTTTAATGAAGAAATATAGAATGGAATCACTCATAAAATTGCCACACCATACCACCCCCAAACTAGTAGTTAAGTGAAAATCTCCAATAGGAAGATCAAACGAATCCTCGAGAAGATGGTTAGGCTGATCGAAAAGATTGGTCTAGATGATTAGATGATGCATTATGGGCCTACCGTACTGCATACAAAACTCTGATAGGAATGTCTCCTTACCGACTCATTTTTTGAAAAAGCCTGTCATCTACCAATAGAACTAGAACATCGCATATTTTAAGCCATAAAGCAATTCAATTTCGATATGAAAAATACAGGTAGTAATAAGAGACTACAATTGAATGAATTAGAAGAGCTATGCAATGAAGCATATGAAAATTTAGAATTTATAAGGCTCGAACTAAGGCTTATTATGATAAATATATTTCACAAAAAATGTTTGAACCTAATCAAAAAGTGTGTGGCATTATAATTTGAGGTTGCGACTATTTCCTGAAAAACTCCATTTCGTTGGGATGGATCATATGTCATAACTCTGGTGTTCTCTCATGGAGCAATTGAAATCAAAGATCCTAAACAAAAAAATACCTTTAAAGTAAATGGCCAACAATTAAAACATTATGTGGATGAAATCAGATATGACGAACAAGTTGACTCAATTGAATTGTAGGATCCAGTCTACAATTAAACTTTAACTTGGTCTGACTGAAGATCTTAAACTTAGTGCTTATTGGGAGGCAACCCAATATTTTATTTTTTCAGTTATCCAGATTTTTTTTATTTTGTAAGAATCTAAAAAGGATGACTAGCTAAGTTGAGGGGAGAACATCATCAACATCAGATGAAGGCCCTTGAAAAATATGAAAGAACCTACAAACAACAGCAAATCAGGTGGTATCCCTCATTTTGTATTTTTTTTTCTTTTTCTCTATTAGAGATAATGGAAATTAAGTTGGGGGTAAAATAACTAATTTAATTAAATTTTCGAGTATGGTCAGAAAAAATTAGTTTTGTGTATCTGAATTTTATCTCGATTTAAATTTACCTAGATATCCTAATCAATAAGTGATTAACGGTCTAGATAATTTTAGAGATATCAAGGAAAAATTATTAAGGATATCCAATTAATGATAGAATTTAGATCAGACTAAATTTTGAAGTGATTCTAGAATCCTCTTTCCACCTACCTCAATGAAGAATCTACTTCATGCGGATTTGTGTGAAAATATCAAAGTATGTAAAAAGCTCACCTTAATCATTGATTGAAAAAAAAAAAAAGAGTTTTTAGCATTTCTCACTAACCGGGCTCCTTCGTCTAAGTAAGCATTGTTGTTTGCATCAAAAAGTGAGAATGTGAAGAAAATCTTGTATAGTCAATTTTAACTAGTAGCTTTTTTGACTCGAGTCAGTAAGCTTGAGGATATTTTACACTTAATACTTTAAAGCCAACTAGTTTGGGAGTCATTGATCTAAAGTTGGCTACAAGAGTCAATTAGAAAGCTTAAAGAGTTATGACATTGCACCGACTGTACATGTAAATATTTTCTAAAAAAAAAAAAAGAAAGAAAGAATAAGAAGAATATACTGCAAAAAGACACTATACCAAACCCACATTAAGTTAGAAGATTTAAAAAGGAGTGGAGAGTCGATGAGAGAATATCTCTAAAAATTTTTATGGCTAATACTCAACCACTAATTGGGTTGAATTGATAATCAATGAAGTACCTTTTAATGGCCTAGTCGGATATCTACTACAGTTAGAAATATCTAGGATAACTTTCAATTCAAGAATAATTTGGTGCACAATGCTAATATATCTATTTTACTCGAGGACGAGTAAAAGTTCAAATTTGAAGGTGTGATGAATATTTAATTTAAGCTGCTAGAGGTACTAAATATTGTAATAATTGATGTTATTTTATTGAAATTTGATGCTCTCTAATCTATTTTGCAGGTGATGGGAAGTTTGAGTTAATACGATTCAAATTAGATTTAAATCGGATCAAATTTGAGTGAACCAGGCAATCAATTTCCATTCCAGTGTGAACATGACTTAAATCTCAAGGCTCAGATTAAAAGATCACCATTCATGAAGATCCAAAGGTTCTTATTCACACTCCCACCTCTCTTTTCATAAAATTCTAGCCTCTCCACTCTATAAATAGAATCCCAAGGCCTCCATCTTCTCCAATCAAGCCAACCCTAAGTTCTCTTCAAGCTTCTCTCTTCCTCTTTCCCTCTTCTTCTTTTTCATAAGTCTAAGGGAGGTACTAATACTAGCATAACACCATATTCCTCCACAGATCTCTTTTTCACATCCCATCAAATCTAGAAGATGTCTTAATCCTAGTACCACTATCTTTTCTCTTCTATATATCCGCTTCCATCTACCTTTCTTCCTTGAAGTTCTAGACCAAGTCTTCCAGCCATCCTATCGCTGTCTGCACGGAGGAAGATGAAGGATTGAAGGAGAACATCCACCATTGGACGCAGCAAGAAGATCAACTTGGTTTAATTATCTTGTATCATAATTTTATTTCTTTTCTTTATGTACGCTTCTTTATTTGATTAATGAAAAGTAATTTTATTATAATTTTTATGTTTTTTCTTAGTTTCTTACAATCTATTATTCTTTTCTTTTATATTTTTGAAACAATCAACTAAGATTTCTGTGGATACGATTCTAACTCACCCTATCTACATAGTAGTGAGTGGGATTAATTTTGGTGTACTACAACACACATCAAGCACTAGACCTTTGGGCCATCCAATGATCATCCAACTATTGGACCCATTATCATCCAACTTAATGGAAGGCTATGATCTAGTTATCTCCATAACTAATTCATTTTTAGGAACCTAATAATTTTAGAAGATTTAATTAATTGAGTTGATAGATGAGAAAAGATGACTAGTTATTCTTAATCCTCTCACTGACTTCACCAAGTCAGATTAAAGAGATTAAATTTAATTTGGTCTGCCCAACGAGTCATAAATCCTCCCACTGACTTCACTAAGTCATGAAGAGGACTCAAAACAAGTTGGACTAGGGGCACCTAAATCAGTCATACTGATTTTTTAGTTAGCATAGGTCAAGTCCAATCATTAAGTGATCTAATCAAAATATGATTGACCATGTTGGTCAGATAAGTGAGATCGGAGAGAAGAATATGCCATTAACTTGTCATAGACTCAATCTATGCGAGTAGCTCCTAATTAGTGACCACCGATCAAAACTGTCAAACTTATCTTAGACACCAACTGATTAACCAATTTTAATTTAATCGACTTATAGATTTGGGTTCGACTATGGAGCTACAATCAAGATCCATCTTGATCTAATCAAATATATGGATTTAACGAACTATAACTATTGAAAATTGATCAAGAGAAGAAATTGATACAATCAGAATTAACTCTTAATTAGATTTGATCAATTACTAACATGATCCATTATCAATAATTTCTAATCTTAGGTCTAACTCAGTTAAATAGACTTGACTCGAGCTAATCTATTAACGCATGAATTATGAAATTGATGCCTTAGATCTTTGATTTTCAAATCTAGATCACTTAATTCTTAATTAAGTTTTGGACTGATATGGGTTGGGGTTCGATGTTTAAAAATAGTTTTTAATTTTATAAAATATTTTTATAAATAATCATCTAATGATCAAAATCATAATTTTAGATCTAAAACATATAATTTTAGATCTAAAATAAAGTTTTAAAATTTTTTCATTATTCATCATCATGAAAAAGCCCGTGCAATACCCTTACACGCCATTGGAGATCCCATCGAATAGATAAATAGGATTGTGAAATCCTAATTTCTCCTATGACTGGATGGCTATGAGGATCTATCCAATCAGATTACTATACTACTCAAATTCTAAATTAATTATTTAAATCTAATCTAAATAATTAAAATCAGATTAATTTCAAATTTATGCAAAAATTTATGTCATAAGAAATCGAAGCACTGATACCATTATTGGGAAATAGGCAGTTCAAGCATGTATATTTTTAAAATTTTTATAGCAAAAATAGAAGATTAAACTATTTAATCTCTTACACATACTTTAGATTAGATCTAAACTACCTTCTTAAGGATCTATGATATGAAAATATTATACCAAAAAAATCTGATTTGAAATAAAATACTGCATCGATCGTATCGATGTCCTGAATTAGATCTAACACTTAGATCTGATCCGATGAGTTCAGAACCCATTACTTGATCATGGATCGATGATCACCACTATTGATATATATGGTAGGAGGTTCTTCTTGATATTGAGTAGCCACACAGCATGTCCGACCTCTACAGGTGGTCCACTCGAACCACCGAACAGATCTTCTTTCTCAAGAATGCTAGCTCACGATGAAGGATCTGGATGGCTGATGTAGTTCTCTTTCTTCAAATCAAATAGATACCTTCAAATTAGAAGAAAGATCTTTTCAAAGAGGAGATGGTGTGGAAGAAGAAAAATAAAACTCTTTTTATTTTTCTCTCTCTCACAAAATTGGGACTAAGAAACACTAGAATCCCACTCTGGATGTCATGCCCTAAAGAGGATCTTCTTCCTCTTTTTCTCATGCAAGGATGCCCACCCCTTTTTTTATATCTCTCACGCCCTCTCTAAGGTTTTCTCATACCAAAACTGAAGTGATTTGGCATATAAAAAATCACTCCCTTTTAAGGTGGCGTCCTATGTAGAGATTGGACAATTTGGTTCAGCTTCAAACAACCTTTGATCTTATTATGAATTCAAATCAAATTTGAAATTATTTTCCAACCAAATTTAATCTAAAAGTAAAGAACTCAGAAAAGAGGTGACATAACTAAGATTGGTACAAAAAAATCACGCAAAAATTTATTTTGCATGTGAGACGAAGGCTAGTCAGTGGCTGGGTAGAGTCCAATAAAACTTGGACTCTTGATTTAAGCTTGATTTCAAACCAATTCGAAGTCAAACTTAATCCAACCAAATTCTGATCTAAAGAGGATCAGAAGAAGGCATCATACACCTTCTGGACATAAAAAAATTTATGTGAAAACCATTCTCATGCATGAAGAAAGTAGGGTACAATGAAAGATGACGCATGAGGTGTTTTGGTTCTATTTGAATTCTAACTTATATTCTTATCTAATTAGATTCTTAATCCAACCAAATTAGATTAAACCAATTAAATTATCTAATCTAATTAGATAATAAGTGATCTCAATTAAATCTTAATCAGATTAGAAATTAATGACATTCGAATCAGAAATCGAATACCCTTAGCGATTAGATCATCTCATAACCTATTTGTGTCAAACCCAATTGAATCTTATTCAATTAGATTTAATCCAAACTTCAATACTCAATCAAATTGAGTTAATTAGTAATCTAATTACTAATCAATCCTCTTTAATTTACCAATAATTAGTAAATTAATTTATTATAACTTTTGTATAAGGTTCATCATCAATCAAATTGATGATTATATCCTAGAATGATTTTCAATCATCGATCAGTCATATGATCAGTCGAAAATTTTTTTGAGTGTGACTCTATAGATTCAAACCTTTCTGAACCAATTGATGTAACCATCTAGCAATGAGACCCGATGTCCGAATAGGTCGAAAAATTGTAAAGCATCATTCATGAACCTATTGGCATATGGTTATCGTATAATTCATCTTTTTGACCCTAATGCTCAGGGTGACCTAGAGTTTCACTGTCAAACTCAATAAGTCAGCCACATTGTATTTTAACTTTTCAAATCTATCATATAGATTATCCTAATTAAGATTTTACTCAATTGAAACATACTGATGCATTAACTCCTACTTATTCGGAGGAGTTAATTCCATCTTGACTCATACACCGACTTCACAAGTACTTAACTATACCCAAAAATTTTTCATCACTAAATTAAAAATTCAGATAGTCTGACACCAAAGCACAGTGAGTTGCTTGTAAGTCACCATGGTGATCTCAGGTCAGAAACATAGTTATACCCATATCCTTCACGAGCTACTTTTGACAGCAGAGTGTCCAGCAATTGATCACATTCAATGAGATGTACTCCTACATCTTACTTGTATGTCATACCAGTGTCTCCACGTATTCTCCACATGTATTATTTTAGTAATAGCGTATCATTTAGTCGTGAACTAAATTTAAGGACTAAATGATATATCCTCCTATATCGATTAGGATAGTCCTAAAGATTTCATCACAATAATTGAAGTTCATTAAGAAATGTACATTACTTCATGATGAAAAAGTTAAATAATAATTTTATTAATTTATCAATTCATATACATTGACATAGTTTAGCATAACCGTCAACAGACAGATGATTGACTTTAGAATACAATTTCGCATAACTGCAGGCAAAGCCGGGGGATGCGATGGGCGGAGAGCCAAGGAATGCAGTCCGTGTGGAGGAACCACGGTTGGCGCCCGATGGTCGGGTCCCGAGGATGGGAGAGGTGGGAGCGGAGAAGCCAGGGCAAAGCCACAGAGGGAGGCGATCAAGCAGAGATGATGCAGGAGAGAAAAAAGAAAGGAAAAAATAAAGAATATGTTTTAAAAAATAATAAAATATATAAAAATAATATATAATATCTTAAATACCTTATTTGATATGAGTAAAAAAATAAAAAATAAAAATAAAAGGAGCTAAAAGAATAAAAAATACAAACCTGGTTCAGATTGAGAAAGAAACAAGAGGAACAATGGTTTTCTATTGCATGTGGATTGATTAAGGCATAAAAAATAAATTGATGTTGGATTTAAATATAAGAAATGGATGGATGGAGACCATGAGGTTGATGTGGGGCATTAAAAAACCAATAGAGAAGTAGTCATTAGAGAGAGAATGTAGGATATAATTATTCTTTTCATCTTTTAATATGGTATAGAGTTATTAAAGAGAGAAACTATAGGTCATAATTATTTTTATTATGTAGTCTTTTTTATCCTTTACTTTCAAAATTTTATATGGGTTATGGGGTCAATTAATTAATTTAATGGGGTTAATTTTAATTTTTCTTAGTAGTATATGTATATATGTTCAATACTATTAAATTTTTATGTGGGGTCAATTGACCCCAATTTCTTAACATGGATCCGCCACTGGTGTTGACACATTTTGATGCTTCGGATAAGGGTGATTGGCATCTTTTTCACTCTTTTGGAATGCTCTTGGACTTGAAGACCATTTGCGTGCCTCCACCACCTCCTTTCTGACAATAGACCAATACCAGTGAAAATAGAGCGGGAGAAAGCCGTCCAGCCTAAGGGCTTTTTCTACCCCAAGAGACCAAAGAGCCCCCCGCACCTCTTCGACCGACATCGGACAGGTCAGAGCCTCATTCTCTAGACAAAGATATGGATTGCAGACAGGACCTCTGAAAGGATAGGTCACTGCCCAAAGACACCATCCAACGAGATCTAAATAACTAAAAAATCTGCTATCTGATCTCCTCACTATCATTCACAACTCTGTCGCTACCCTCTCTCACTATCTGATCAGTTGACAGACCTCCTAATCATAGTAGACTAATGGAAAAATCTAACATTCCGATCACCCTCCTTGATCTAATGAACTCAGATTTTTGCCTCCACAGTATCTCCTGTGTTGCAGCAAAGAGTGGTGCATCGAGAGCTAATGACGAAGTTCTCTAAAAATCAGGCTCCTGAAGGCTCCCCTCCTGATCCTTCCTCAACTACAATGCTGTAATGTCTTCCTTCACCCCCTCAGGCATTTGAAGATATCACCAACCTCCACATGGTTCCATCATAGGAGCCTGACCTGGCTAACTTCAACCTCCGTGTCATCTGGTACCTCACATCCCCACAGACCCGTATCCTCCATACCTCTCGAATTAGATCACACAATCTAGGGTAGAAGGTCCAAAACTTTTCAAACTTGAATAGGGCCCTAGGCAAGCAAAGACCATCAGTCGTGATAAGAATCGAGCAATGATCCGATGCAATCCTCAAAAGATGATGAACTTGGTGTCCCAGAGACCGTTGGAGCTACTTCGTAGCAGCAAGCATTCGATCGATCCTCTTTCCGACTCGAGCAATTTCCTGTCGATTGGTGCACTAAGTGAATTAGGGATATGAATAGTAGAGATCAATCAGACACATATTGCTGATGAAGTTTCTAAACTCTCTAGAGTTAATACTATCCCAAACTGTTTGCCTCCTCTCTTCTCATGGGACCCCATGATAAAATTGAAATCCTTAATGATAAGGGAACACAAACACTACAAAACCATTTTAGAGATCTCGACCAAAGCACCCTCCACTCCCTATATTTGGTGCTCGCATAAACTCTAGAAAGTAGCCAAGGTTCATCAGTATGCTTTGAAATGACTAAGGCCACCTGCCGCTCGCATCTATGAAAGGCATCCACCCTGATCGACCCATAATGCCACATTGCCTGGATGCCCCCTGATAGCCCTCTAGACTCCACTACGAATGTACTCCACGCCATCAGAATCTGATGTCTAGCCCGAGCCAGACTCACCCCAGAAACTCGGGTCTCAAGTATGACACAGACATCAAGGCCAAGCTACCATACCAACCGATCGAAAGTCGATCGAAATGAGGGCATTTCGCCCCTTGGATGTTCCAGATCAGCAACCTCATGGTGGAGACTCATGGAGAGTGCGGCCTACATTGTGCCCCCTTATCTTGAGAGCCCACCTCAGTCCCAACAACCATCGAATCCATTGGTGATAGGCACTCTCCCTCCCCCTAGATTGCCTGTCGCAATCTGGTAACAACAACCTCATGGGCAAGGTCTTGTTCCTCCACCAATGCATCCATGTGAGTAGGGTCCACACCCTTAAGAGGCACCAAGTCCCTCTCCATTCCAAGTGTTGGATTTTAGATGGATACATGCATGTATTTTAAAATTTTTATTAGATCTAATCTAATTTTAGCAAAAAATAAATTCAGATTAACACTATTATAATCTAATATGCATCAGATCTAATCTGCTAACCACCAAAGATCTATCATATGAACATGAAAGTATTCCATTTAAAATTTGATTAAGAAAATAATCAAATCAGAGATCCGATCTTTATACATTTGCATGGGTGGATGATCTCTACAGCTGATGATCATGGTATACTCTGAGGTTTTTCGATCAGCTGCACATACATCTGACCTCTATGAGTATTCATACGAGGCTTTGAATCTGATCAGAGGCCTGTGACTTCACCAGAGTGCTAGCACCCTTGCAAAAGCCATCTTTTGATGGTTGATATTACAGATCTCCACTGATCTCTCAGACTTTCTCAGAGAAGATGGAGTAGAGGAGGAGGAGAAAGAGGAAGAAAGAGACACTCTCTTTTATTTTTCCTTCATCCTGAAACCCACACCTGGATCCCATGGAACCCGCATCCCCTCTGAAGGGTCTCGCATCTCCAAAACCTCTTGCCCCATAGGAGTTCCTCACCAAGAAAAACCCCACACACCAAGAGACCTTCTTATGTGCATGTAGCCTTCCAAACCCACGCTAAGAAGATGTTTCATGTGCAGAAGGACTCCTCCCTCGAACCCATGCCTCTTTATATGATTTTTCATGCTAAAAATCCATCTAAAACCCATGCCCACATCCTCCTAGAGTTGGCATCCAAAATGGATAGGGACAAGGGAGAGTTTTGGATAGATGGAAGTCTTATCTCATAAGACTTGAATTCAAAACCTATTTGAATTCATCCCTATCCATATCCAAAAGAAAGAGGGTGCAACAAGAGGGCGTGGAGGGGGTTCTAGGCTCATGCAAAAATGAGGGAAGGGGCACGCATGGGTAAGGCATGGCATGGAGAAATTTTGGGCCAAGGGAGAAAGAGAGTCCCAATCTATCTCGACTTCTCTTGGTGCTTGAGTCAAACTCATTTAATCCCTAATCAAATTAGGAGTTAGTGCACCCAAAGAGAGAAGAATTCCTAGTCCAACTAAGAATCCAATCTCTTTTGGTTAGATCCCAACCTAATTTGGAATTAGGTCAAACTCAAATCTTAATTAAATAAGAAATCAGCCTCCCTCATAATTGGGTTATCTCATAATCCAATTAGACTTGATCTAATCAAATCCAAATCAAGTCAAATTAAATCCAATTCAATTAGACTTGATCCTATCCTAATTACTCAATAAAATTGATCCAATTAATAATCTAATTACTAATTAATCCTTCTGTAACTCACTAACACTTAGTAAGTTTGACAATTACAACAATTGTATTAGATCAATCATCAATCATATTGATAATTACATCCCTCTGTGATTCATAATCATAGATCAACCATCTGATCAGATAAAGATCTCTTTTGTGTGTTATCCAATAGGTTCTATTCTGTTTAAAACTGAGATATACTATAATTCCTATCATAATATCATTGAAACTCTTTTTGATGGATTAGAACTGTTGAAAAAAGGTACAGGGTTTCATGCATAAATTTCAAAATATTTTTGAAATATAACGCAGCAGAACATGTAAATTAAATAATTTAATCTACAAATGTATGTAATCAAATTACTAAATCCTATAATTAGGACCTATAACATGTCATATTGTATTTATAAATCAGAAATAAAAGTTTTGGTATTGATCAAATCAATACCCTAGATCTGAAACGATTTTAGATCTAAAACTTAAATCACATCAAGATAAGAGAAGAGATCGGATCTCTTACCTTCATATGGGTTGAGAACTCTGTGGTTGATTTTTTTTATTGTCTTTAGAGCCAAACATACATTCAACCTCTACAGGTGATCCACACAAGACTGCAATAAAATCGGAGGTTCGTCGAACGAAGATCAGCTCGAAGTGCTAGCTTCTTATAGATCTCTCCGGATGGTTAATCTAAAAAATATTCTTCGAATCTTTTGGACATTTCAAGAGATGAAAAATATGAGGAGAACAAAGAAGAAGTCAAACCTTTTAACCTCCCTAAAATCAGAAATAAAATGTAAAAGAAAAGGATCCTAAGAGAAGATAGATCTTCTCTTTCAGTACATCAACGATTGATGTCCTGAGAACATCTCAATGCTAGGACATGAGAAGACCTTCTTCTCTAGATATTTTTCAAATTTTTAGATCTTATGATATCTAATTTTTCTCATAAAAAAATCTTATGATTTATGAAGAAGAAGGGTTCTAAAAGAAATCTTAAGAGAAGACCTTCTTTTCTTCTTCTTCTCTCATCAGAACATGATCAGATCATATCTAAAATTAGATCACCATGCCCCAACTCATTAGAGCATGAATCCACCATGTCATCCCTCTTTCTCTCTCAAATTTTTATCATATAAAAAATATAAGATAAAAAGAAAATAATATGAAAAAAAAACAATAAGAGAAAACAATCTTCTCTCTTTTTGTTTCTACAAGACATCAACTTTTGATCTCTTGATTGAAGACTCTCCTCCAAGGATATTGGTGCCTCAAACCACCCATGCCATCCTATTTCTCCTATAGTTTTTTTATTTAAAAACCATAAATTTTTTACTCTTATTTGATAGCATATGGGGCGGCAACTTTTTATATGGCAGATTAGGTCAAAAGACCAAATCAATCAAGGAGTCCATGGGGCGTCCAACTCTTGGACGCCCCCTCCCTTATAAATTTTGTGGAGATCAGGATAAGATGCTTAAAAGGGGTGACAAAATGATAGGATAGGCTTGAGGAAAGTTGGCGCAAGAGAGGAGGGAAGAGTCCTTGTGAAGAGGGACTCTTTCAAAAAAAGAATAAGCCTAAACCACTTTCCATAATTAACCAAATCACTTTCCATATTGAACCAAATCAAATATGATTCAAATCTCTAAAATAAGTGATATGAGATAATATTTCTTAGACATAGATATCATAGAAAAATATCTAAAAATTAATTAGTAGGCATGGGCTTGAGATTTCTTAGGTGTCGCAAGAGATGATATGGAATCCTAGTCTAACTAGGATTCTTATATAGATTAGGTCAAACACTTTGAACTCAATCTAAATTAATTACAACCTAATTAATGATAATTCTAGTCCAACTGAGAGTTCAATTAAATCAGATTAAATCATATTTAATTCTAATTTAAATCCTAGCTTAATTAAGAATTAGGTACATACAAGTCCTAGTCAAACAGGGACTTGTTCTCCTTTGCAATTGGCTTATCCAATAAATCAATTAGACTTAATCCAATTAAATTCAAACTAATTATAGTTGAATCAAATTCAATTAGACTTGATCTCAACCCAATTGCTCAATCAGATTGAGCCAATTAGTAATCTAATTGCTAATCGATCCTCCTGTAACACTTGCATTTGGTCAAACATCAATCACATTGATCGTTTAACCTAAAAATGATTCTTAATCATCAATTAACCATCTGATTAGATTACAACCTCTTATATGTATGACCCTATAGGTTTGAAGCTAAGTTGGTAGCATAGAAATCAATTCCTGTACTAGTCGAAGTAACTATCTAGTAATGGTTTCCAATGTCCAGATAGGTCGAATGTATGCAAAGCAACATTCTAAGAACCCTGACCCATGATTATCGTATAATTCATCTTTTTGACCAATAATGCTCAAGACATTTCAAGTATGCTGTCAACACTCATATAAGTCATTTCTATTGTGTCTCAAAATTTTGCAAATCTCGTGATTCCTCACGAGGATTACCCAGGCCTAGGTTTTGCTAAATTGAAACACGATGAGATATTCTCTTCCTGAAGTTAATCAGGAGTGGTCAATCCTATCTTGACTTACACATCGACTTCACAAGTACTTGACTATACCCAAAAATTTTCGAACCTATATTAAAAATACAAGTAGTCCGACACCAAAGCACAGTGAGTTGCTTGCAAGTCATCGTGGGGATCTCAGTCGGAGGGACACTTATACCTATTAGCCTTAGCTAACTACTCTTGACAGTAGAGTGTTACATTAGTCATGTTCAATATAGATATACTCCTACATCTCACCTAGATGCCATACCAGTGTCTCCACACTGCTTGGTTACGAGGACAACCAACACATATGGAATACAGCGACCTACACTTAATAAGTTATCATCCTTATTAATAACTTATCATTTGATCGTGAACAATTTAAGAACTATCTGATAAATTCTTTTTATTGATTGATTGTGGTTCTAAGAACTTCATCATAATTTAGGAGTTCATTTAAGGAAGATAGAACTTTTATGATGAACCTGCCAAATAACTATTATTATTAGATAATTCATATACTAATTTCAATCATCTACCACTTAGATGATTGGCTTTAGGATACATTTTCCAATAACTCCTACTTGTACTAGAGCCAATCAGAATGATATCAAATATCCTATCTTTCACTTGAGTTCGTAGAACTTCTTCTCAGCAAATGGGTCGATCAAGTTCTCCTTTATCATCGATCTTCCAAAGATTGATGTCACCCTGATCTAAAATCAAAAGTGATAGCAATACAGAGTATGCTGGTCCTTCAGTTCATTAGCTAGATTTATGGCTCCAGTGCTATGATAGGACTGGACCATCAGTGGAGGGTGCCACTCCCAACATGCTAATGAAGCTCAGCAACTACACAGCTTACATGGCAGCATCATATGCTATGATGTACTCTACATCACTGACTAAGTAGATTAAAGTATCCTACTTGGAATCTTTCCAGCAAATTGCTCCTACAATTAGGATATGATCCGATACTTTCTTGTTGTCATCTTGATCTGACTGAAATTGAAACATCCACATATTTAAAGTCAGTATTTCCATATTTGAGTCACTAGACTTTAGTATTTTTCAAATACTTAAGGATTGTCCATACAATCTTCTAGTGGTTCTTACTTAGATCAGACTGGTATCTGCTCACTACCATTAGTGAGTATACCATATCTGATCTTGAGCATGGAGAAATTAGATGACACCCAAACCTTTATTCTTTGCAATGCTGGAATGCCATTCCCGATTAAGAGAATTTCATCCACAGACAACACAACGAATAACACTACAGAATATTTTGCCCACTTATAAATGTAGGGTTCCTCTTTGTTCATAACAAAACATATGTTCAAAATGTATGTTCCAACTCTGGGATGATAGCGAAATGGGCTTTATAGGTCTCCACCTTTCCATCTACGCCACTCTGATCCTTTTGAAAAATCTATTCACACCCAATGGGTTTTATCCCTTCAAGTGAATCATCTAGTATCCATACACTATTAATTTCCATGGACTTCAATTTGGATTTAATGGCTCCAAGCTACTTCTCAGAGTTGGACCACTGCATTACATCCCTATAGGTGATCGGATCCTTGTTAATCTCATCGAGCTCAATAGGATCATCGTCCCAGACCTAGACACTGAAGTGTCTATCCAGCTAATGTGGTACTCTACAGATCTCCTTAAAGATGTTACTTTAATGGGCTCCGAGTTTGATCTAATTAAATTCGATTCTGTAGGTTTACTAGATTATATCGGTTTATTTTCTATCAGTCAAACTTTTAAGTTCAACTTGATAGGCATCAGTTCCTTCTCTAAGGAACTCTTTTCCAAAAGGAATGCTCTACTGCTGATGAGCATCTTATGTTCTTCAACATGATAGAATCAGTAACCCTTAAACAACTATTGGACCAAGAACCAAGTTTATCTGTATGCAAACCTTTGACAAAGACCGATCAACTTCAAACCCAAAGGTGAGAGAGTGTAGGTCCATTCCCGATCCATATCTCATATGAATCTGCACAACAGACTTACTCAGTATATTTTCAAAGTAAAATAGGTAATCACAAAAGAGCACAATCCTGAAACGGATAGAGAAGTGAACCCTATCGTGGATTGAACCATGTCTAACAAAGCTTAACTTCTCCTTTCAGATAGACTGTGTTGGTGCAAAATCCATCGGTGTCAGAGAAGCTGGAGTCGAGGGAGTCACGGTCGCCCGGACCTGCAAAGGAAGTCTAAACCGAAGTTGGGGGTGCTCCGACAAGACCCTCCGACGCTCAAGTCAGTTCTCTGCCTCAACAAGAATGGAGTGCTCGAACAAAATTTTTGCAGAGTTTTGAGATAGAGATTAGAGCTTAGAGAATAACGTATCTGGAGTCCCCTTTTATAGGCAAAGGATGCAACAGACTGATAGCGACATTTGTAATCACCTGGTAGTGGGCCGTTCAAGGCCATAAGGAATTTATTGCAGAGAGTAGTGGCATCAGGGGCTATTCAGAGCCATGTGGAGCTTGTCCAGGGAGTGGAGTAGTGTCTGTTGTCGTGACTTGCCAAGAGTGGTGGAGCCATGCAAAATCCATCACAGGAAGTGGAGCAGAGTCGTGGCCATTACTGTGGCCTGTCAGGGAGTCCAGACCTGTCGGTCGAAGCTCGATTGAGGTGTCTGACAGAGAGAGATAGCTCTCCATCTGAGAAAAGCTCGGATGTTGCTGGCGAGCCCTCCACCGTTGGGTGCCTTGGGCGTTAGTACTGCAGGCAAGGGTCATTCGCTGTAGGAGCTCGGTCAGAGGCTTTCTGTAGATGAAGTTCGGTTTCACACAAATTCGGCAGAAGATCGACCGACAATGGATGTCGGATGGCGCTGGAGAGGTTCATCCGCTGGAGGGTCCGGCTGTTGGAGTCCGTGTGTCTTAGGAGTTCGTCCGGAACCTGTCCGCTACAGAAGTTCGGTCGAGTCCGATCCCCGTAGAAGTCGGATGGGGATCATTTGTCGAGGAAGCTCGGTCGAAGCCTGCCTACAATAGAAGTTTGGAAGGAATTCGCTCACAATAGAAGCTCAGGTGGAGACTTACAGTAGAAATCCGACGTGGACGTTCGTAGTAGAAATTGGAGCAGACCGCTTGTAGTGGTAGCTCGGAGTAGACTGCTTGCAGTGGGGTCCGGAGTCTGGCCTTGCCAGATTTGGATGAGGCCCACCTGTGATAGGAGCTTGGGGCTGAAGTTCGCTCCCGTAGGAGCTCGGACGAAGTCTACCTGCAGTCAGAGTTCGGGGAAGAAGTCTGGCTCCGTAGGAGCCCGGACGAAGTCTACCTGCAGTCGGGGTTCGGGAAGAAGTCGGCTCCCGTAGGAGCTCGGACGAAGTCTACCTGCAGTCGGGGTTCGGGGAAGAAGTCCGGCTCCCGTAGGAGCTCGGACGAAGTCTAGAAGGTGGTCGACCACCGTAAAAACTTGGATGGAGTCCATCCGTCGTGGAGAATCCGGTTGACACTGGTGGGGGTTTATCCGTCGGCAGGACTTGGAACGTTGCGGAGGCCCGACTGCCGAGAGGTTCAGGAAGATGTCATCGAAGGTCGGAGTCGGAAGAATCCCAGGAGAGTCACTCCTGACATGAACTTCGGCTGGGGGTATTTTATACCCAACACCAGTCCCCCTACTTCCGAGTTCGACTTTGAATGAAGGTATAGAGAAGTTGTTACAGCCGAAGTTGCCCTCTTGAATTCTGCGCACGATCGCCCTCGAAAATCCTGACATTTAATGTGCGCGTGCCGGAATCTTTTTCTAATTGGGGCGATTGAAGAGTCCTTTCGGAATTTCCACTGAAGCGTGTCCCAAGTGCCACACCATAATGGTCCCGCCAGCAGTCAGCCCTACACCACGTGAGTGGGACACGTGGCGGGCGTTGGTTGGCCTAGGGATATCCACCACCATGACTGTGCCAGGCCCCATCGCTTATTTAAACCCCCTCCTTCCCTCCAGGGACTTCACTTCGCCTGAGAGTCAGACGACGCCTTTCTTTGCCTGAGAGTTCAGCCACCCATCGATGCCCTTTTCGACCCTAAGCATTCTTCACGCCAATCCTCGCCATCTCCGCGGCTCCCCGCCTGCGTGGGCCAATCTGGGTTGGTCCCGAAACCTCTCTTGCCATCATGGTTGTTCCTTCCTCTTTTTGCTTTGTTTGTTCAGCTTCCGAGGTTTATTCGCAACTCTCATGATCTTCCGAGATTTCCTTCTCTTCTTCTTCTTTTTTTTCTTTTTGCTGCAGCACGACGTAGGAGTTGCCCAGTGGCCCTCACCGTCGACGTCCCTTACGACGCTGAGCCTTCAGTCCTCCGAGCCCTTTTGAGGAGTTCTCCCGTCGGGGCTTCTGCCCCGGAGGTCAATCTCGAGAGGATGCTATGGATCGAGAGGAGTAGGAGGGGGAAACATTGGCCTGCAAGTTCAGCGGCTGCGAACTGCCACTGAAGGCTCCCACAGCTTCGAAGGAGACTCGAGGGAGAATTCCTTCAACAACAGGGATTTAATAATGAAACTAGCCGATGAGTGCGTCCTGCCCGAGAATTTGAAGTAGTTGAACGGGCGACACCAGTCAAGGGGGTAGAGTTGTCGTCATAAGCTGTGGTGGGTTTCTTGACATCGTCGGGGTCGAGGGACCAGAGGCAGTCGGCACTGACGGTGGAACAGTAGAACTTGTTGAGGGGGCGATGGAAGTAGCGCATGCCGACCTCGCCAAGTACCTAGGATGGTGGTTTCGGGAGCACACGGTGGTGGTGCATGCCTCCGGCATTATCGCGGCCTCCGGGGTACTTCCGATTCTTCCTGATGCAGGTCGTCGTTGCCGCTGCTGCCGCCGCCCCTTGAGTTCTATCCCCCTTTTCCCCTAGGTTAGGGTTTCGGCAATGGAGCGGAACGAGGTGAGGGGCGAGAGCCGATGGGTTCATCACACATACTGGAAAACTACTGAGAAGGATGGAACTGGAAGGAGAAGTCGAAAGCTTGAAGCGGTCTCTAATGTATTCTTTTCAAGTCTTGTAGTAATGTTCTTCTTTCCTCGATCCTCAGAGCTTTGTAACGTATACCTTGTTAATCGAGAATGAAAAGGAGATTTTTGTTACCTTGTCCGCACTTTGCGTCAAATTGTCACCCGTCGAACTTCTTTTATTCGCTATTGTTACTATTATATTCTCCTTTTTTTTCTTTTCTCGAGTGAGGGTTTTTCCTCTGCTCTTAGTGGGGTCGTGGAGCACGGAGGCCACCGAGAAGATTCTCTTTTTCTTATCTGGTCTTGAATGATCAGACCTTAGTTGGTGTCAGGATGGGGTTCTTCCCTATTTCTGATGTAATCGTTTCAGCTCGGGTTAGGACGAGGTTCTCCTTCTATTCCTAACAGAGCTGCGGGGGCATATATGGCGTTGCAGACTCTCCCCCATCTGATCTAAGGGTAACCGAGCCTTCCCTTTGCTCATGTTAGGGCGAGGTTCTCCTCCTGTCCCTAACATGGCTGTGGGGGCACGTACGGGCATTGCAGGGCCTCTTCCCCCATCTATCTAATGGTAATCGGGCCTTCGACTTTGCTCATGTTAGGGTGAGGTTCTCTCCTGTCCCTAACAGGCTGTGGGGGCACATATGGGCATTGCAGGGCCTCTCCCTCCATCCGGTCTAAGGGTAACGGGCCTTCGACTTTGCTCATGTTAGGGCGAGGTTCTCCTCCTGTCCCTAACAGGGATGTGGGGGCACATATGGGCGATGCAGGGCCTCTCCCCCCATCTGGTCGAAGGATAACCGGGCCTTCGACTTTGCTCATGTTAGGACGAGGTTCTCTCCTGTCCCTAACAGGGCTGTGGGGGCACATATGGGCGTTGCAGGGCCTCTCCCCCCATTCGGTCTAAGGAGGATCGGGCCTTCGATTGTGTCGAGACGAGGTTCTCCTCATGTTCCTAACACGGTTTGTTTCGATTGTCCTGTCAATATAGGCTCGTGCCAAGAGAGAAGACATGTGGATATAAAATTTTTATTTAAAATAAAGTTATCGGTAATACATTCGTAAATTTTTCGAGCTCCATAGTCGCGGGAGGTCTGCTCCTTCGAGCTCCTTGAGGTAGTAAGTTCTGGGTCGGACTACCTCTTGACTTCATATGGGCCTTCCCAATTTGGGGCAAGCTTCCCTCGATCCTGAGGTTGTGAGACAGCGGCTCGTCGAAGCACTAGGTCTCCTACTCTAAAGACTTTATTTTTGACCCGGGAGTTGTAATAGCGGACGACTTTCTGTCTGTAGGCTGCCATCCGAACTTGAGCTACCTCCCACTTTTCTTCTAACAAGTTGAGGTTGGCTTTGAGACCCTGCGAATTGTGATGCTCATTGAATGCCACGACTCGTGCTGACAGGAGTTTGAGCTCAATTGGGATAACAGCCTCCGTTCCGAAGGCTAAAGCGAAGGGGGTCTCCCCCGTGGGCAATCTTTGGATAGTTCGGTATGCTCACAATACATGATAAAGTTCGTCTGTCCAAGTTCTCTTCGCTCTTTCGAGCCTTGTCTTGATTCCTTGCAGTAGAGTTCTGTTGGTCACTTCGGCTTCGTCGTTGGCCTGAGGATGGGCTACCGATATGAAGTTGTGGGAGATGTTTAGGTCCTGCAAATTCGGTGAACCTCGCTCCCACAAACTGTCGCCCATTATCAGTAATTAGGGTTCTCGACAGGCCGAACCTGCAAACGATTGACTTCCAGACGAAGTCTTGCACTTTAGCTTCTGTGATTTTCACCAGTGGTTCGGCTTCAACCCACTTGGTGAAATAGTCAATTGCTACCAGGAGGAACTTCCTCTGCCCTGATGCCATGGGAAAAGTCCAAGGATATCCATTCCCCATTACGCAAACGGCCACGGAGTGCCCAAGGGTGTAAGCTCGGAGGGGGCTGTCTCTGGATGTTGGGATATCTCTGACATCGGTCACACTTTCTGACGTATTCAATGGAGTCACGATACATTGTCGGCCAGTAATACCCTTGGCGGAGCAACTTTGGGATAAGGATCTAGCCCCCAGATGGCTTTCGCAGATTCCTTCGTGTACCTCCCATAAGGCATAGTCAGCTTCCGAAGGCCGGAGATATTTTAAAAGGGGCAAAGAGTATACCTCTTGTACAACTTGTCCTCATAAAGGATGTATCGGGAGGCTTGATTTCTGAGCTTCCGAGCTTCTTTTGCATCATGAGGGAGAACTCCGTCTCTGAGATATGCCACCAGTGGGTCGATTCAACTGGGTTCGTGGTCAATTTCCATCACGGGCCATGATTCTTCCATACTTGAGCACTTCAGAACTTCAAAGAGAACTTCCTTGGGCAATTCAGCCAAACAGTGCAGCCAACTTGGAGAGGAGATCGGCCCTGGTATTTTTGTTCTTGAAATCTGCCTGATGTTGAAGCTACTAAAGGCAGGGACGAGCTCCTTTACCTTTTCAAGATATTTAGCCATGCTGTCCTCACGTGCTTCGTAGTTTTGCTGACTTGTCCTACTACCAATTGGGAGTCGCTGTAAATTTGGAGCCGATCTACTCCTAATTCTTTGCGATCCACAATCCTGCAATCAGAGCTTCGTATTCGCTCCATTATTCGTTGCGGGAAACTCGAAGCGCAGCGCGTACTCCACGATGATCCCTCTGGACTGATCAAGATCAGGCCCGCGCTGCCCCGACATGTTGGAGGATCGTCCACATAGAGGGCCCAAAAGCAATCAGGGGGTCTGTTTCTTCTTCAGAGGAGTTCAGTCGGGACTTCAGCCGTCAATTTCACCTTGTTCAGGTTCGGCCTCCTCCGAGATAGTGCATTCTACTATAAAGTCTGCCAATATCTGGGCTTTTACTGTCGCCTAGGTTGATAGTTGATGTCGAATTCTGTGAGCTCGATCGCCCATTTCGCTATCCTCCCGGAAGCATCCGTCCGGTGCAAATCGCCTTAATCGGCTGGTCGGTGAGCAACGTTACAGTGTGTCCTTGAAAGTAAGGTCGGAGCCTCCGGCTGCAATCAACAGGGCGTAAATTAGTTTCTCTAATTTAGTATACCTAGTTTCGGCATCTCTCAACGCGGACTGATGTAGTAGATTGGCCGTTGAATTTTGCTTCTTCCTTGACAAGAACTACTGCGAGGCCATAGGGGAGACCGCAGGTACAAGAACAACTCCTCCCCGGGCTCGGGCTTCGCCAATAGCGGAGGTGAGCCGAGGTAGTTCCTTAGTTCTTCGAACGCCTGTTGACACTCAGTGGTCCAACAGAAGTTCTTCGGCTGCTTGAGAGTTTGGAAGAAGGGTAAGCACCATTCGGCCGACCTCGCAACGAAGCGATTCAGGGCTGCCACCCTCCCTGTAAGGTGCTGAACTTTTTTATCGACTTCGGGGCGGCCATCTCCTGGATGGCACGAATCTTCTCCGGATTGGCTTCAATCCCACGCCCCGATACCAGAAGCCCAGAACTTCCCCGAGGTCACTTCGAAAGCACACTTAGTCGGGTTCAGCTTCATCTTATATTTTCGGAGGGCACGAAGGTCTCCTCGAGGTCGGCGACGTGGTTCGTCGAAGATTTGCTTTTCACGAGCATGTCGTCCATGTAGACCTTCATATTGTGCCGATCTGCTCCTTGAAGATTTTGTTCACCAGCCGCTGATAGGTCGCACCTGCATTTTTGAGGCCGAAAGGTATGACCCTATAACAGTAAAGACCATGGTTAGTAATGAAGGCAGTCTTTTCTTCATCTTCTGGTGCCATCCTGATTTGATTATAGCCAGAGAATGCGTCCATAAAGGTGAGAAGCTCATGGCCCGAGGTTGCATCCACCAGTTGATCAATTCTGGTAGAGGGTAGCTGTCCTTTGGGCAGGCTTTATTCAATTTTTGAAGTCTATACACATCCTCCACTTACCGTTTGCCTTTTTAACTAGGACAACGTTGGAAATCCAGTCAGGATAATTGACTTCTCTAATGAATCCGACCTTCAGGAGTTTATCCACTTCCTCGGCTATCGCTTTTTGCCTTTTCGGTGCATGACCTCGATTTTTTCTTTCGTCGGCCGATGCTTTGGATCAACGGTCAGACGATGTTCCATGACCTCTGCGTCAATCCCCGGTATGTCCGCTGGAACCCAAGTGAAAACATCCGCATTCTTTTGTAGGAAATCAACGAGCTGCGTCCGTACCTCTTCCCCCAGGTTGGAGCCGATCTTCACCACATGCTCTGTACTCCCATCATTCAAGGGGATCGAAACCAGATCTTCCATTGGCCCGCCCCTTTCCTCAGCGAGGTCATCGCGGGCGTCCAATCCATCAACCGGACAGAGGTCAGATTGGTCACTTCTTTGCAAGGCTATGTTGTAGCAGTATCTAGCCAGGGCTTGATCTCCCTTGACTTCTCCGACCCCCTGGTTAGTAGGAATTTCAATTTCAGATGGTAGGTCGACACCACGGCCCGGAGGGCGTTGAGGCCAGGTCGGCCTAGGATTGCGTTGTAGGCTGACGGCGCCTTCACCACCAGAAAATCCACCAGAGCCCTGGATTGTCTGGGATATCGACCCAACTATAGTCAAAGTTATTATCCCCTCCATCGGGATAGCATCGCGGTAAACCCTACTAGAGGGGAGCTAATCGGCCCCAAACGACCGTCAAGGATGAATATTTTTGAGAAGGCGTTGTAGAACAAAATATCGGCCGAACTTTCATTATCGATAAGAATACGGCGCACATCGTAATTGGCTATATTTAAAGAAACTACAACTGCATCGTTATGAGGGAATTGAACTCTCCGAGCATCTTCCTCAGTAAAGGTTATGGATTCCTCAATCCTTTGACACTTGGGAGGTCTAGCCAATACACCGATTGTTCCCTATCGGATTCTCCTGAGATGGTGTTGGTGAAACCGATCGGAGGCTGATTATCGGGCCGCTCCATGCTGACTGCTGTCGTCGGAGGAAGAGGAGCCTGGGAAACCGGAGATGAGGCCGGGGCTTGCGGAGCTTACTGAGATCTGGCGCGGAGGCTGTTGACCGCCTGGTGGTTTCCCTCCAGGGAGGCACCAGGTGGAGATCCGGCAGGAAGCTGGAGGAGAAGGTGTCGGAGAAGATGACCGGAGGTGGTCCTGTTGAGTGCTCCTTTAAGAACAAGGGTACTGCGAAGACACAGGACCCTTCCTCTAGTGCCAATCCTGTTGGTGTAGAAATTCACCGACGTCGGAGAAGCTGGAGTCGAGGGAGTCACGGTCGCCGTCGGGACCTGCAAAGGAAGTCTAAACCGGAGTTGGAGGTGCTCCGGCAAGACCCTCCGATGCTCAAGTCAGTTCTCTGCTCAACAAGAATGGAGTGCTCGAACGAAAATTTTTGCAGAGTTTTGAGATAGAGATTAGAGCTTAGAGAATAACATATCTGGGTCCCCTTTTATAGATGAGGATGCAACAGACTATAGCGACGTTTGTAACGCTTGGTAGTGGGCCATTCAAGGCCATAAGGAATTTGTTGCGGAGAGTAGTGGCGTCAGGGGCTGTTCAGAGCCACGTGGAGCTTGTCGGGGGAGTGGAGTAGTGTCTGTTGTCGCGACTTGCCAAAGAGTGGTGGAGTCGTGCGAATCCGTCATAGAAAGTGGAGCAGAGTCGTGGCCATTACTGTGGCCTCCAGGGAGTCCAGGCCTGTCGGCTGAAGCTCGATTGAGGTGTCCGATAGAGAGAGGTAGCTCTCCATCTGAGAGGAGCTGGATGTTGCTGGCGAGCCCTCCACCGTTGGGTGCCTTGGGCGTTAGTACTGCAGGCGAGGGTCATTCGCTGTAGGAGCTCGGTCAGAGGCTTTCCGTAGATGAAGTTTGGTTTCATGCAGAATTGGCAGAAGATCGATCGGCAATGGATGTCGGATGGGCTGGAGAGGTTCATCCGCTGGAGGGGTTCGGCTGCTGGAGTCCGTGTGTCTTAGGAGTTCTTCCAAACCTGTCCACTACAGAAGTTCAATCGGAGTCCGATCCCTGTAGAATTTCGAATGGGGATCATTTGTCGAGGAAGCTCGTCGAAGCCTGCCTCAATAGAAGTTCGAAGGAATTCGCTCACAATAGAAGCTCAGGTGGAGGCTTACAGTAGAAATCCGACGTGGACCGCTCGTAGTAGAAATTCGGAGCAGACCGCTTGTAGTGGTAGCTCGGAGTAGACCGCTTGCGGTGGGGGCCCGGAGTCCGGTCCTTGTCAGAATTCGGATGAGGCCCACCTGCGATAGGAGCTTGGGGCTGTAGTTCGGCTCCCGTAGGAGCTCGGACGAAGTCTACCTGCAGTCGGAGTTCGGAAAGAAGTCCGGCTCCCGTAGGAGCTCGGATGAAGTCTTCCTGCAGTCAGGGTTGGGCAAGAAGTCCGGCTCCTGTAGGAGCTCGGACGAAGTCTATCTGCAGTCGGGGTTTGGGGAAGAAGTCCGGCTCTCGTAGGAGCTCGGACGAAGTCTAGAAGGTGGTCGACCACCGTAGAAACTTGGATGGAGTCCGTCCGTCATGGAGAATCCGGTTGACACTGGTGGGGGTTATCCATCGGCAGGATTTGGGAACGTTGCGGAGGCCCAACCGTCGGAGAGATTCGGGAAGATGTCGCCGAAGGTCGGATGCCAGTAGAATCCGGGAGGGTCACTCCTGACACGAACTTTGGCTGGGAGGTATTTTATACCCAACAGACTGTGTTCCAAAAAGAATCCACTGGGAGAGAATTCAATTCTCTCCTAGATATGTCACAAACTCACTGGATAAGTATTCGCCTTTTCGATCTGATCGAAGAGTTCTAACACTTATCCAATTTGTTTCAATCTTTCATTATTGAATCATTTGAACATTTCAAATGATTAAGCCAGACGCACCCATGCCCAGATAGGTCGTCTGTAATAAAATATTAATATCTTCCTCTGGCACTTAAGTTCATAGGTCCACTTACATCACTATATATGAGACTTAGAACTTTATCAACTCCTTCATCTTTTTCATTAAAAGGTGACTTTGTCATCTTTTCAAGAAGACAAGACTCACAGGCTATCAATGATTCACAATCATTGAGGTGAGATTTTTCTCTCAAGCTAATCCATTTATCCTGTTCTTGTCAAAGTGACTAAGCCAAAGATAGACATCCATGAATTATCTAACTTGGGTGTGTACATTACACTTAATAGGCTGTGTAAATGTTAAATATTATTTTCTTATTTCCATGTATTATTGTAACATTATTCATAATAATATCACAATAATCTTCCTTTATTAATGAATGATAATCATCTTTGGCCAAAAGACCAACAAAAATTCATTCATCATAAACAATGGACAATAGTAACAATTACTCTAAATAACAATATTTGAAAATAAGCTCTACAATTCCTAAAGTTAGATTGGAATAAGGCTTTCATCCCTAACATTCAAGAATTTCTCATCATTTTCAAACATTCTACTTACTTGTAGTCCTAGCAATAAATTGCATAAGACTATCGGTATCTAATACCTGGGTATTACAATTTTATAGAGAAACTTTAAGGTGTTACTATATAACATTCTTGATAAGCAACTCTTACTCCTTTCTCTTATTCAGCCTATTATGGTCAAGGGAAGCAAGATAATTCTTCTTCCTATGACCCTGCTTCTGACAGTAGAAGCAACATGCCTGATTTGGATCAATTTTGGATTAATTATTTTGACTGGACTAAGAAGCCCCAATACGAACTTTTCGTACTGCAGAATCAAATTCAACTTTCGATACTAATTAACGAAGTTGGGTCCCATAAGTCATCACTATCTAAAGCAATTGGAGCAATTAAAGTTTAGCCTTATTTTGAGAAAAGAGAACAATAACCTAATGTATATGAATTATTTTAAGCCTAAAGACTTGGACTTTAGTCTCAAGGTTCTCCCACTATTTTATTCAAATTAGTAGCCTCTACCTCCAATTCGAAAAATTACTTTAATTTTTTAGTAGGTACTAGAATCCACATAGACTACAGACAAGTCCGACTTTGGTCGGCCAACCCATCTGTATCTATGGATAGATTCATTAACCAATTATTTCTCCAAATAACTTATAGTAATTTAATTTTCCCCAGAAACCTAATCAGTAGGCTTTGACTTCCACTGTAAGGATCCGATTAGATCCAACCATTAACATGACCATACTTGATGCATCTAACCAATGAATGATTAAGTCCAACTTTGGTTGGCTAACCTAACCATCATTAGAGAGACACTTTCAAGTCGTTATATGATGAGTGATAATTTCATTAGTCAACAAACACCAGGCCTTTGGGTCTGCAATGATTGTTGAGTTAATGGACTCATTATCAAACACCTTAATAGGAGGCTATGACTCAGTTATCTTCATAACTTTATCATTTTAAGGACCAAATAATTTTAGAAGATTTAAAATTATTAGTGATTTAAGGATAGAAAGGACATGGACCAATTTGCTCCCATTGACTTCATCAAGTCAAGTCCTCCCACTGACTTCTCAAGTCATTAACAAGGACTAGGATCAAATTTGGTCCATGGGCACCTAGATCAGTCTCACTCAATGAAATCAGATTCACTGATTTCCTATGTGACATGGGTTAGCACGAATCAATGAGCAACCTAATCAAGATCTGATTAACCACATTGACCAGATAAGTATGATCGTTGGGAGGGTTTGCCAAAGCTTGCCTTAGATACCAAAAGAAATGGCAGGTAAGCGGGCTCCCAATTAAAAACCACCGATCAGATTTATCTTAGACACCAACTGATTTATCAATTTTTATTTGGTCTGCCTAAAGACTTGGGCTCAGCCACTGAGCCACGATCAGTGTCCATTTGTTAGATATATGAATTTTGATCAACTACAACTATTGAAGTGATCTATAGAAATGATCTAATCCTAATTAACTTTTAATTAGATTTGACCAATTTTTAACTTAGTCCATATTTAATCTAACCCTAGGTCTAACCCAGTTAATGACCTGATCAAAGCTAACCCATTACCCTTTAACCCATGTTTTATGAAATTATCTTAGGATCTTTAAATCACAAACCTAAATCCTAAACAATCACTTAAATCTTTTAATGAAGTCCATGGCTGAGGGTTGGGGATCGACATTTTGAAAATTATTTTCAACTTTTGAAAGATTTAATATAATTTAGTGTTGTTTCACTAAATAGGTCAACTCATTTCAAAAATAGATCGCTTATTTCACTAACAAACACTAATAATTAAAATCAGTCAGAAAAATAATTGAGCCAACTTTTCAGTCAAGCTGGATTACTGGTCGAGCTGGCCCGATAAGCAAACAGAACCTTCGCAAGATCTTTTCTTGGCTGATTTTAATCTATGTACATTACATAAAAATTTATGAAATAAAATAGACCTAATCTAAAATATTATGACAAGATTTATTTAAACTCTTTTAAATTTTTTAGATCACAACGTACCAGGACAACCTTTGCACTGTAAGGGGTAAACCTTACAGCAGGATAACCTATAGTCCGTACGATCATTATTTTATTTTTTAGATTTATTTTAATATAATTATGAATATGTTATAATAGAACCTAGATGCTCTGATACCACTGTTGGAAAAAGATGCAGGGTTTCATGCATGAATTTCAAAATATTTTTGAAATATAACGTAGCGAAATATGTAAATTAAATAATTTAATCTACAAATCATGTAATCAAATTACTAAACCCTAAATTAGAATCTATAAATATCATATTATATTTATAAATTAAAAAATAAAAGTTTGATATTGATCAAATCAATACTCTAGATCTAAAATATTTTAGATCTAAAACCTAGATCACATCTAGATAAGAGAAGAAATCAGATCTCTTACCTTCATGGGGTCAAAAACTCTGTGGTTGATTTTTTTTTATTATCTTTGAAGCCACACATACATCCGACCTCTACAGGTGATCCACATGAGGCTGCTACAAAATTGGAATTAATCGAACGAAGATCCGCTCGAAGTGCTAGCTTCTTGCGGATCCCTCCGGATAGTTAATCTAAAAAATATTCTTCGATCTCTTGGACATTCCAAGAGATAAAGAATATGAGGAGAAACAAGAGAGAAGTCAAACCTTTTGACCTCCCTAAAATTAGAAATAATATATAAAAAAAAGATCCTAAGAGAAGACAGATCTTCTCTTTCAGTACATCAACGATTGATATCCTGAGAACATCTCTATGCTAGGACATGAAAGATCTTCTTCTCTAGATATTTCTTAAATTTTTAGATCTTATGATATCTGATTTTTCTCATAGAAAAATCTCATAATTTATGAAGAAGAAGGGTTCGAAAAGAAACCTTAAGAGAAGACCTTCTTTTCTTCTTCTTCTCTCACTAGAACATGATCAGATCATGTCTAAAATTAGATCACCATGCCCCAACTCATTGGAGCATGAATCCACCACACCATCCCTCTTTCTCTCTTATATTTTTATCATATAAAAAATATAAAATAAAGATAAATAATATGAAAAAAAAATAATAAGAGAAAATAATCTTCTCTCTTACTTTTGTTTCTACAAGACATCAACTTTTGATCTCTTGATTGAAGACTCTCCTTCAAGGATATTGGCACCTAAACCACCCATGCTATCCTATTTCTTCTCTTGTTTTTATATCTAAAAACCATGAATTTTTGACTCTTATTTAATAGCATATGGGGCGGCAACTTTTTATATGGCAGATTAGGTCAAAAGACCTAACAATCAAGGACTCCATGGGGCGTCCAACTCTTGGACGCCCCCTCCCTTATAAATTTCATGGAGATCAAGATAATATGCTTAAAAGGGGTGACAAAATGATAGATAGCTTGGGAAAAGTTGGCTCAAGAGAGGAGGAAGAGTCCTTGTGAAGAGGGACTCTTTCAAAAAAAGAATAAGCCTAAACCACTTCCATAATTAACCAAATCACTTTTCACATTGAACCAAATCAAATCTGATTCAAATCTCTAGAATAAGTGATGTGAGATAACATTCTTTGGATGTGGATATCATAGAAAAATATCTAAAAATTAATTAGTGGGCGTGGACTTGAGATTTCTTAGGTGGCGCAAGAGATGATATGGAATCCTAGTCTAATAGGATTCTTATGTAGATTAGGTCAAATACTTTGAACCAATCCAAATTAATTGCAACCTAATTAATAGTGATCTTAATCAATTAGAAGTCTAATTAAATTAGATTAAATTATATTTAATTCTACTTTAAATTCTAACTTAATTAAGAATTAGGTGCATACAAGTCCTAGTCGAACAGGGACTTGTTCTCCATTGCAATTGGCTTATCCAATAAATCAATTAGACTTAATCCAATTAAATCCAAACTAATTTTAATTGAATCAAATTTAATTAGACTTGATCTCAGTCTAATTGCTCAATTAGATTGAGCCAATAGCAATCCAATTGCTAATCGATCCTCCTGCAATACTTGCATTAGGTCAAACATCAATCACATTGGTCGTTTAACCTAAGAATAATTCTCAATCATCGATTAACCATCTATTAGATTATAACCTCTTATGTGTGTGACCCTATAGGTTTGAACCTAAGCTAGTAGCACAGGAATCAATTTCTGTATCAGTCGAAGTAACCATCTAGCAATGGTTCCCGACGTCCAGATAGGTCGAATGTATGCAAAGCAACATTCTAAGAACCCTGACCCATGGTTACCATATAATTCATCTTTTTGATCAATAATACTCAAGATGACTTCGAGTATGCTATCAACACTCATATAAGTCATCTCTATTGTGTCTCAAAATTTTGCAAATCTCATGACTCTCACAAGGATTACACAGGCCTAGATTTTGCTAAATTGAAACACAGTGAGATATTCTCTTCCTGAAGTTAATCAGGAGTGGTCAATCCATCTTGACTCACAAATGACTTTATAAGTACTTGACTATATCCAAAAATCTTTCGAACCTATATTAAAAATACAGACAGTCCGGCACCAAAGCACAGTGAGTTGCTTGCAAGTCATCATGGTGATCTCAGGTCAGAGGACACTTATACCCATTGGCCTTAGCTAACTACTCTTGACAGTAGAGTATTACATTGGTCATGCTCAATGCAGATGTATCCTACATCTCATCTGGATGCCATACCAGTATCTCCATATCGCTTGGTTATGAGGACAACCAACACATATGGCATAAGTGACCTACACTTGATAAGTTATCGTCCTTGTTAATAACTTATCATTTGGTCGTGAACAATTTAAGAACCATCCGTTAAATCCTCCTTTATCGATTGATTATAGTTCTAAGGACTTCATCCTAATTTAGAAGTTATTTAAAGAAGATAGAACTTTTATGATGAACCTGCCAAATAACTATTATTATTAAATAATTCATATACTAATTCCAATCATCTACCACTTAGATGATTGGCTTTAGGACATATTTTTAATAGGAATGATTCTAGCTCTGTCCATCAAAGATCATCGATCATCAAGATGACGTTCGATGAGTCTCATAATTAATTAGTGACACCTAACATATGTAGTGACAATCTAACAGAACAGAATATTAAACCTTTAGATGCAGTTATCATATAATTCAGTCCTTCTATCATGAGTTTTGATAAATGGAGGTCATGAAAAATTCGTCAAACCTCATCACTTGTCATATGTATTATTCAATTGACTCGAATTCATAAATAAAATCCCATGAAACCCTTTCTATCATTCACTCTGCCATGGCCATGATCTTCTGAACTCAATCTCATGAATAAAATAGGACTACTTATCCATCAAGATCGATAGATCTCATTTAGGTGTACATCCTACTCTTACAACGAACCTACTGCAGCCAACATACACCTTAAGGCTCCATATAGTTAGGAGACCAAGTTATGATGCAGTCAAATTACAACAGTCTTATTATAAATAACCGAGGCACCATGGGTCTAAGGACTACTCATACCACTGTAACATCGAGTATATCACTGATGAGTGAATAGATATTCATACGACTACTCGTGTTGGTCATGCTCGATACTATTGTTCTTTAACAATCACCTACACTCTCACTCCAATATCTCCACACTATAAATTCAAGACTTGTCTATCTAGAGAAAAGCAATCCGTGCATCAATCTTATCGATCAATCACCATTCTCATAATGATCCATCGATCGGAGTATTTAGAAATTAATTACCAATGACACATACCTCAAATTTTAACTCTTGAGAATATGTGTCATTATCCTATTAATTTCTTGGACGATTTATGGACACATGACTCAACATGAATGAAAATTAATCCTATTTATTTTATTTAATTATAAAATCATGCCACTAGAAAGGTTACATATGTCGACCAACTTGGCTAGTAGGATATACATCTAACAATCTCCTACTTGCACTAAAGCTAATTGGCCATCAACCTAAGCCTCATTTTCTTAAGGTAAGCTTCAATCTCTTACTGGCTCAATAGCTTAGTCAGCAAATCTATCACATTCTCCATAGAGTCTACTCTCTGCACCTTGATATAATTTTTCTCGAGGTATTCACAAATCTAATGGAATCATCACTCTATGCACTTAGACTTCTAGTGAGACCTTGATTCTTTAGTCAGAGCTATGGCACTGATGTTATCACAGTAGAGTTATATGACATCTTATGTCATCACTTCAAACTACACAACAAACTGTATAAACCAAAAAACTACCTTAGCACCCTTAGAAATGTTGATGAACTCGACCTCTATAATGGAATTTTCAATGATCGGTTGTTTGGAACTCTTTCAATATACCATACTACCATAACATAAAAATACATATTCTGATGTAGATCTTCTATCATCAATCTGTGTATCCATAAATCCTAAATTCTCCTCTTCAAAAGATTAAGAATATATCCTTAGTTCTTATCAAGTACTTAAGGATGTATTTCATAGCTATCCAGAGCTCTTTATCTGGATTCGACTGATATTTTGCTCGTGACATTCATAGCAAGAGATTTATCAGTCGAGTACATAGCATAGCGTATATGAGGCTCTCCATAGCAGAACATACGAGATCTAGCTTATGCGCTCAATCTCCTCAGGTGTGCTCGGGCACATCTTCTTGGAGATATGAACTCCATGCCTAAGGGATAACAATCCCTTTTTGGAGTTCTTCATGCTGAACCCCTTCAGCATCTTTTTTATATACATTTTTTGTGATAGATGAAGCATCCTCTTAGATCTATCTCTATAGATCTTTATTCTTAGAATAAAAGATGCTTCCCTTTGATCTTTCATGGAGAATATATTCGACAACCAAACCTTAACCGAGGTCAGCATAGGAATATCATTCTCAGAAAGGAGGATGTTATCCATGTACAATACGAGAAATGTCAAGCACTTCCACTGACCTTCTAAAAGATACATGGTTTCTCTTCATTCTTGATGACATCAAATATTTTGATCACATCATGGAAATGAATGCTCCAACTCTGAGATACTTGCTTGAGTCCATAAATAGATCTTTGCAATTTACAGATCTTGTGATCACCATCACAGAAAGTGAAATCCAGAGGCTGCCCATATAGATATCTTCTAAAGATATCCATTTGGAAATCAATTTTTATATCTATCTATCATTTCTCAGGATCGATGACTATCATCACCTCGTAATAGTTTTTAGGATCATCTCCATGTTTCCTATCTCTTATAAGAAATATTTTCTTTGCATCCTCTGTAAGCATATCTTATACCTTTCAGGAGGATAGGAGATTTAACTAAATCTACAAGATTGATGAGATACACCATCTACTGGGTCAATGGGTTCTATAGGTACTATGACTCATTGTTGCTCTTCAAAGACTTTCTCTTTGAGCTATAATTGCCTCCCACTATTTCCATCATGGATAAGCTATTTTTTAGAAAGACAGTATGTGAGGTCATAATCACATTATGATCCTCTAGAAAGCAAAATTAGTATCCTAAAAACTCTTTTGGATATCTTATAAAATAAGTCTCATAGTTCTAGCCTCTAACTTGTTCGCTTATTATCGCTTGACATAGATCGGACATCCTCAAATCTTAAGATGATCAAGACTCAATTTCTTATCATATCACATCTCATATGGTGTAGTAAGAATGGATTTAAAAAGAACCTAATTCACTATCTAATTAGTGGTAAGCTAAGCATGTCCCCCAGATAAATAACAAAAAAGGTTAGTGAAGCTCATCATGGATCGAACCATATCTAATAGAGTCCAATATCTCCATTCTAAAAAATCTCGTTGAGTTAAGGCATTCCAGATGGAGTCTATTATAAAACTATACCATTTTTCTTAAGATAATCGAAAAATTTCTTAGATATTATTCTCTTCAATCTGATCGAAATATTTTTAGGATTTTTTTCGATTTACTTCTCTACTTCATATCTGAATTCTTTAAATATTTCAAAGACTTCAGATTAGTATATCTCATACATATACATATACTATGGATAATCAACGATAAGGATAATTAAGTAGAGATAACATCCTCTGACTGCTACATAAATGGGCCATAGACATCAGTGTGCACCAAGGCAAGTATCACAGTGATCCTTTCCCCATGTCCCACAAAGGTAGCTTGACCATATTTTTTTGAAGACAAGACTCACAGATTGGATATGACTCAGTAGTCATTGAGCCCAAAGGCCCATCTGTCTCCAGTCTGTTAATCATTTCTTCTCCTATATGACTAGCCTAAGGTGCCACATATACTTGAGATTAATCTCATCACTGGATTCTCAGATCCAATGGCATTCACTTATCTGCTTGAATACATTCACATCAACATATAAATGATGGAGATGTTAATCATAAAGCTACTTCCAACCATTTTATTTCCAAAAATAAATAGTACCATAGTCTTCATAAAAACTAAATTCATAATTATCTTGTGTGAAAATAGAAATCAAATTTCTACAAGCAGCAAGAACATTATAACAGTCCCTAAACCTACATGATAATTACAGATGATAGGTATCCATGGCCACAGCAGTAACACTTACTCCATTGCCTATCTAAAGGATCATATCACCTTTTCTAAGCCTCTACTTCTCTCAAGACCCTGCATAAAAGCACATAAATATGCACTAGAACCAACGTCTAAGACTAAACTGGAAGTAAAGGGAACTGTAAGGTTAGTTTCTTTTACGAGCATATCTGACATAGCTTCTAAAAGTGTGTCCGTTTTATTTTTTTTAGGGTTTTCAAATTTTCTTGATAGTTTTTCCACTCCACAGTGAGAAATATATCCCTTGAACTCTTCAAGATCTCTTCAGTGGTCATCAATATGTCTAATAACTCGGTCAAGGTGCAATTAATCTTGTTCATATGGTGGTTTGCTATAAACTATCCATACAAACTAGTAAGAGATTGTCAGATAAAATACGCTTGTAATTCCTTATACTATCACACCGAGCTTCTCAAGCTCCTCCAAATCTTTGATCGTCATCAAATAATGGTCGTAATTAAACTGACTGTCCTTAATTCATCTTAGTATTGAAGAGTCTCTTAGATACTTCATAACATATAGATCGCTCACGTCACCATACAACCCTTGTAAATGAGTCAACATAGCCCAAGTAATCTATATGACCTCATGCTGGCATTGCAACTAATTTGACTTTGAGCCAATATGTTACACTTGACCTTGTTATCATCGTCCAACCATTTTCCAGTACTTCCCTATGGTCAGTGGTTGAATAGTTTGGTAATATGAAGATTCCTAATTCTTAACATGACTAAGCTCCTCAAAACTCAAAATAATTTTTAAGTTTCTGAGCCAGTCCTTATAATTAGATCTGGTTAGTCCATTATTTTTTAAAAATAGAAATAGAGTTAGAGGTAGGCAATTTTTAGCAGAGAGAAGAAAATTCTAGTTAAATTTTTGTAGTTGATTTATTTAGTTTATTTTAGATATTTTATTTTAAAAATAAACTACCACCTACTATTTCTGCAAATCCCTACACTCCTCGGATGGAGAAATAAGAACTCCTTCACAGTTAGGGTTTCTAATAGGTACTGCAGTCTATCAATTGGTATGCTATCTCACCTGATAGTTATTGGTAAATGTGTCAACTAATAGGAGGACAACTCTTGTCCAATGCTTCAAAAACAAATTATAGTAGACCTGGTCTCTAGGTCTACAACCTCACCTGACAGTTATTAGTCTCATTCCCTAGTTAAGTCAGACCCACCATTGAGCATGAGTGAAGCCATCATTGGACCTTCACCTAACAGTTATTAAGCCAAATCCTATCTTCACCCCATAGTATCTCATACCAATAGAGTGGTTACTTCTCTCTTGATGCAACTGAACCATTGTGTCCAATTGAGAATAGTCAACATCGGAGAGGGCACGCACTCTACAATGGTGGATGATCCTACAACTTAATATTAACGAGGAGATTTTTAATTTAGATCTCTTTTAATTTACATCTCATGCAAATCTTTAATTGATTAGGGCATGGGTTAAACTCAATCATCAGGCATCCAAATTCTAAACTGATCACTGCTGGCCAGATAAGTAAAAGATTGATGGGAGGCTCTCCACTATCAGTGGCAATGGTTCTAATTAAATAACCATCGCTCAATTACTTGCCTTAAACACCAACAAGTCCTGACCAATTTCAATTGGGTTACCTAAGTTATCGAGGCCTTAGCCATGAGTCAAGACCAAATTATGGGTGATTGATTGAGCACAAATTATGGGTGATCCTATAACTATTGTTATGATCTCAAGCATATTTGATCTAATTGCAATCAACTCCTTGATTCGACTCGATCAATTGCCCATCTTAATTGAGACCAACATGTTGGATTCCAGTGGTACAGTGGAAGGATTAGGTATTTAAATTTTTCATTCAAAACACCTGATGCACCGAAAATCCTAATGTCTAATAAATCCTAACTATATCAATCAAAGTATAATTGAATTAAATTTGGATAAGAAGAATACCTGTAGCACTAATCCAAATTTTCATGAGGTATTCAAGTGTCTACCTTCTAACAGTGATCCACACAGAAATTAGACCAAAGACAGTACTCCTCCTTCATCTTGCTTCAAAAATTCTAGCCCCTAGAACTCGACTAGCCCTGTACCGGTCAGATTTCTCCAAGAACCTGACTCGACCCTCTCAGAACCTCCTCTAAACTTTTGATTTTTCTTCTTTAGAACTCTCACAACCCTTGTTTGGACCAGATAAGGCTTTGTTTAAATCCCAAAGTCATGTCCTAAAACTAAGATGGGTTGTAAGAAAGAAGGGAGAGCAATGGAGAGAAATTAGAAAGTCGATCTGAATGCCTTGAACACCCAGCACCCAGGACTTCTGATAGCCACCAGATGGATGTCAAAAGGGAAAGACATTCTCCATCCAAAAGGCTTATCTGATTAGATTATCAGAGATAAGAGTTCCTTCAAGTAGAAGGACTCTTATCAATGATACGTCGATCAGCACCTTCACCTACGCGTACAACCAGAGAAGGGATATTTTTGCATCCCTTCTCAAATAAAAAAAATCCACAAAAATCCATATGGATAGGAGACACATTTCTAATTTTAAAAACTTGATAAATTGATAAAAATCTCACAGAAGGATGTTATCCTCATACCTTTTCACGTGAGTTCTGATCACCGCATGCGTGTGCACACGAGAAAGTTTCGGACATCCGTTTGGCCATCTAAAAAGTCTAAAAAAATTTTAAAAAATTATAAAAAATAGCTGATCAAATTTAGAATATTATAAAAAAAGATTGTTCCAATTTGAATGCATTTGATGAGAAGGACTCTCTGAAATGAGAAAAGATGCGACGCTTCAACGTGCACGTGCGAGAGACCCTTCTCATTTCTAATTTTTTGCTACCTCAAATAATCCAGAAAAATTCCATCTCATACTTTGAGATGTACACCAGAGGATGGAGGGTGATGTAGGCTATCACACATATCTTAATCCCATGCCAGAAGGATTCTTTCTTCTACTCATGCCGACACTCGCACGCAAAACCTATTTTACGCCAAGAGTCCTTCACAATTTGGACTCTTCATAATTGGCATTAAAATGAGATGTGGCATCCCAATTTGGGCTGCTTCTAGGTGGCACAACCTGACCCAAATGCCCACCAAATTGAGCTAGCTAGTTAGCAAGAGATGAGATCAAATTGATCTCCCAAGGAGCTAGGATTTCCATACGTGCTAGCATGCTTATCGGAAACTCTGATTGAATCCAAAATTCTAATCAACCTTATCAAAAGGGTCTTTGATCAATTTTATATGTGTGTAACTCATTGAGTTCCACATCTAGTCAGTAGTAGGTTCGAATATAAGTTGATCAAATTTGATTAGATTTCAATCTAACTAATTTAGATCCAATCGAGCTAACCTGAGTTCAACAATTATAATCCTTTCTAATTGGTGATCAAATTAAACTCTTTAATTCGATCAAACCTATAAGTTAAGATTGATATCTAACAACATATCATGATTATTCAGAAGATATAAAATTTAATAAAAATATCAAATATACCCTTCAGTGGCAAGTTACCATGTAATTCAATCCTTCGATCATCCCTGCATCCTAAATATATTCATGAGTATGAAATTATGTCAAACTCAAACACATATTCATATTGATTCTCAATTAACCAATAATGACTCTGATGATGAAGTATTAGAAACTCTTTCTAATCTCCTTCCTGCTTTTGGCCAAAAGATTTTTTTGAGTCATCTAGGAATGAGAATACACAAGATGCAATCTCCTCTTACTAGGAGTGATCGTTCCATATTAACTTACTCACAACCTTCACACACACTCCATCATATCCAGAACATCCCATACATGTCTTAATGCATGCTTGGATATGAACCAAAATATGGGTTCATGTGCACAAGGTTTCATGATGATCTCAGGTCTAAGGATCACTTGCACAACTCCCACTTAGAGAATCATCTTTAACATGCAAGTAAAGCTTTCATAAGATATTCTCTTACATCTAGTCAATTCAGTGGACTCATTTCTAAATGAGTATCCACATCTTTGTATTAGTGTCCCATATACAAGTGGCTAGCGAGATCTGCTACTCCCTCTATCGAGCATATATAGGATGTGCCAGTCTATCCAGAATATTGATCTCTGACTCAATGCTCCTACGATCAGAAATATTTAAGATTAGAGTTTTAGGATTTTAGATCTCACAAGCATGACCCATTCATATCTCCTAAAATTAATTTCCTAATCTTTGGGGTTCATCATAATCTTAAACATAATAAGATGTAGCTAAAATGATGAATCAATACCTTATTTTATTATCAAATAATAAATGTCATTACATGAGTTAAAAAATTATAAAGAAAAATTCTATCGCAACACACTTGTGATTGACTTATAGGACACTCTTCTTTCAATCTTCCACTTGCACTAAAGCCAATCGTCTTTGTATTTCATACAATCTAAATGGTGATCCAATAGCTACTATGGTTGGCTTTAGTGAATGGATTTGCTATACTGTTCTTTGTATCTACTCATTCAAAGACAACATCTTATCTCTCTATAATTTTTTGAACAAAGTGGAAGCATCTGAGGATGTGCTTAGATCTTTGATGAGACCTAGAGTCCTTAGCTTGAATAACGCCCCAGTATTATCACAATAGAGTGACACAATCCTTCAATCTTAGGAACGACTCCTAATTTATGATGAATTTCTTCATCCAGACAGCTTCCTTAATGGCTTCACTAGCAGTGATGTAGTTTATCTCAGTAGTTGAGTCAGCTACTGTCTACTACTTGAAACTCTTCCAACTCACTGCCCTATCATTTAGGATAAATACTTATCCTGATATTGACTTGCTATCATCCAGATCAGATTGAAAATTAGAATCTATATATCCTTCTAGTTTCAACTCTGATCCTCATCCATATGTGAGAAAAATATCTTTAGTCTTTCTTAAGTACTTCAGAATATTTTTCATAGCTTTCCAATGATCCTTTTCTGAATCAGTCTGAAATCTGCTAGCTACGCCTAAAGCATAAGCTACATCAGGCCTGGTACATAGCATGGCATACATAATTGATCCCACAGTCGAAGCATAAGAGATTTCATTCATCCTCTTCCTCTCTTCTGGTGTCTTAGGATATATTTTCTTAGAGAGATGTATACTATAACTTGCAGGCAGGTAACCTCTTTTACTTGCCTCTATATTAAATCTCTTTAATATGAGATCTATGTACCATGACTGAGATAAGTCTAACATCCTTTTAAATCTATCTCCATAGATCTTTATACCCAGTATATAGGATGCTCCACCCAAGTCTTTCATGAAAAACTTATTCGATAGCTAAGTCTTGACCGATTGCATCATTGGGATATCATTCCCAATGAGCAATATGTCATTGACATACAAAATCAAGAAGACAATAGCACTCCCACTTATCTCCTTATACACACATGGTTCATCCTTATTTTTATGAAGCCAAACTCTTTGACTATCATATCAAATCGGATGTTCCAGCTCCTCGAGACCTGCTTCAATCCATAGATGATTTTTTTAGCTTGCATACTTGATTTGCCCTCCCACTTGAGATAAATTCCTCTGGCTGAGTCATATAGACCTCTTCCTCAAAATTACTATTAAAAAAAGTGGTCTTGACATCCATCTTTCAGATCTCATAATCGTAGTATGCCGCTATAACAAGCAAAATCTGAATGGACTTGAGGATAGCCACTGGTGAGAAGGTTTCATCAAGTCAATTCTTTATCTTTGTTTGAAACCCTTCGCCACCAAGCTAGCTTTATAGGTTTCTCTTGACCATATGCTCCGATCTTCTTTTTGAAGATTCACTTGCACCCTATTGGGGTCACACCCTCAGGGCATCAACCAATGTCCACACTTCATCGAGTCCATCTCAGATTTCATAACTTCCAACCATCTATCTGAGTCTTTACTCATGACAGCTTCTGAATAAGTCAGTGGATCATCATCCTGAATGATGTTGATCGAAATATCATTCTTAATGATAAAATCATATTTCAAAGGTGCTTGACGCACTCGATCTGACCTTCGGAGAGAAGGTGTGTGCTGTGGATGTACCTCATCCTTGGGCACTTCTGATTGAAGATTTTCTTGTGGTTCAACCATAGGTATTTCTGGATTGATTTGTAGATCCTGAATTTTATAAGTTCAATATTCTCATACTACCTCCTTCTTGGATGAATTTATTTTTCAAGAAAATGGTGTGCCTACTAACAAATACCTTTTGTTCAATAGGATGATAAAAGTAGTATCCATTAGTTTTCTTAGGATATCCTACAAACCTACACTTGTCTAATCTAGCACTAAGCTTATGTCCAAAAATATTTTGGACATAAGCAGGACAGCCTCAAATCTTAAGATATTTAAGATTAGACTTCTTTTCCTTTCATATCTCATATGGTGTGTATGTAACAGACTTTGAAGGTACTCTATTTAATATGTATGCAATAGTGTCTAGAATATATCTCCAGAAAGATATTAGAAGATCAGTGAAGCACATCATGGACCGCACCATATTCATAAAAGTATGATTCCTCCTTGCTGCTACATCATTTAACTGGAGTGTATAAGGAGGGGTCCATTTAGAGAGATGTTGGAGCATGATCTCGGCTCCTCCCATGGACCTTGGGTGTAACAGAACCAGCAACAAATAGATCTGGAGACTTCTGGACTCGATCCAAGGCCCTTGACGAAATCAGCCTGGTTGCTGTCTTCTTTGTCAGCCTTTCGTTCCAGATGAGAAACCTCTGAAATCACTTCTAAAAAATTCAATATCTGGTATCCAACTAGATCAGACCTGGACTGAGGTCCTCCAATTATAGATCTCAAATTAGGTATTCTACATAAGGAAGAAGATAGATGGAGACAGACCTTGCAGATTTGTCCTACTGCAGCTTTCCTGTAGATCTGTTGATGGAGATCTCACCCGGCCTCAAACACCTCAGATCAACTTCAGATCTGAGAGGACTTGTACCAACCTCTTCTCAAGAGATTCTAGATCCTAGACCTAGTGTTTGGGTGTCTGCAAGAGAGGAGGGAAGCAATCTGGTTGGCGGCTACAAGGGGGAAGGGGCTAGCACCTCCTTGCTTTTCTTTCCTTTTTAGGACCTGGCGGCAAGAAATCCTAGGGTTTCTTACTCCTGGGGCATGGAGGATGGTGGAGAGAGAGGGAGAAGAGAGAGAGACTTGGGAGAAAGAGTTGTCTATTACTTGGCTTAATCAAACCTATACAAGTACATGTATATATAAACATCGGGTCAAGTGACCCAAACCCAAAACTCCCTTGACCAACTCTATGGAGATTAGGTTAATCCAAGCCCATGTACACCCATGACTCGATCTAATCTCACCTATCCTGGGTCCAGACTGGCCCATAAAGAGTTGGTCCCTTGAGGTCCACATAACCAGACCTCAAGAACCGAAAGGCCCACAGCCTTTCAACCTAGGGCCCAACTAGCCCTAAAGCCTCCATGAAGCCCTCATGAATGATGGACCTTGGCCTTAGCCTTGGTCCCCTGGCCTTGGGCACACTATCTAGATCATAACAAGAGAATATATTTACTTTTAAGATGATCAAAAAATTTATTGGATAAATATTCTCCTCCTCGATCAGATCGAAGAATCTTGATACTTTTTTCAATTTGTTTCTCGACCATACATTGATACTCCTTGAACTTATCAAAGACTTCGAATTTATGTTTCAAAAGATACACATATCAAATCTTGATAGATCATCCATAAAGGTAATAAAATAGGAGTATCCTTTTCTGACCTAAGTTGTCATCGATCCATATACATTTGTATGTACTAGGGCTAACAACTCATTTGCCCTCTCTCAATGTCCAGAGAATGGAGTCTTGGTCATTTTACCTATGAGATAAGATTTATAAATTTCTAATGATTCATAATCATATGGGTCAAAGAATTTTTTTTTATATAACTTGTTTATCCTTGACTCATTAATATAACCAAGACGGCAATGCCAGAGATATGTGATATTCATATTTTCTCTCTTTCTTTTCATATTTCTTTCAATATGAAAAATATTTTCATTGAGTGCAAGAATTAAAAGATTGTTATCAATAAACCACTGTCATAAAATTTATTAGAAAAAAAAAATGGAGCATCTATTTTCCTTTAACCTTATTTCATAACCTTATTTTAATAACAAAGATATAAAAATAATGTTTCTAACGATCTTTGGCATGTAATAACAGTCTTTCAATTTTAAAGCTTTACCCAAAGAAAATTAAGCATGCAGATTCCTATAACCTCTACACTAATAGACTCTCCACTTGTGCCATAAAATTGAGGTCACCTCTTTTCAGATCTTTGATATTCTGTAGTTGCTGTAATGAATTACAAATATGTGATCCACAGGCGTATCTAATATCAAGTATCAGAGCTTGAGCCACTTAATGAAAAATAGGTCCGTATCATATACACACCTTTTGGTGCTATACTTCCATCCTGTTTTAATCTTGCAATTATTCTCTCAATGTCCAAATTTGCCACAAATAATATTCATGGGGATATATTTTGCCTTCTCATTATTACTGATCGATCTAGGATCAGAAATATCCAGAACATCAGAGTTCTTCTCCGATACAAACTTAATTTGCAAGTTCCTCAACCAATCCATATAGTTTGGATCGATCAATATATTTCATGCAGTGAAAATAAGGAAGCCATAATAAAGAATAATTGTATAAGCAGACCATTCATGTTTGATATGTATAATTAGATGAGGTCTTTTAACTAGTTATGTCTCTTACTATTTTATCGAATACCATAGCCCTCTCCTATGGTAAATGAAAATCTTAATCTGATTTCTTAATGGGGTTGAGACCTTAATCCCTTAATGAAGTCTTATGGATATCACAATAAATCTCAATAAGTTCAAAGATAAAAAAATCTATCTAATTGCATCTCATGCAATTCTCAAAATAAATCTAGCCTCTAAAAACACTCATAGCCTTGTGGATATCACAACAAACTATAGTATTTTAGTTAAGTCAGATTCTTCATTTCTATATAGTCATATCTGAAAAATACTGTCTTTGGGATATCACAATAAAGCAACATATCCAAAATATATCGTAAAGCATCTAAATGTACCAAGACAAATCCACATCAATCTCCATAGGAAGCCTTGTAGATATCACAACAAGCCACTATGATTTTTGACAGGATATTGACTAGCATGAAGGAAGGAATATGCAGTGTTCAAAATACTGAACAACCTTTATTCAAGATTCGAACTAATCCAATTGGTCAGAAAAATGTTAAGATTGATGGGGGACCCCGTTGCTTTTCTTAGACACTAATAAAATTGGTCAGGCCAGCAAATGGAATCAATTAAATAACCACCATACTTGAAATACTCCTTAAACACAAATGATTAATCAATTCAAAAATAGCCAGTTACTGATTCACAATACTATGACTTAATATAATTTTTATGAGGACTTTAATGGTCTCATGCACATCCTAATTCAATCAATTATAACGATGCACTATTATAGTTGTATCTTTACAATCATCACAACTAATCATAGCATCTAATCATATCTCTAAGATATGAAAATATAATCATACACATGATCATAGCATTGCATCTTAAGCATACCATATGCATGAATATAAAATACTCTTTTCACAGTTCTTCTTGGGACATCACAGTGGCACCCCAACATGCCAAAGAGTACCCTATGGAATGGGAAGAGAGGATCTATGAACCCTATTTGCTCTTATGTTCGAACATCTGTGATAAATCCAATTAGAGTACTAAGCTACTAAGAAAGATTTTATGCATACATCATGCATTTTATATTTAAAACATATCTCTAAGACATGCTAAGTTTTGGATGTTCAAATGGGTTCAACCCTTGACCCAACTTGAACCAAACCAAAAAATCATGCTTGATCACAATCAAGATAATAATTTAATCTTTGATTATATAAATCAAGATAGACTCTAATACTACTGTTGGATTCCAGTGGTGTAGCGAAGGGTTAGGTGTTTAAAATTTTTATTCAAAACACCTAATGCACCAGAAATCCTAATGCCTAAAAATCTTGACTATATCAATCAAAGTATAATTGAATTAAACTTAGATAAAAAAAATATCTGTAGCGCTAATCCAAATTTTTATGAGGCATCCAAGTGTCTGCCCTCAATGGTGATCCGTACGAAAATTAAACTAAAGACAGTGCTCCTCCTTCACCTTGCTTCAAGAGTTATAGCCTATAGAACTCAACTAGCCCTGTATCGATCAAATTTCTTCAAGAAACTAACTTGACCTCTCAGAACTTCTTCTGAATTTTTTTTTTAAGACTCTCACAACCCTTATTTAAACCAGATAAGATTTTATCTTAAATCCCAAACTTTGTCCTAAAACTAAGATGGATTGTAAGAAAGAAGGAGAGCAACGAAGAGAAATGGAAAGTCGATCTGAATGCCTTGGACACCCAGTGCCCAGACCTTTTTATAGCCACCAAATGGATGCCAAAAGGGAGGACACGCCCCATCCAAGAGGCTTATCTGATTAGATTATCGAGATAAGAGTTTCTTTAAGCAAAAGACTCTTATCAATGATACGTCGATCAGCACCTTCACCTACGTGCGCAACCAGAGAAGGAATATTTTCACATCCCTTCTCGAATTAGAAAAATCCACAAAAATCCATGTGGATAGGAGACTCATTTCTAATTCCAAGAAAAACTTGATAAGATGATAAAAATCTCATGAAAGGATGTTATCCTCCACTTCTTCATGCGAGTTTTGATCACCGCATGTGCGCACATGCGAGGAAGTTTCTGACATCCATTTGGCCATCTGATAAGTCTAAAAAAAATTAAAAAAATCATCAAAAATAGCTGATCAAATGTGAACATTATCAAAAAAAATCATTCCATTTTGAATGCATTATAGGAGAAGGACTCTTGAAATGAGGAAAGATGCGAGCTCAACGTGCGCATGCGAGAGACCCATCTCGTTTCCAATTTTTCTCCACCCCAAATAATCCAAAAAAATTCCATCTCATACTTTAAGATGTGCATCAGAGGATGGAGGGTGATGTGGGCTATAACACATATCTTAATCCCATGCCAAAGGATTCTTTCTTCTGCTCACGCCAACACTCACATGCAAAATCTGTTTTGCACCAAGAGTCCTTCACAATTTGGACTCTTCATAATTAGTGTTAAAATGAGATGTGGTACCCTAATTTGGATTGCTTTCAGGTGGCACGACCTAACCTAAATGCCCACTAAATTGGGCTAGTTAGTTAGCAAGGGATGAGACCAAATTGATCTCCCAAGGAGCTAGAGTTTCCACACATGCTAGCATGCTTACCGAAAATCTTAGTTGAATCCAAAATTCAATCAACCTTATCAAAAGGGTTCTTGGCTAATTTTTATATGTGTGTGACCCATTGGATTCTACATCTAGCCAGTAGTAAGTCTGGATATAAGTTGATCGAATTTGATTAGATTTCAATCTAACCGATTTAGGTCCAATCGAGCTAATCCGAGTTCAACAATTAGAATCCTTTCTAATTGACAATCAAATTAAACTCTTTAATTCGATCAAACTTACAAGTCAAGATTGATGTTTAAAATGTATCATGACTATTCAGAAGATGTAAATTTGATAGAAATATCAAATATACCCTTCAGTGGAAGTTATCGTGCAATTCAATCATTCGATCATCCCTGCATCCCAATATGTTCATGAGTATGGAATTATGTCAAACTCAAACACATATTCATATCGATTCTCAATTAACCAATGATGACTCTGATGATGAAGCATTAGAAACTCTTTCTAATCTTCTTCCTACTTTTGGCCAGAAATTTTTTTCGAGTCATCTAGAAATGAAAATACACAGGATGCGATCTTCTCTTACTAGGAGTAATCGATTCCATGTTGACCTACTCACAACCTTCATACATACTCCATCATATCCAGAACACCCCATACATATTTTAATGCTATGTCTGGGTATGAACCAAAATATAGATTCATGTACACAAAATTTCATGGTGATCCAGATCTAAGGATCACTTGCACAACTCCACTTAAAGAACCATCTTTCACATTAAGTAAGCTTTCATAAGATGTTCACTTTCATCTAGTCAATTCAGTGGACTCATTTCCAAATGAGCACCCAAATCCTTGTATTAGTATCCCATACACAAGTGGCTAGTGAGATCTGCACCTCTCCATCGAACATACATAGGATGTGCCAGTCTATCCAGAACATTGATCTCCGACTCAATGCTCCTACGACCAGAAATATTAAAATTAAGATTTTAAGATTTTAGATCTCACTAGCATGATCCATTCATGTCTTCTAAAACTATTATCCTAATCTTTGAGGTTCATCATAATCTTAAACATAATAAATGCAGCTAAAATGATGAATCAATGTCTTATTTTATTATCAAATAATAAATATCATACATGAGTTGGAAAATTATAAAAAAAGTTCCATCATAACACATTGCGATTGCTTATAGGGCACTCTTCTTTCACAATATATGTCAATCGAAAATCTTTAGGACTGTAATCAGATTGCAGATCCAATCTAGTCTACCCATGAACCCAATGTGCAGAATTTTTAGATCTTGAAATCAAATTTTAGATCCGATTTTAGATCTGAAATGAATTTCAAATCCAATCAAGACTCTGCAAAACATCTTCAGATCTGAAACTAATTTCAGATCTGAAGCAAACTCAATGAATTTCAGATCTAAAAAATATGACAATCATATAATTTACATACAGAAATTTCAAACCTAACAATTTTTAATGTTCTATATCATTCTAGGACAACCATGCAGCATAATCGAGTTACGCCAGGCAATCTTATATTAGAATGATGGAGAACTATTAATCAATTTTAAATCTGATTTCTACACAACAGATTTCAGATTTGAATCGAATTCATGTTTATATCAGAACTTTGGCTCTGATATCGCTATTGGATCTCCATACCTTTATATGGTCGATGATCTCCACAACTGATGATCGTGGTATACTCCAAAGTTTCTTGATCCGCTGCACATGCATCCGATCTCTACGAGTATCCACAAGAGGCCCTCGAATCCGATCGGAGGCTTGCGACTTCATCGGGATGCTAGCGCCCTTGCAGAAGCCATCTCTTGATGGTTGATATTGCTGACTCCACCAATCTCTCAGATTCACTTAGAGAAGATGGAGTAGAGGAGGAAGAAGAGGAGAAAGAGGAGGAAAGAGACACTCTCTTTAATTTTTCCTTCATCCTGAAACCCACACCTAGATCCTATGGAACCCGCATCCCCTTTGAAGGGTCTTGCATCTCCAAAACCTCTCGCCCCATAGGAGTTCCTCACCAAGAAAAACCCCACGCACCAAGAGACCTTCTTATGTGCATGTACCTTCCCAAACCTACGCTAAGAAGATGTCTCATATGCAGAAGGACTCCTCCCTGGAAGCCATGCCTCTTCATAGATTTTTCACACTAAAAATCCATCTAAAACCCATGCCCACATCCTCCTAGAGTTGCTGTCGAAAATGGATTAGGATAAGGAAGAGTTTTAGATAGATGGAAGTCTTGTCTTATAAGACTTGAATTTAAAACCTATTTCAATTCATCCCTATCCATATCCAGAAGAAAGAGGGTGCAACAAGAGGGCGTGGAGGGGGTTCTAGGCATAAGATTTCTCATGCAAAAATGAGGGAAGGGGCGCATGTGGGTAAGGGGTGGCGTGGAGAAATTTGGGTCAAGGGAGAAAGAGAGTCTCAGTCTATCGAGACTTCTCTTAGTGCTTGAGTCAAACTCAATTTAATCCCTAATCAAATTAGGAGTTAGTGCACGAAGAGAGGAGAATTCCTAGTCTAACTAGGAATTCAATCTTTCTTAGTTAGATCCCAATTCAATTAGAAATTAGATCAAATCTAAATCCTAATTAAATAAAGAATCAGTCTACCTCACAATTGGATTATCTCATAATCCAATTAGACTTAATCTAATCAAATCCAAACCAAGTCAATTCAATTTGACTTAATCCTAGTCCAATTACTCAATTAAATTGAGCCAATTAGAAATTTAATTATTAATTAATCCTTCTACAACTCACTAACACTTAGTAAGTTTGACAATTATAACAATTGCATTAGATCAATCATCAATCATATTGATAATTAGATCCCTCTATGATTCATAATCATAGATCAACTATTTGATCGGACAAAGACCTCTTTTGTGTGTGATCCCACATGTTCTATTCCATCTGATAGTGAGATATATTATGATTCCTATCACAATATCATCGAAACTCTTTTCAATAGGTTGGAATGATTCCAACTCTGCCTATCAAGGATCATCGATCATCAAGATGACGCTCGATGAGTCTCACATTCCATCAGTAATACATAGCAGTATATCATAGCAACCTAGTAAAATAGAATGTTGAACCTCTAGGTGCAGTTATCATGTGATTCGATCCTTCTATCATAAGTCCCAATAAGATGGAGGTCATAGAAAACTTATCAAATCTCATCGCTTGTCATATGTAATATTCAATCGACTCGAGTTCATAAGTAAAACCTATAGAAATTCTTTTTCATCATTCACTCTGCCATGGCTATGGTCTTTTGAACTTAGTCTCATGAATAACATAGGACTACTCCTTATCTATCAAGATCGATAGATTTTATCTAGATACACATCCTACTCCTACAACGAATCTACTACAGCCAACATACACTTCAAGGCTCTGTATGGCTATGAGATCGAGTTATGATGCAGTCAAACTATAGCAACCTCATTGTGAATAACTAAAGCACCATATGTATAAGGACTACTCACACCACTATAATATCGAGTATGTCACTACGAGTGAATAGACATCCATGTGATACTCATGTTGGTTATGTTCGGTACCACTATTCCTTAACAATCACCTGCACTCTTACTCCAGTATCTCCACACTATAGATCCAAGATTTATCTATCTAGAGAAAAATGATCCATGCATCAATCTTATTAGATTAATCACCATCTTTGTGATAATCTATTGATCAAAAGTATTTAAAAATTAATCACCAATGACACATGCCTCAAATTCTTAACTCTTAAGAATATGTGCCATCATCCTATTAATTTTTGGATGATTCATAGACATACGACTCAATATGAATAAAAATTAACCCTATTTGTTTTATTTAATTATAAAACTATGCCACTTGAAAGGTTACATGTGTTGGCCAACTTGACTTCTAGGGTATACATCTAACACCAAGCTCCATCCCCTGCTCAGCTCCCCCCTCCATCATAGGCCTTCTAAAGCAGAGTCCCCCTCCTCTGTTCGGATTGAAACCTCCCCCTCCTCGTGGAGGTCCTTACCAAAAAGAAAAAGACCCTAGGGTCATCAGTGCTGGCTACCACCTCCATGTGGGTCTCCGATGAGGCCACAGCCTTGCCTTTTCCCTTCTTCTTCCTTGAGGAACCTTTTTTGGGCCCCTTAAAATCCAACTCCTTGCCATTGAGCTTGAGAGGTACCTGATCTGCATCAAAATCAGGGGGCTGGGCATGCTTGGGCTTGGTTGAGCCCACTCCCACCTTCGTGGCCCACCCGTCATCAATAGGGCCCATGCTCGCATGTCGGCCCAACAACAGCCCGTGCGCAGCCCCAATCAATGGCTCGAACGGTTGGCACCCAGGCTTAGGCCCGCGGTGGCCTCTGCATGCATCTCCATAGTCCCCATGTTAGATTCGACTGTTAGATCAGGTCTGGATCTGATCGAAGATCGCTGCCTCATAATTTTGGTAGGTTGGATCAAGCCGTCGGATCCAGCTGTTGGGAATTATGTCTTAAAATCAATCATGTGATGATTAAGTTCATCCTTGTATATGAATTATTGATTATTGAATAATAGTTATTCTAATATTTTTCATCATAAAGTGACATCTTTCTTAAACTCTTATACTGTGATGAAATCTCTAAAACTATGCTAGTGAGAAGATTTATTGTATAGTTCTTAAACAAGTTTGCGACCAAATGATACGTCATTACGGAACAATGATGTTTATCGAGTAAAGGTCATTGTGTGCTATATGGGTTGGTTGTCCTCTTAACCAAGGAGTATGGTGACACTAGTATGGCATACAGGTGAGATGTAAGGGTACATCGTCACTGAACAAGTGACTCACCTGCTGAGCATTCTACTGTCAAGAGCTGCTCACGAAATACATGGATATAAATATCCTTCAGATCTGAGATAACCATAGTGACTTACAAGCAACTCACTGTGCTTTGGTGCCGAACTACCTAAATTTTTAATGCAGTGACGGAAGGCTACTGGGTACAGTCAAGTACTTGTGAAGTCTGTATGTGGATCAAGATGGGATTGACCCCTCCAGATTATTGGAGTTGATGTATCATTGTATTTCAATTTAGTAAAGTCTTGGTCAGAGTAATCCATGAGATGGATTTGAAAAGTTGAAATATAATGTAGATGAAGCAATCTCGATTGACAGTTAACTTGAGACCATCCTAGAGCATCCAGGATCAAAAAGATGAATTATACGGTAACCATGAGTATGGATTCTAAAATATTCTTTTGTGATAATTCGACCTATCTGGATATCAAAAATCATTGCTAGATGGTATCTCGATTAGTGCAGGAATTGATTCCTGTGCTACCGGCTTAGTATTTGAACCTATGGAATCACGCACACAAGTCAGACAAAGTAGGAAAGAATTGACCTATATTTATATGTCCAATCTGAAAGTACTTAACTTGATTGAACATATAAATTAACTTGATTGAGAATTAAGTTATGGGTCAAACAAGATTGAAGGATTGACTATGTCTAGCTAGCACTACACATGAGGTTCAGGTTCAATTCCAAGGATGAACAATTTCTATCTATGATCCATGGAACATATGAAAGATTAAATTTAAGTACTAATTAATTTTAGATTAGATCTGAATTAATTAGATTTAAATAGGTCCAAAATCTAAGTTAGACTAGGTACAAAAGTCCTAAAGAGTTTAGAATTGATAGTCTTTCAAAATTATTTCGAACCGGCTTTGAATTGGATTCGAATCGGACCTATTTTAGATGAGATATGAGTATTCCTACTTGCACTGGGAAAACCCACTCATGAAGCATGATTAAAAATTAGTTTGGTGCTTATTTGGAGTGTCCCAAGTGGGTGTGGGAGTGGGTGCAAAGTGGATGTCATAAGTGATGGCAATTATATCTCATGTAGGAGTCCTTCTTTCATGAGTATTGGACCAATTCAAATCAGATTTGAATAAAGAGTCCTCTTCTCATTAGATCATGAGAATCATCTATAAATAGAGAGGATCTCTATCTATGGATGAGAGAAGAGAATAAAAAAGCAAACTAATCAAATTGAGAGAAGAAAAAAAGAGAGAGAGACAAACGTGTGAAGAGGTCCTTCATCTCCTATATCTCTTCCTTTGTTGCCGCCTCCTCTCTTTGGGCGTGGATCCTTCTTAGACATCCTACCTGCTGGTGTGAGATATCATATCATTACATCTCATCCCTCGATTGATTGAGTTGCGAAGTCAATTGCATTGGAGTTCATCGTACTTTCCTGCAGCATCTGACGTGCACGTGAAGTAGAGGATCTGCATATCCAGACCTCTGCGAAGGTTTATATCAGATAATTTAAGATTTGATCTCTGGTTTTGCTATGATTTAGGTAAGAATTTGATCCTTAAATAAGTAGAATATTAGAAAAAATTTTAGATGCAACCTGGGCATTCTGGAGGAAAACTGTTTCCTTCCCTTCAACTGGTATCAGAGTAGGCCTAAAATATATGTATGTAAAATAAAATTTTTCATGATTATTTATGTGAGATATAATTAAAATTTTTTATATAATATTAAATCTCATTTAAATCTATTTATATAAAATTTTTGATCTAATTTTGATTGGATTGGAGGTGCCTAATCAATAGTTGATTGAGGTGGTTATAAATCTGTTATAACAGAATTCTACTGTTGCTGAAGTTTTGATGAAAAATAATATGAATTAAAAATCTATTTTTAATCTATTTTAATAAAATTTTAATTTTTTTATTTTTTTATATAGTGAGGATTATCTCACATTTAAATTGGATCCATTTCGATCGATATTTAGATCTGAATCCTATCATAATTTAGTACTGCGTGAAAATAGATTTTATCAAAAATTAATTCCTTATGCATTCATATTTGTATCTAATTATTTTTCTATTTGATATCAAATCTAAAATTAATATTTTATAATTAGTATAAGATAAATTTTAGATTTGATATGATATATATATACATCAAATCTAATTGGATTAAATGAAAACATAATTGATGAGATCAAGGATATATTCATGACATAAAATAGTCTTGTCAATAATTGCATGTTAAGATAATTATATATGAAATTAGATTTTTGATCTTAATAACCTAGTACTCAGATAGATGAGATCATCAGACCATCCAATCATAAGAGATTGAAGAGATTAATCTCTTTTTTACCTATTTGATGGGTTCTCTTATGACGTGTAGAGGTATCATTGTGATCTAGTTTTATGAAAAAAAAGTGAATAGATTTTATATATTATTTTGATCATAAATATATTTATATTAAATCTAAAGTGATTTATGATTTATTATAATAGGATAAAATTTGGATATAAAAATATTTTAGATCTAAATTATATGTTAAATATGATGTAATTGGTATTATTCTAAAAGTTGTCATGATACATAAGATGTATGAATGAAGTTTAGATCATACTTATGTATGTTTAATTATTAAATATATTATAAAAATTTATTTTTATGTGTTGAAACATATGGTATGCTTCACTTGAAATCCTTTAAAATAATTCTACAAACTGAAACACACATTTCACACACTTAATTTTGAATTAAATTTGAATGATCTAGAATTAAGAATTGAAGATCATTAAGACACCACATAATATAATGAGCAAAGGGTTAGCATGAATCAAGTCCTTTTAATGGGTTAGACCTAGGGTTAAGAACACATATAGACCAAGTAGAGAAATTAATTAAATCTAATCTATTGAATTAGATTAGGTTAGTATTTCTCTAAATCAATCTCAACAGTTGAAGTCTGATCAAGTCTATAAGTTTGACCCTAATAAATAGACCATGATCATGGCTCCATAAATGAGCCCGAATCTTCTGGTGTACCAAATCGAAACTAATTAACCAGTTAGTATCTAAGATAAGTTTGGCAGATTCGATCAAGTGATTTTTAATTGGGAGCTATTCACCTAGATGCGTCTATGGTGAGTTAAGGACAGATCTCTCCCGCTGATCTCACTTATCTGGCCAACATTGTAGATTATGTTTTGATCAGGTTACTAGTCGATTCGTGCAGACCCATGCCACTAAGATGAATCAATGTGACTAATTTAGGTATCTTTAGACCAACTTGTGTTTAATCATTTACATGACTTAGTGAAGTCAGTGGAAGGCTTTGCAGCTTGCAGGTCGACTTATTCTCTTATTCTCAGATCAATGAAATCAAATTTTTTAAATTATTAGATCCATAAATTGATAAAGTTATGAGATAACTCGATCATTGTCTCCCATTAAGGTGTGTGATAATGAGTCTAATATTTCAAATAGGCATTGGAGGCACCACACGCCTGGTGTTTATTACGTATTGAAATTATTATTCATCATATGACTATCATGATGTACCTTCAGATCAATGCTCAGGTTGGCCGAGCCACACTCGGGCCTGGACATCCATTTGTTGGATATACTTGATGTATCATATTGATGGTTGGACCTAACCAGGATTTTCAGTAGAGGCACCACACGCCTGCTGAAGGAAAGTCTGGGGTAAAACCCAATGCTAGAAGTTGTTTGGAGAAACAATTGGTTATGAACCTTCCCATGGATGCACTAGGATTGGCCAAGCTACACTCGGGCCTGAATGTAGTCCATATGGATTCTAGTACCCGCTAAGAAATTAATGTAATTTCTCGAGTTAGAGATAGAGGCTATCAATTCACAAAAAATAGTGAGAGGACCTCTAGACTAAAGTCCATATCTTCAAGATTAAAAAAATAATTTATATACTAATAGGCTAATATTTTTTTCTTTCAGTTATGGCTAATATACTATCCCTCCATTCGCTATTAGACAATGACAAGCTCACCGAACCCAACTTCGATAGCTGGTATCGAAAGTTGAAGATCGTGTTGGAGCACGAGAGGATTTTGTATGTCCTTACAGATCAGGCACCTGAAGAACCTGCAGCCAATGCTCCTCGTGCTGTGAGAGACACTTACATGAAGTGGCTCAATGATCGCACGACTGTGCGTTGCATGATGAGGATAGCTATAAACGATGAACTTAGTTGTAAGTACGAGAATGCACAGCTTGAGGAGATGATTCAAATATTGAATGAGTCCTTTGACACCCCTGAGGATGCAGAGAGATATAAAACCTCCTGCACAGTATTCAATGTCCATATGTGAGAGAGAGCTTCGGTTATCGATCATGTATTATACATAATTGAGTAGATTGAATGCTTTAGCAAACTTGACTTTTTGTTACATGAACAGTTAGGCAAGGATGCTATCCTCAATTCGCTACCAAAATTCTGTCTATCCTTTCTCAGTCATTATAGAATGACGAAGCCTACAGTAAACTACCATAGTTTGCTAGGATTACTACAGACTTTTGGGAAGAATCACCGGCTCTAAAAGGAGCCAGTGAATTTAGTAGAAGGTTCATCTGCAGGACGTCGATCCTTTAGAAGAGGAAAGAAGAAAAAAATACAAAAATCCTATGCCGTCGATCCTAAGCAGAGCAAACCATCAAAAGTTGACAGGAGCCAGACAGAATGCTTCTTCTGTAAGAAGCTGGGTCATTGAAAAAGAAATTGTCCTGCTTATATAGCCACCCTTGACCCAAACAGACCTAAGAACAAGAGAAAGAGGCAAGTGATTGCTTCATAAGATATTTATATGATAACATCTTATAATTTCTCTATTTGTGATACTGCTACCTGGGTATTGGATATCGAAAGTCCTATTAATATATGCAATTCATTGCAGGAACTGCAGGTAAGTAGAAAATTTCGAGAGGATGAGCGGTTCCTTAACGTTTACATACTGATGTATGTGGGCCTATGAACATAAATACCAGAGGAGGATACTACTACTTCATTACGTTTACAGACGACCTATCGGGGTATGAGTATTTTTATCTTATGAAACATAAGTCAGAATCATTTGAAATGTTCAAACGATTCCGTGCTGAAGTAGAAAAATAAGCTAAAAAGTGTATTAAAATCCTTCGATCAGCCCGAGGAGGTCAATACCTCACCAGTAAGTTTCTGACATATTTGAAAGAGAATGGGATTCTCTCACAATGGACCCCTCCTGAAATACCACAATATAATGGTGTGTCCGAGAGGAGGAATCGAACCTTGTTAGACATGGTCCGATCTATGATGGACTTTTCAGTCTGCCAATATTCTTGTGGGGATATGCTCTAGAGATCGCCTGCTATATTTGAATAAGGCGCTCAGCAAGTCTATCGATAAAACTTTATATGAGATATGGACTAGACATAAGCTGGTGCTCTCACATCTTAGAGTCTGGGGGTGTCCAGCTTATGTCAAGCGTATAAAGATGGATAAGCTTGGACCAAAATCTGATAGATGCTTGTTCATAGGGTACCTAAAGAAAACTAAAGGGTACTACTTTTACCTCACTACAGAATAAAAGATGTTTGTCAGTAGCTGACAGTCTTTTTGGAAAAGGAGTTTCTTGGTGAAGGAGCTAATGTCTGTAAAATTGAACTTGATGAAGTTCAAGAGGTAGAAGGATCGACACATACAGAATTGGATTCGATTGGTGAATCAAATTCGGAGCCATAGAGGCACCATTAAGGAGATTCGATAGAGTACCACGTCAGTCAGACAGATACCACGATTTTCTGGTCTAGTCCTATTGAACTTGATGAGAACGATGAGGATCCGATCACCTATATGGAGGCCATGCAAAGGTCTGACTTTCAAAAATGACTTGAGGCCATGAAGTCCGAGATAGAGTCCATGGAGATCAATAGTGTCTGGACACTAGTTGATCCACCTGAAGGGATAAAACTCGTAGGGTGTAAATAGATTTTCAAGAGAAAAAGAGGAGCGGATGGAAAGGTAGAGACCTATAAAGTCCGTCCAGTTGCTAAGGGTTACTGTCAGCGTTATGGTATTCACTATGAAGAGACGTTCTCTCCTGTGGCAATGCTCAAGTCCATCCGGATTATGCTTGCTGTCACTGCACACTTAGATTATGAGATCTGGTAGATGGATGTCAAAATCACTTTTCTTAATGGAGAGCTAGAAGAAGAGGTGTATATGATACAACCTGAAGGATTCACATCCACAGACGAGTCGAAAGTGTGCAAGCTGAAAAGGTCAATTTATGGACTTAAGTAGGTATCAAGGAGTTGGAACATGCATTTTGATAAAGTAATTAAAACATATGGCTTCATTAGGAATGGAGAAGAGTCTTGCATCTACAAATGAGCTTGCGATTCTGTGATCATTTTTTTTTGTGCTGTATGTGGATGACATACTATTACTAGGAAATGATATCTCAGTTTTGCAGAGTATGAAGCTATGGTTATTATCACAGTTCTCCATGAAGGATTTGGGAGAAGCATCCTACATCTTAGGAATGAAGATCTATAGGGATAGATCTAGAAGGTTGCTTGGATTGTCCCAATCTACGTACATTGACATCTTGTTGAAGCAGTTCAACATAGATAATTTCAAGAAAGACTATCTTTCGATAGGCCATGAAATTACTCTTTCCAAGAAGGATTATCCGATAACTCCTGAGGAGAGAGAGCACATGAGTAGAATACTATATGCTTTGGCAGTGGGATTGTTATAGCCCAAAACCCGTTTCAGCCCAGCAGATCAAAGCCCAAAATGAAAAAAAAAAAATAGAAAACAGAGGAATTCAGAACCGGGAAGAAGACTCCCGATAGGAGTCTCCTTCTCCAGCTAAATCCGAGCAAGAATCGAACTCCTAAGACCCCTCGGAGTCCTAGGAGTTCCTATAAGAAGACCCCCTCTCTTTAGAATCGATCCATCGACTCTTTTCCCCTCTTTTTCTCTCCGATTTTCCCGAAGAAGAGCCGCGGGCACAGTTGGGTTCTCGCCGTGTTTTCTCTCCGACGAGGTCCCAAGAGGTCGAGGTAAGTTCTTCTCTTTTTCCTCCCTTCCTTCCTCTTTCCCCCGTGCGTTTGTGCGCGGTGGCCGGCGACGAACATCATCGATTTTTGGTCGGAAAAAGACTCTATTTTTGGGCTTATTTTTCGTGAAATCTCCGGCACCGGCGATCGGAATTGACCGCCGGCCCTGTTTCCTCCGTGACCGGGGGAGATGGCCCGTCGACCGCCAGCCTCCGCCGTGGCAGCAGCGGCCCGAACGGCCGTTCAAAGCCTGAGGACCAAGAGTCCTCTGTTCCGGCGCAGGAAGAAAAGAAGAAGAAGAAGAAGGAAAAAGAAAAAGAAAAAGAAAAGAAGAAGGAAAAGAAAAGAAAAAGAAAAGAAAAAGAAGAAAAAGAAAAGAAAAAGGAAAAAAAAATAAGAAAAATAAAATAATAATAATATAATAATAATAAATAGGATTTTCTCCTCTCTCTTCCATGAAGAAAAAAAAAAAAAAAAAAGAGAGAGAGAGAAAAGAAAAGAAAAGAAAAAATCATTAAATTAATTAATAAATAATGATATAAATAATAAAATATGAGAAAGAGAGTTTCTCTCTCTTCCCTCTCTCTCTCAGCCTGAACTAGTATTTTCTCTCTCTAGAATTGGACTTTCTCTCTCTACTTCCTCTCTCTAGAATTCTCTCTCTAGATTATCTCTCCTAAGATTTCTAAAATTTTGAGAAGAATGATGATGAATTTAAATGATCCTCGTGATGAATTTTTGATCCGTGATCGTCGGACGGTACACCGACATCCACTTTGATCAGATCAAGTATTTTTAGATTTTATTTCTCATGATCTTATTGAATTGTCCACATGATAATTTTAGCATGATTTGATCTGATCGATCAGAATTTGTTGAATCATATTGTCTGAAGAATTCAAGATGAGTTTTCTCTCTCTAAAATTTTCTCTCTCTAGAATTTTCTCTCTCTAAAATATTTTCTCTCTTGATTGATTCTCTCTCTAAAAAAAGGTTAGTGAATAAAGAAATTTCTTTTAATAAGTCTGATCTGATTCTAATGAAGAATCCTGATCCATTATTGTCAGACAACGTATTGGCACCCACCTTAATCAGACCATGAATCTTTAGATTTGATCATCCATGATTTCGATCTAGCCATGACTTGATTTGATCATGATTGATTTCACCAATTGAGATATTGGACCAATCGTAATGTTGGATTGTGTCACTTGATCAATTCGAATTGTACCTCATGAATTCTCTCTCCTCTGATTCTCTCTCTCCACTTGATTTTATGAAATCGATGAAGAAACCTCGATCCTATCACTTCGAATCTGATTTGATCTGATAGGTCAAACTTTGGATCATTTAGGTCCTAATTAGATTTTGATTAGATAAAATTAGATGATCGGACCCAATCTAAACCGTTGAAATATGGTATTCGTATTCTTTCTAATTATTGAAATTGATTCTGTATAGGATTGTGGATATTTGATCATGGGATATCGCGATATGATCTACGAACAGAATTTTTGGAAGAAAATTTATAGAATTATGTGGATTTATTGGAATACGTTTGAGGTAAGTAGTGTTTACTTTTACTGAATTTATCTGGTATATTATGAATTAAATAAATTTATGCATGCTTGTGATTGAAATTATTTATTGAAATAATTATTGAAAATTATTTATGATTAAAGTTAATTGTAGAAAATTATTTATGATTGAAGTTATTTGTTGAGCAATTATTATGATGATATATGATCTCAAAGAATGTTATAATTGATTTGACTCGAATATCAATTAATTTTATTATTCTTGAAAATAATATATGAATTGGAGGACAATATGAAATTGACAACCTGACTGTGTTGAGGATCCCGCCAATGGGGGCATATACGTTGGCAATTGACTGTCCTGAGGATTTATGTCGTCAGATAGACCAGCGATAAAACCGTCAGTTAGACCAGCGGTTCCAAAGGACTTGGCTGCCAGATGATTCGCAGCCCACCGCAAGCAGATACGCGGTATTATGATCCTGCCACAGGGATAATGTGGTCATAGTCATGGTTGGTAAGAAGAATTTAAGAAATTGATGAATTTAAGAAGAAAAGCATAATTGGAAATTATGATGAATTGACTTTTATATATGATTGACAGTATGATTATGATTTCATGAAATTACATATTGATTTGTGATGCATAGTATTATTTGCCTGATTATTCAGTTAAAGGTATACACTGCTTACTGGGCTATTTAGCTCATGATAAGTTTTATGTTTTTCTTACAGATCCGGAAAATTAGCATGATGCGGGTTTTCGGTTGGGAGAGCGATTAGAGATGGAGTTAACTCATTGATTTAGGATTTTTTCAGAATTGATTCAAGACCTTTAGTTTTGTTTTTAGTATTGACTTTGTCAGACAGTTACTTTCTTTTGAATACTTAGTTTGATTTGTTATTTGAACCAAGGTTTGATTATTGAATGAAGAAAAATTTATTTAACTATTTGTGAAGATATCATGATGAGATGCCTTGCATGCTTATGGAAAAGTATTCTATAAGTATGCGGCGGTTGCCATGATCTTCGATTCAAATCTCGGATCGGGGGTGTGACAATTAATATGGTATCAGAGCCTAAGTAGATGAATTATGAAACATAGAATCAGATATAGAATGGGTGTAAGTGGATAGACACCAGGGACATTATAGTGTAGATCTTTGATGATTGTAGTGGGAGAAATATTTAAAATTTTGATTAAATATTGAGATTATGTATAAAAGGATCGCAAGAGATTATGACATATGAAGTTTGAAATATGATGGATGATCTATAGATCATGATATGATTAGTTAGATCTTGATCGAAAGTAATCACAAAAGGATTGATATAAAATTTTATTGGTATTATGGTTATTAATTTGATCATTGGTTATTCAAGTGAATCGTAAGTTCAAATTCGAAGTGAGAATAATACTATGATATTACTTCTAGTTGAGAAGTTGACTATTATTAGCAAGATAAGACTTGACGATAAAATGTTATTCCAGAATGGCTAAGAAAGTTTTTTTTATGATGCTTGATTGGAATATTTATCGAAATTGAATTTGATATGTGGATTATATATAAAGTGGCATATTAGGATGAATGTATATTTGAGGATATTGCAAAGAAACCTATTTCTTATTGATGAAATCGATTATGAGGTTGTAGAATATTCATCGTACTGGAATCTTTAATCATCATCCTTAGATCTAAATAATGGATCTTATTATGTCTCTTAGAGACTACATGATGTGTATGAAATTTTAATTTAAAGACTTCGTATCTAAGTTGATCAAGAGATTTTTGATATTATTGTTGAGGTTGTTAATGAAAAATTGATATCTTCAGATTAAGATAAAAGATCTGATTTATATTTATCTCAGATTAAGAGATTCATGTGAATTTACAATTTAAAAATTTTGGATTTAGGAATTGATATGGAGTTCCTTTGCTTTTGTTAATGAGGTCCCTATTTGAATCTACTATTAAATGGAGATTTGATTTTTTTGAAGCTTGTATGATTGTTATGAAAGGATATTTAATAGATATTGAAGATCCTGATGATAGAAATTTTAGAAAAAAAAATATTAATGATTTGAAATTCATATATATTCAGATTATGTCCAAATTTGGTGGAGCATCGAAGGATTTTTCTCGTTGATTTGACTTATAAAGATTTTTGGTTTGAAAATTATCGAATTGAAGTGATATGAGAATTAAGATTTGATTCATATTGATTATAGTAAATCTATATGATGGTTTAAATATGATATTGGACTCAAGAGTTAATCAAGATTATTGTACACCAGTAAAGATATGAATGAGAATCGAAAGTTAATTTTGATTTCAATTGAAATTTGAAATTTGAGGATAAAGAAATAATTTGATCCAACTTTTTTTTGGTGAACCTAAGAAATTTTGATTGTTAGATCAGAGTGCGCACGGAAGCATGGTAATCTGAACTACTTTGAGTAAGTCAGGAATGTTGACCATTTGAGTTAAAGAATTATGATAGATGATATGGTTTGATACAAAAAATTTATTGATATTAGAAAGAATAATATTTTAAAATTTGAATTATTTTAGATATCCTAATGTGACTTTTTAAAAGTAGTGCTTCCATCTACTATGCTACAAAAATAATTAGCATCCTAATTCTAGATGAGTGGACCTTTGATTTTAGATTTAGAATATTTAGAGATAAATTTTTTCTATCCTAGAATTAAATTTTATAATTCTCTAATTACTAGGAAGAACTTGAGATTATTTATCGAATGATGATTTTGATCTTAGATTATTATACTCAAATATTTATCTCCAGGGTATAATGAAATTTGAAGTTAGAATTCTTTTGATCATTATTATTTCTCTGACTGAATGGAAAAGATTGAGGTTATCTATTGATATTGACGATTGTTCTACAAAAATGGATTAGAGTTATTTATAATTTAATTTGATAATAAATTGATTAATTAAGAGTTGTTAATGTTTAGATAAAGAAAATTGATATACTTACTTAGAATAGAGTCATTGATTTTGATTATAAGAAAAATATAGTTTTGATTTAGATCAATTTTTGAGTTATTGATTTTTATTATGGAATGACTTAATGATAAAATTTGCTTCAAGAATTAGAATATTTAAAGAGTTTGAGGGTTTGAGTAAGAAAATTTCGATGACTAGAAATAGTGATATTGATTCAATCAACAATGGTGATATTGATCTTTATGAAATAACTAATGATGAAGTTGTATCGAGAATTAAAATATCAAAAGCTCGAGAATGAGATTGAAATGATAAATCTTCAACCTTTGAAAGTACGAATAAGAAAAAATATTTTTGAATTTTAATTGGTTAGGATGTCATCATATGATTCATAAGAAGTATGTTTTCCTATTTTATGATGGGTTGAAATTAAGAGTGGTTAATATTTTAAAAAAAAAAATGAATGATGATGATGAATGAAGTTCTTATGCAAGAATAGAGACATTGATCCTCTTCTATCACAAGAGATAGATTTGATTTTAATTTGAGTCATGAGATATTGAACATTAATTTTTACAGGAAATGAGATCATAATTTTGAAATCTTGAAATATTGAAAATCTTTGAGATGTTGATCTTGATGAATAAGAAAATGAATGGTTCCGTATCAGATTGATATTAATGTATTGATTTTTCCTTATGAAATGATTTAAGAATGAATTTGTATTAAGAATTAGAATTTTGAAATATTTGAGGATGAGATTCAAGTAAGAAACTATGAAGACTCAAGCAAAAATATCCCCAGCTCTTCGAGACTACAAGTATGAAAATTTGAGGACGAAATTTCTTTTTAGGGGTGAAGAATGTTATAGCCCAAAACCCATTTCAGCCCAGCAGATCAAAGCCCAAAAGAAAAAAAAAAAAAATAGAAAACAGAGGAATTCAGAATCGGGAAGAAGACTCCCGATAGGAGTCTCCTTCTCCGGCTAAATCTGAGCAAGAATCGAACTCCTAAGACCCCTCGGAGTCCTAGGAGTTCCTATAAGAAGACCCCCCTCTTTAGAATCGATCCATCGACTCTTTTCCCCTCTTTTTCTCTCCGATTTTCCCGAAGAAGAGCCGCAGGCACAGTTGGGTTCTCACCGTGTTTTCTCTCCGACGAGGTCCCAAGAGGCCGAGGTAAGTTCTTCTCTTTTTCCTCCCTTCCTTCCTCTTTCCCCCGTGCGTTTGTGCGCGGTGGCCGGCGACGAACATCGCCGATTTTTGGTCGGGAAAAGACTCTGTTTTTGGGGCTTATTTTTCGTGAAATCTCCGGCACCGGCGATCGGAATTGACCGCCGGCCCTGTTTCCTCCGTGACCGGGGAGATGGCCCGTCGGCCGCCGGCCTCCGCCGTGGCAGCAGCGGCCCGAACGGCCGTTCAAGCCTGAGGACCAAGAGTCCTCTGTTCCGGTGCAGGAAGAAAAGAAGAAGAAGGAAAAAGAAAAAGAAAAAGAAAAAGAAGAAGGAAAAGAAAAGAAAAAAAAAAAGAAAAAGAAGAAAAAGAAAAGAAAAAGGAAAAAAAAAAAGAAAAATAAAATAATAATAATATAATAATAATAAATAGGATTTTCTCTCCTCTCTCTTCCATGAAGAAAAAGAAAAAAAAAAAAGAGAGAGAGAAAAAGAAAAGAAAAGAAAAATCATTAAATTAATTAATAAATAATGATATAAATAATAAAATATGAGAAAGAGAGTTTCTCTCTCTTCCCTCTCTCTCTTAAGCCTGAACTAGTATTTTCTCTCTCTAGAATTGGACTTTCTCTCTCTACTTCCTCTCTCTAGAATTCTCTCTCTAATTATCTCTCCTAAGATTTCTAGAATTTTGAGAAGAATGATGATGAATTTAAATGATCCTCGTGATGGATTTTTGATCCGTGATCGTCGGACGTACACCGACATCCACTTTGATCAGATCAATATTTTTAGATTTTATTTCTCATGATCTTATTGAATTGTCCACATGATAATTTTAGCATGATTTGATCTGATCGATCAGAATTTGTTGAATCATATTGTCTGAAGAATTCAAGATAGTTTTCTCTCTCTAGAATTTTCTCTCTCTAGAATTTTCTCTCTCTAAAATATTTCTCTCTTGATTGATTCTCTCTCTAAAAAAAGGTTAGTGAATGAAGAAATTTTTTTAATAGTCTGATCTGATTCTAATGAAGAACCTGATCCATGATTGTCAGACATGTACTGGCACCCACCTTAATCAGACCATGAATCTTTAGATTTGATATCCATGATTTCGATCTAGCCATGACTTGATTTGATCATGATTGATTTCACCAATTGAGATATTGGACCAATCGTAATGTTGGATTGTGTCACTTGATCAATTCGAATTGTACCTCATGAATTCTCTCTCCTCTGATTCTCCTCTCCACTTGATTTTATGAAATCGATGAAGAAACCTCGATCCTATCACTTCGAATCTGATTTGATCTGATAGTCAAACTTTGGATCATTTAGGTCCTAATTAGATTTTGATTAGATAAAATTAGATGATCGGACCCAATCTAAACCGTTGAAATATGGTATTCGTATTCTTTCTAATTATTGAAATTGATTCTTATAGGATTGTGGATATTTGATCATGGGATATCGCGATATGATCTACGAACAGAATTTTTGGAAGAAAATTTATAGAATTATGTGGATTTATTGGAATACGTTTGAGGTAAGTAGTGTTTACTTTTACTGAATTTATCTGGTATATTATGAATTAAATAAATTTATGCATGCTTGCGATTGAAATTATTTATTGAAATAATTGTTGAAAATTATTTATGATTAAAGTTAATTGTAAAAATTATTATGATTGAAGTTATTTGTTGAGCAATTATTATGATGATATATGATCTCAAAGAATGTTATAATTGATTTGACTCGAATATCAATTAATTTTATTATTCTTGAAAATAATATATGAATTGGAAGACAATATGAAATTGACAACCTGACTGTGTTAAGGACCCCGCCAATGGAGGCATATACGTTGGCAATTGACTGTCCTGAGGATTTATGTCGCCAGATAGACCAGCGACAAAACCGTCAGTTAGACCAGCGGTTCCAAAGGACTTGGCTGCCAGATGATTCACAGCCCACCGCAAGCAGATACGCGGTATTATGACCCTGCCACAAGGATAATATGGTCATAGTCATGGTTGGTAAGAAGAATTTAAGAAATTGATGAATTTAAGAAGAAAAGCATAATTGGAAATTATGATGAATTGACTTTTATATATGATTGACAGTATGATTATGATTTCATGAAATTACATATTGATTTGTGATGCATAGTATTATTTGCCTGATTATTCAGTTAAAGGTATACACTGCTTACTGGGCTATTTAGCTCATGATAAGTTTTATGTTTTTCTTACAGATCCGAAAAAATTAGCATGATGCGGGTTTTCGGTTGGGAGAGCGATTAGAGATGGAGTTAACTCATTGATTTAGGATTTTCTCAGAATTGATTCAAGACCTTTAGTTTTGTTTTTAGTATTGACTTTGTCAGACAGTTACTTTCTTTTGAATACTTAGTTTGGATTTGTTTATTTGAACCAAGGTTTGATTATTGAATGAAGAAAAATTTATTTAATTTTTGTGAAGATATCATGATGAGATGCCTTGAATGCTTATGGGAAAAGTATTCTATAAGTATGCGGCGGTTGCCATGACCCTCGATTCAAATCTCGGGTCGGGGGCGTGACAGGGATCTATCATGCACGCTATGACATGTACGAGGTCAGATGTGGTCTATTCACTAGGGATAGTGAGTAGGTACCAGTCAGATCTAAATGAGAAGCATTGGAAGATTGCAAAAATAATTCTTAAGTATTTGAGTAAACTAAAAAGACCAATGGCTTATCTATGGAGACTCTGATCTGAAACTGGTGGGATATACTGATCTTAATTTTTAGTCAGATGTGATGACAGCAGAAATATGTCGGGCTACGTATTTACTTGAATGGAGGAGCTATTTACTGAAAAAGTTTCAAGCAACATACTGTGGTCGATTTTTGTATGCGAAGCGGAATACATTGTTGCATCGAATGCTGCAAAGGAGGTGGTGTGGTTGCGAAAATTTATTATCGAGCTGGGAGTTGTACCTTCCATTGATGGTCATGTTCTGCCTGTATTATGACAACTCCAGTGCCATAGCTCAGGCAAAAAAACTTAAAGTCGCACTATCGCACTAAACATATTCTGCATCGCTATCACCTAGTGTGAGAGATCGTGAATCGATGTTATGTCGAGCTTCAGAAGATCGATAAAAATGAGAATCTAGCCGATCCCTTCACTAAAGCTCTCGGGATCAAAGAGTTCGATGACTTCAAATGGAAGATGGGTATGAGATACTGCCCCGATTGATTTTAGTCCAAGTGGGAGTTATTGAGAATTGGTCCTAAAATCAATCATTGATGATTGAGTTCATTCTTGTATATGAATTATTGATTATTAAATAATAATTATTTTGATATTTTTCATCACAAAGTGACATCTTCCTTAAACTCTTGTACTGTGATGAAGTCTCTAGAACTATGCTAGTATACCGATAAAGAGAGGATTTATCTTATAGTTCTTAAATAAGTTCGCGACCAAATGATACGTCATTATGGGATGATGACGTTTATCGAGTGAAGGATTGTTGTATGTCATATGAGTTAGTTATCCTCTTAACCAAAGAGTGTGGTGACACTGGTATGGCATACAGGTGAGATGTAAGGGTACATCGTCACTGAACAAGTGACTCACCTGCTGAGCATTCTACTGTCAAAGAACTACTCTCCAAACACATGGGTATAAATATCCTTCAGACTTGAGATCATCATAGTAACTTGCAAGCAACTCACTGTGCTTTGTGCCGAACTATCTGAATTTTTAATACAGTGACGAAAGGCTACTGGGTACAGTCAAGTACTTACGAAGTCTATGTATGGATCAAGATGGATTGACCCCTCCAGATTATTGGAGTTGATGTATTGCTGTATTTTAATTTAGTAAAGTCTGTCCAGAGTAATCCATGAGATAGATTTGAAAGATTGAAATACAATGTGGATGAAGCAATCTCAATTGATAGTTAACCTGAGACTATCCTAGAGCATCCAAGTCAAAAAGATGAATTATGTGGTAACCATGAGTATGAGTTCTGAAATATTTTTTTACAATAATTTGACCTATCTGGACGTCGAAAATCATTGCTAGACAGTATCTCGATTAGTGCAAGAATTGATTCCTGTGCTACCGGCTTAGTGTTTGAACCTATGGAGTCACGCATACAAGTCAGACAAAGTAGGAAGAAATTGACCTATGTTTTATAGTCTAATCTAGAAGTACTTGACTTGATTGAATATATAAGCTAACTTGATTGAGAATTGAGTTATGGGTCAAACAGAATTGAAAAGTTGACTATGTCTAGCTAGCACTACACACATGAGGTTCAGATTTAATCCTGGGATAAACAATTTCTATCTATGATTCATGAAACATATGAAAGATTGGATTTAAGTATTAATTAATTTTAGATTAGATTTGAATTAATTAGACTTAAATAGGTCTAAAATCCAAGTTAGACTTGATACAAAAGTCCTAAAGAGTTTAGGATTGACAGCCTTTCAAAATTATTTCGGAACCGACTTCGAATCAAATTCGAATCGGATTGTTTTGGATGAGATATGAGTATTCCTACTTGCACTGAGAATATCCACTCATGAAGCATGATCAAAATTAGTTGATGCTTATTTGGAGCGTCCCAAGTG
>NC_025994.2:65234160-65253159 GCF_000442705.2 Elaeis guineensis
CTTTAACCTTATTTCATAACCTTATTTTAATAACAAAGATATAAAAATAATGTTTCTAACGATCTTTGGCATGTAATAACAGTCTTTCAATTTTAAAGCTTTACCCAAAGAAAATTAAGCATGCAGATTCCTATAACCTCTACACTAATAGACTCTCCACTTGTGCCATAAATTTGAGGTCACCTCTTTTCAGATCTTTGATATTCTGTAGTTGCTGTAATGAATTACAAATATGTGATCCACAGGCGGTATCTAATATCTAAGTATCAGAGCTTGAGCCACTTAATGAAAAATAGGTCCGTATCATATACACACCTTTTGGTGCTATACTTCCATCCTGTTTTAATCTTGCAATTATTCTCTCAATGTCCAAATTTGCCACAAATAATATTCATGGGGATATATTTTGCCTTCTCATTATTACTGATCGATCTAGGATCAGAAATATCCAGAACATCAGAGTTCTTCTTCGATACAAACTTAATTTGCAAGTTCCTCAACCAATCCATATAGTTTGGATCGATCAATATATTTCATGCAGTGAAAATAAGGAAGCCATAATAAAGAATAATTGTATAAGCAGACCATTCATGTTTGATATGTATAATTAGATGAGGTCTTTTAACTAGTTATGTCTCTTACTATTTTATCGAATACCATAGCCCTCTCCTATGGTAAATGAGAAATCTTAATCTGATTTCTTAATGGGGTTGAGACCTTAATCCCTTAATGAAGTCTTATGGATATCACAATAAATCTCAATAATTCAAAGATAAAAAAATCTATCTAATTGCATCTCATGCAATTCTCAAAAAAATCTAGCCTCTAAAAACACTCATAGCCTTGTGGATATCACAACAAACTATAGTATTTTAGTTAAGTCAGATTCTTCATTTCTATATAGTCATATCTGAAAAATACTGTCTTTGGGATATCACAAAAAGCAACATATCCAAAATATATCGTAAAGCATCTAAATGTACCAAGACAAATCCACATCAATCTCCATAGGAAGCCTTGTAGATATCACAACAAGCCTACTATGATTTTGACAGGATATTGACTAGACATGAAGGAAGGAATATGCAGTTTCAAAATACTGAACAACCTTTATTCAAGATTCGAAACTAATCCAATTGGTCAGAAAAATGTTAAGATTGATGGGGGACCCCCGTTGCTTTTCTTAGACACTAATAAAATTGGTCAGGCCAGCAAATGGAATCAATTAAATAACCACCATACTTGAAATACTACTTAAACATCAAATGATTAATCAATTCAAGAAATAAGCCATTACTGATTCACAATACTATGACTTATATAATTTTTATGAGGACTTTAATGGTCTCATGCACATCCTAATTCAATCAATTATAACGATGCACTATTATAGTTGTATCTTTAGAATCATCACAACTAATCATAGCATCTAATCATATCTCTAAGATATGAAAATATAAATCATACAGCATGATCATAGCATTGCATCTTAAGCATACCATATGCCATGAATATAAAATACTCTTTTCACGGTTCTTCTTCTTGGACATCACAGTGGCACCCCAACATGCCATAAGAGTACCCTATGGAATGGGAAGAGAGGATCTATGAACCCTATTTGCTCTTATGTTCGAACAGTCTGATGATAAATCCCAATTAGAGTACTAAGCTACTAAGAAAGATTTTATGCATACATCATGTATTTTATATTTAAAACATATCTCTAAGACATGCTAAGTTTTGGATGTTCAAGTGGGTTCAACCCTTGACCCAACTTGAACCAAACCAAAAAATCATGCTTGATCACAATCAAGATAATAATTTAATCTTTGATTATATAAATCAAGATAGACTCTAATACTACTGTTGGATTCCAGTGGGTGTTAGCAGAAGGTTAGGTGTTTAAAATTTTTATTCAAAACACCTAATGCACCAGAAATCCTAATGCCTAAAAAATCCTTGACTATATCAATCAAAGTGTAATTGAATTAAACTTAGATAAAAAAAAAATATCTGTAGCGCTAATCCAAATTTTTATGAGGCATCCAAGTGTCTGCCCTTCAATGGTGATCCGTACGAAAATTAAACTAAAGACAGTGCTCCTCCTTCACCTTGCTTCAAGAGTTATAGCCTATAGAACTCAACTAGCCCTGTATCGATCAAATTTCTTCAAGAATCTAACTTGACCTCTCAGAACTTCTTCTGAATTTTCTTTTTAAGACTCTCACAACCCTTATTTAAACCAGATAAGATTTTATCTTAAATCCCAAACTTTGTCCTAAAACTAAGATGGATTGTAAGAAAGAAAGGAGAGCAACGAAGAGAAATTGGAAAGTCGATCTGAATGCCTTGGACACCCAGTGCCCAGACCTTTTTATAGCCACCAAATGGATGCCAAAAGGGAGGAACACGCCCCATCCAAGAGGCTTATCTGATTAGATTATCAGAGATAAGAGTTTCTTTAAGCAAAAAGACTCTTATCAATGATACGTCGATCAGCACCTTCACCTACGTGCGCAACCAGAGAAGGAATATTTTCACATCCCTTCTCGAATTAGAAAAATTCACAAAAATCCATGTGGATAGGAGACTCATTTCTAATTCCAATAAAAACTTGATAAGATGATAAAAATCTCATGAAAGGATGTTATCCTCACACTTCTTCATGCGAGTTTTGATCACCGCATGTGCGCACATGCGAGGAAGTTTCTGACATCCATTTGGCCATCTGATAAGTCTGAAAAAAAATTAAAAAAATCATCAAAAATAGCTGATCAAATGTGAACATTATCAAAAAAAATCATTCCATTTTGAATGCATTATCAGGAGAAGGACTCTTTGAAATGAGGAAAGATGCGATGCTTCAACGTGCGCATGCGAGAGACCCATCTCGTTTCCAATTTTTCTCCACCCCAAATAATCCAAAAAAATTCCATCTCATACTTTAAGATGTGCACCAGAGGATGGAGGGTGATGTGGGCTATAACACACATCTTAATCCCATGCCAGAAGGATTCTTTCTTCTGCTCACGCCAACACTCACATGCAAAATCTGTTTTGCACCAAGAGTCCTTCACAATTTGGACTCTTCATAATTAGTGTTAAAATGAGATGTGGTACCCTAATTTGGATTGCTTTCAGGTGGCACGACCTAACCTAAATGCCCACTAAATTGGGCTAGTTAGTTAGCAAGGGATGAGACCAAATTGATCTCCCAAGGAGCTAGAGTTTCCACACATGCTAGCATGCTTACCGAAAATCTTAGTTGAATCCAAAATTTCAATCAACCTTATCAAAAGGGTTCTTGGCTAATTTTTATATGTGTGTGACCCATTGGATTCTACATCTAGCCAGTAGTAAGTCTGGATATAAGTTGATCGAATTTGATTAGATTTCAATCTAACCGATTTAGGTCCAATCGAGCTAATCCGAGTTCAACAATTAGAATCCTTTCTAATTGACAATCAAATTAAACTCTTTAATTCGATCAAACTTACAAGTCAAGATTGATGTTTAATAACGTATCATGACTATTCAGAAGATGTAAAATTTGATAGAAATATCAAATATACCCTTCAGTGGCAAGTTACCGTGCAATTCAATCCTTCGATCATCCCTGCATCCCGAATATGTTCATGAGTATGGAATTATGTCAAACTCAAACACATATTCATATCGATTCTCAATTAACCAATGATGACTCTGATGATGAAGCATTAGAAACTCTTTCTAATCTTCTTCCTACTTTTGGCCAGAAGATTTTTTTTCGAGTCATCTAGAAATGAAAATACACAGGATGCGATCTTCTCTTACTAGGAGTAATCGATTCCATGTTGACCTACTCACAACCTTCATACACACTCCATCATATCCAGAACACCCCATACATGTTTTAATGCTATGTCTGGGTATGAACCAAAATATAGATTCATGTACACAAAATTTCATGGTGATCTCAGATCTAAGGATCACTTGCACAACTCCCACTTAAAGAACCATCTTTCACATGTAAGTAAGACTTTCATAAGATGTTCACTTTCATCTAGTCAATTCAGTGGACTCATTTCCAAATGAGCACCCAAATCCTTGTATTAGTATCCCATACACAAGTGGCTAGTGAGATCTGTCATCCTCTCCATCGAACATACATAGGATGTGCCAGTCTATCCAGAACATTGATCTCCGACTCAATGCTCCTACGACCAGAAATATTAAAAATTAAGATTTTAAGATTTTAGATCTCACTAGCATGATCCATTCATGTCTTCTAAAACTATTATCCTAATCTTTGAGGTTCATCATAATCTTAAACATAATAAAATGCAGCTAAAATGATGAATCAATGTCTTATTTTATTATCAAATAATAAATATCATACATGAGTTGAAAAATTATAAAAAAAAGTCCCATCATAACACATTTGCGATTGACTTATAGGGCACTCTTCTTTCACAATATATGTCAATCGAAAATCTTTAGGACTGTAATCAGATTGCAGATCCAATCTAGTCTACCCATGAACCCAATGTGCAGAATTTTTAGATCTTGAAATCAAATTTTAGATCTGATTTTAGATCTGAAATGAATTTCAAATCCAATCAAGACTCTGCAAAACATCTTCAGATCTGAAACTAATTTCAGATCTGAAGCAAACTCAATTAATTTCAAATCTAAAACAATATGACAATCATATAATTTAACATACAGAAATTTCAAACCTAATAATTTTTAATGTTCTATATCATTCTAGGACAACCATGCAGCATAATCGAGTTACGCCAGGACAATCTTATATTAGAATGATGGAGAACTATTAATCAATTTTAAATCTGATTTCTGCACAACAGATTTCAGATTTGAATCGAATTCATGTTTATATCAGAACTTTGGCTCTGATACTGCTATTGGATCTCCATACCTTTATATGGATCGATGATCTCCACAACTGATGATCGTGGTATACTCCAAAGTTTCTTGATCCGCTGCACATGCATCCGATCTCTACGAGTATCCACAAGAGGCCCTCGAATCCGATCGGAGGCTTGCGACTTCATCGGGATGCTAGCGCCCTTGCAGAAGCCATCTCTTGATGGTTGATATTGCTGATCTCCACCAATCTCTCAGATTCACTTAGAGAAGATGGAGTAGAGGAGGAAGAAGAGGAGAAAGAGGAGGAAAGAGACACTCTCTTTAATTTTTCCTTCGTCCTGAAACCCACACCTAGATCCTATGGAACCCGCATCCCCTTTGAAGGGTCTTGCATCTCCAAAACCTCTCACCCCATAGGAGTTCCTCACCAAGAAAAACCTCACGCACCAAGAGACCTTCTTATGTGCATGTAGCCTTCCCAAACCTACGCTAAGAAGATGTCTCATATGCAGAAGGACTCCTCCCTAGAAGCCATGCCTCTTTATAGAATTTTTCACACTAAAAATCCATCTAAAACCCATGCCCACATCCTCCTAGAGTTGCTGTCGAAAATGGATAGGGATAAGGAAGAGTTTTAGATAGATGGAAGTCTTGTCTTATAAGACTTGAATTTAAAACCTATTTAAATTCATCCCTATCCATATCCAGAAGAAAGAGGGTGCAACAAGAGGGCGTGGAGGGGGTTCTAGGCATAAGATTTCTCATGCAAAAATGAGGGAAGGGGCGCATGTGGGTAAGGGGTGGCATGGAGAAATTTGGGTCAAGGGAGAAAGAGAGTCCCAGTCTATCGAGACTTCTCTTAGTGCTTGAGTCAAACTCAATTTAATCCCTAATCAAATTAGGAGTTAGTGCACGAAGAGAAGAGAATTCCTAGTCTAACTAGGAATTCAATCTTTCTTAGTTAGATCCCAATTCAATTAGGAATTAGATCAAATCCAAATCCTAATTAAATAAAGAATCAGTCTACCTCACCAATTGGATTATCTCATAATCCAATTAGACTTAATCTAATCAAATCCAAACCAAATCAAATTCAATTCAATTCAATTTGACTTGATCCTAGTCTAATTGCTCAATTAAATTGAGCCAATTAGGAATTCAATTATTAATTAATCCTTCTACAACTCACTAACACTTAGTAAGTTTGACAATTATAACAATTGCATTAGATCAATCATCAATCATATTGATAATTAGATCCCTCTATGATTCATAATCATAGATCAACTATTTGATCGGACAAAGATCTCTTTTGTGTGTGATCCCACATGTTCTATTCCATCTGATAGTGAGATATATTATGATTCCTATCACAATATCATCGAAACTCTTTTCAATAGGTTGGAATGATTCCAACTCTGCCTATCAAGGATCATCGATCATCAAGATGACGCTCGATGAGTCTCACATTCCATCAGTAATACATAGCAGTATGTCATAGCAACCTAGTAAAATAGAATGTCGAACCTCTAGGTGCAGTTATCATGTGATTCGATCCTTCTATCATGAGTCCCAATAAGATGGAGGTCATAGAAAACTTATCAAATCTCATCGCTTGTCATATGTAATATTCAATCGACTCGAGTTCATAAGTAAAATCCTATAGAAATTCTTTTTCATCATTCACTCTGCCATGGCTATGGTCTTTTGAACTTAGTTTCATGAATAACATAGGACTACTCCTTATCTATCAAGATCGATAGATTTTATCTAGATACACATCCTACTCCTACAACGAATCTACTACAGCCAACATACACTTCAAGACTCCGTATGGCTACGAGATCGAGTTATGATGCAGTCAAACTATAGCAACCTCATTGTGAATAGCTAAGGCACCATATGTATAAGGACTACTCACACCACTATAATATCGAGTATGTCACTAACGAGTGAATAGACATCCATGTGATACTCATATTGGTTATGCTCGGTACCACTATTCCTTAACAATCACCTGCACTCTTACTCCAGTATCTCCACACTATAGATCCAAGATTTATCTATCTAGAGAAAAGCGATCCATGCATCAATCTTATTAGATTAATCACCATCTTTGTGATAATCTATTGATCGAAAGTATTTAAAAATTAATCACCAATGACACATGCCTCAAATTCTTAACTCTTAAGAATATGTGCCATCATCCTATTAATTCTTTGGATGATTCATAGACATATGACTCAATATGAATAAAAATTAACTCTATTTATTTTATTTAATTATAAAACTATGCCACTTGAAAGGTTACATGTGTTGGCCAACTTGACTTCTAGGGTATACATCTAACACCAAGCTCCATCCCCTGCTCAGCTCCCCCCTCCACCATTAGACCTTCTAAAGCAGAGTCCCCCTCCTCTGTTCGGATCGAAACCTCCCCCTCCTCCTGGAGGTCCTTACCAAAAAGAAAAAGACCCTAGGGTCATCAGTGCTGGCTACCACCTCCATGTGGGTCTCCGATGAGGCCACAGCCTTGCCTTTTCCCTTCTTCTTCCTTGAGGAACATTTTTTGGGCCCCTTAAAATCCAACTCCTTGCCATTGAGCTTGAGAGGTACCTGATCTGCATCAAAATCAGGGGGCTGGGCTTGGTTGAGCCCACTCCCACCTTCGTGGCCCACCCGTCATCAATAGGGCCCATGCTCGCATGTCGGCCTAGCAACAGCCCGTGCGCAGCCCCAATCAATGGCTCGAATGGTTGGTACCCAGGCTTAGGCCCGCGGTGGCCTCTGCATGCATCTCCATAGTCCCCATGTTAGATTCGACTGTTAGATCAGGTCTGGATCTGATCGAAGATCGCTGCCTCATAATTTTGGTAGGTTGGATCAAGCCGTCGGATCCAACTGTTGGGAATTATGTCTTAAAATCAATCATGTGATGATTAAGTTCATCCTTGTATATGAATTATTGATTATTGAATAATAGTTATTCTAATATTTTTCATCATAAAGTGATATCTTTCTTAAACTCTTATACTGTGATGAAATCTCTAGAACTATGCTAGTGTACGATAAAGAGAGGATTTATTGTATAGTTCTTAAACAAGTTTGCGACCAAATGATACGTCATTACGGAACAATGACGTTTATCGAGTGAAGGTCATTGTGTGCTATATGGGTTGGTTGTCCTCTTAATCAAAGAGTATGGTGACACTAGTATGGCATACAGGTGAGATGTAAGGGTACATCATCACTGAACAAGTGACTCACCTGCTGAGCATCTACTGTCAAGAGCTGCTCACGAAATACATGGATATAAATATCCTTCAGATCTTAGATAACCATAGTGACTTGCAAGCAACTCACTATGCTTTGATGCCGAACTACCTAAATTTTTAATGCAGTGACGGAAGGCTACTGGGTACAGTCAAGTACTTGTGAAGTCTGTATGTGGATCAAGATGGGATTGACCCCTCCAGATTATTGGAGTTGATGTATCATTGTATTTCAATTTAGTAAAGTCTTGGCCAGAGTAATCTATGAGATGGATTTGAAAAGTTGAAATATAACGTAGATGAAGCAATCTCGATTGACAGTTAACTTGAGACCATCCTAGAGCATCCAGGGTCAAAAGATGAATTATGCGGTAACCATGAGTATGGATTCTGAAATATTCTTTTATGATAATTCGACCTATCTGGACGTCAAAAATCATTGCTAGATGGTATCTCGATTAGTGCAGGAATTGATTCCTGTGCTACCGCTTAGTGTTTGAACCTATGGAATCACGCACACAAGTCAGACAAAGTAAGAAAGAATTGACCTATGTTTATATGTCCAATCTGAAAGTACTTAACATGATTGAACATATAAATTAACTTGATTGAGAATTGAGTTATGGGTCAAACGAGATTGAAGGGTTGACTATGTTTAGCTAGCACTACACATGAGGTTCAGGTTCAATCCCGAGATGAACAATTTCTATCTATGATCCATGAAACATATGAAAGATTAAATTTAAGTACTAATTAATTTTAGATTAGATCTAAATTAATTAGACTTAAATAGTCCAAAATCTAAGTTAGACTGGGTACAAAAGTTTAAAGAGTTTAGAATTGAAGTCTTTCAAAATTATTTCGAACCGGCTTTGAATTGGATTCGAATCGGACCTATTTTAGATGAGATATGAGTATTCCTACTTACACTGGAAATACCCACTCATGAAGCATGATCAAAAATTGGTTTGGTGCTTATTTGGAGCATCCCAAGTGGGTGTGGGAGTGGGTGCAAAGTGGATGTCATAAGTGATGGCAATTATATCTCATGTAGGAGTCCTTCTTTCATGAGTATTGGACCAATTCAAATCAGATTTGAATAAAGAGTCCTCTTCTCATTGGATCATGAGAATCATCTATAAATAGAGAGGATCTCTATCTATGGATGAGAGAAGAGAATAAAATAGCAAACAATCAAATTAAGAGAAGAAAAAAGAGAGAGAGAGACAAGCGTGTGAAGAGAGAGGTCCTTCATCTCCTATATCTCTTCCTTTGTTGCCGCCTCCTCTCTTTGGGTGTGGATCCTTCTTAGACATCCTACCTGCAGGTGTGAGATATCATATCATCACATCTCATCCCTCGATTGATTGAGTTGCGAAGTCCAATTGCATTGGAGTTCATCGTGCTTTCCTGCAGCATCTGACGTGCACGTGAAGTAGAGGATCTGCATATCCAGACCTCTGTGAAGGTTTATATCAGATAATGTAAGATTTGATCTCTGGTTTTGCTATGATTTAGGTAAGAATTTGATCCTTAAATAAGTAGAATATTAGAAAAAAATTTTAGATGCAACCTGGGCATTCTGGAGGAAAACTGTTTCCTTCCCTTCAACTGGTATCAGAGTAGGCCTAAAATATATGCATGTAAAATAAAATTTTTCATGATTATTTATATGAGATATAATTAAATTTTTTATATAATATTAAATCTCATTTAAATCTATTTATATAAAATTTTTGATCTAATTTTGATTGGATTGGAGGTGCCTAATCAATAGTTGATTGAGGTGGTTATAAATCTATTATAACAGAATTCTACTGTTGCTAAAGTTTTGATGAAAAATAATATGAATTAAAAATTTATTTTTAATCTATTTTAATAAAATTTTAATTTTTTTATTTTTTTTATATAGTGAGGATTATCTCAGATTTAAATTGGATCCATTTCGATCGATATTTAGATCTGAATCCTATCATAATTCAGCACTGCGTGAAAATAGATTTTATCAAAAATAATTCCTTATGTATTCATATTTGCATCTAATTATTTTTCTATTTGATATCAAATCTAAGATTGATATTTTATAATTAGTATAAGATAAATTTTAGATTTGATATGATGTATATATACATCAAATCTAATTGGATTAAATGAAGAACATAATTGATGAGATCAAGGATATGTTCATGACATAAAATAGTCTTGTCAATAATTGCATGTTAAGATAATTATATATGAAATTAGATTTTTGATCTTAATAACCTAGTACTCGGATAGATGAGATCATCAGACCATCCAATCATAAGAGATTGAAGAGATTAATCTCTCTTTTATCTATTCGATGAATTCTCTTATGACGTGTAAAGGTGTCATTGTGATCTAGTTTTATGAAAAAAAAAAGTGAATAGACTTTTATGTATTATTTTGATCATAAATATATTTAGATTAAATCTAAAGTGATTTATGATTTATTATAATAGGATAAAATTTGGATATAAAATTATTTTAGATCTGAATTATATGTTAAATATGATGTAATTGGTATTATTCTAAAAGTTGTCATGATACATAAGATGTATGAATGAAGTTTAGATCATACTTATATATGTTTAATTATTAAATATATTATGAAAATTTATTTTCATGTGTTGAAACATATGGTATGCTTCACTTGAAATCCTTTAAAATAATTCTACAAACTGAAACACACATTTCACATACTTAATTTTGAATTAAATTTGAATGATCTAGAATTGAGAATTGAAGATCATTAAGACACCACATAATATAATGAGCAAAGGGTTAGCATGAATCAAGTCCTTTTAATGGGTTAGACCTAGGGTTAGGAACACATATGGACCAAGTAGAGAAATTAATTAAATCTAATCTATTGAATTAGATTAGGTTAGTATTTCTCTAAATCAATCTCAACAGTTGAAGTCTGATCAAGTCTATAAGTTTGACCCTAATAAATAGACCATGATCATGGCTCCATAAATGAGCCTGAATCTTCTGGTGTACCAAATCAAAACTAATTAACCAGTTAGTATCTAAGATAAGTTTGGCAGATTCGATCAAGTGGTTTTTAATTAGGAGCTATTCACCTAGATGCGTCTATGGTGAGTTAAGGGCAGATCCCTCCCGCTGATCTCACTTATCTGGCCAACATTATAGATTATGTTTTGATCAGGTTACTAGTCGATTCGTGTAGACCCATGCCACTAAGATGAATCAGTGTGACTAATTTAGATATCTTTAGACCAGCTTGTGTTTAATCATTTACATGACTTGGTGAAGTTAGTGGAAGGCTTTGCAGCTTGCAGGTCGACTTATTCTCTTATTCTCATATCAATGAAATCAAATTTTTTAAATTATTAGATCCATAAAGTGATAAAGTTATGAGATAACTCGATCATTGTCTCCCATTAAGGTGTGTGATAATGAGTCCAATATTTCAAATAGGCATTGGAGGCACCACACGCCTGGTGTTTATTACGTATTGAAATTATTATTCATCATATGACTATCATGATGTACCTTCAGATCAATGCTCAGGTTGGTCGAGCCACACTCGGGCCTGGACATCCATTTGTTGGATGCACTTGATGTATCATATTGATGGTTGGACCTAACCAGGATTTTCAATAGAGGCGCCACACGCCTGCTGAAGGAAAGTCTAGGGCAAAATCCAATGCTAAAAGTTGTTTGGAGAAACAATTGGTTATGAACCTTTCCATGGATGTACTAGGATTGGCCAAGCTACACTCGGACCTGAATGTAGTCCATATGGATTCTAGTACCCGCTAAGAAATTAATGTAATTTCTCGAGTTAGAGATAGAGGCTATCAATTCACAAAAAATAGTGGGAGGACCTCTAGACTAAAGTCCATATCTTCAAGATTAAAAAAATAATTTATATACTAATAGGCTAATATTTTTTTCTTTCAGTTATGGCCAATATACTATCCCTCCATTCACTGTTGGACAACGACAAGCTCATCGAATCCAACTTCGATAGCTGGTATCGAAAGTTAAAGATCGTGTTGGAGCACGAGAGGATTTTGTATGTCCTTACGAATCAGGCACCTGAAGAACCTGTATCCATGCTCCTCGTGCTGTGAGAGACACTTACATGAAGTGGCTCAATGATCGCACGACTGTGCGTTGCATGATGAGGATAGCTATAAACGATGAACTTAGTTGTAAGTTCGAGAATGCGCAGCTTGAGGAGATGATTCAAATATTGAATGAGTCCTTCGACACCCCTGAGGATGCAGAGAGATATAAAACCTCCTGCACAGTATTCAATATCCATATGCGAGAGGGAGCTTCAGTTATCGATCATGTATTATACATAATTGAGTAGATTGAATGCTTTAGCAAACTTGACTTTTCATTGCATGAATAGTTAGGCAAGGATGCTATCCTCAATTCGCTACCAAAATTCTGTCTATCCTTTCTCAGTCATTATAGAATGACGAAGCCTACAGTAAACTACCATAGTTTGCTAGGATTACTACAGACTTTTGGAAAGAATCACCGGCTCTAAAAGGAGCCAGTGAATTTAGTAGAAGATTCATCTGCAGGACATCGATCCTTTAGAAGAGGAAAGAAGAAAAAAATACAAAAATCCTATGCCGTCGATCCTAAGTAGAGCAAACCATCAAAAGTTGATAGGAGCCAGGCAGAATGCTTCTTCTGTAAGAAGCTGGGTCATTGAAAAAGAAATTGTCCTGCTTATATAGCCACCCTTGACCCAAACAGGCCTAAGAATAAGAGAAAGAGGCAAGTGATTGCTTCATAAGATATTTATATGATAACATCTTGTAATTTCTCTATTTGTGATACTGCTACCTGGGTATTGGATATCGAAAGTCCTATTAATATATGCAATTCGTTGCAGGGACTGCAGGTAAGTAGAAAATTTTGAGAGGATGAGCGGTTCCTTAACGTTTACATACTGATGTATGTGGGCCTATGAACATAAATACCAGAGGAGGATACTACTACTTCATTACGTTTACAGATGACCTATCAGGGTATGGGTATGTCTATCTTATGAAGCATAAGTCATAATCATTTGAAATGTTCAAACGATTCCGTGCTGAAGTAGAAAAATAAACTGAAAAGTGTATTAAAATCCTTCGATCAGATCGAGAAGGTGAATACCTCACCAGTAAGTTTCTGACATATCTGAAAGAGAATGAGATTCTCTCACAATGGACCCCTCTTGAAACACCACAATATAATGGTGTGTCTGAGAGGAGGAATCGAACCTTGTTAGACATGGTCCAATCTATGATGGACTTTTCAGTCTGCCAATATTCTTGTGGGGATATGCTCTAGAGATCGCCTGTTATATTTGAATAAGGCGCTCAGCAAGTCTATCGATAAAACTTTATATGAGATATGGACTGGACATAAGCTGGTGCTCTCACATCTTAGAGTCTGGGGGTGTCCAGCTTATGTCAAGCGTATAAAGATGGATAAGCTTGGACCAAAGTTCGATAGATGCTTGTTCATAGGGTACCTAAAGAAAACTAAAGGGTACTACTTTTACCTCACTACAGAACAAAAGATGTTTGTCAGTAGCTGGCAGTCTTTTTGGAAAAGAGATTTCTTGGTGAAGGAGCTAATGTCTGTAAAATTGAACTTGATGAAGTTCAAGAGGTAGAAGGACCGACACATACAGAATTAGATTCGATTGGTGAATCAAATTCGGAACCATAGAGACACCATTAAGGAGATCTGGTAGAGTACCACGTCAGTCAGACAGATACCACGATTTTCTGGTCCAGTCCTATTGAACTTGATGAGAACGATGAGGATTCGATCACCTATATGGAGGCCATGCAAAGGTCTGACTCCCAAAAATGACTTGAGGTCATGAAGTCCGAGATGGAGTCCATGGAGATCAATAGTGTCTGGACACTAGTTGATCCACCTGAAGGGATAAAACTCGTAGGGTGTAAATAGATTTTCAAGAGAAAAAGAGGAGCGGATGGAAAGGTAGAGACCTATAAAGTCCGTCCAGTTGCTAAGGGTTACTGTCAGCATTATGGTATTCACTATGATGAGACGTTCTCTCCTGTGGCAATGCTTAAGTCCATCCGAATTATGCTTGCTGTCACTGCACACTTAGATTATGAGATCTGACAGATGGATGTCAAAATCACTTTTCTTAATGGAGAGCTGGAAGAAGAGATGTATATGATACAACCTGAAGGGTTCACATCCACAGACGAGTCGAAAGTGTGCAAGCTGAAAAGATCAATTTATGGACTTAAGTAGGTATCAAGGAGTTGGAACATGCATTTTGATAAAGTAATTAAAACATATGACTTCATTAGGAATGGAGAAGAGCCTTGTATCTACAAATGAGCTTGCGATTCTGTGGTCATTTTTTTTATGCTGTATGTGGATGACATACTATTACTAGGAAATGATATCTCAGTTTTGCAGAGTATGAAGCTATGGTTATTATCACAGTTCTCCATGAAGGATTTGGGAGAAGCATCCTATATCTTAGGAATGAAGATCTATAGGGATAGATCTAGAAGGTTGCTTGGATTGTCCCAATCCACGTATATTGACATCTTGTTGAAGCAGTTCAACATAGATAATTTCAAGAAAGACTATCTTTCGATAGGCCATGAAATTACTCTTTTCAAGAAGGATTATCCGATAACTCCTGAGGAGAGAGAGCGCATGAGTAGAATACTATATGCGTTGACAGTGGGATCTATCATGCACGCTATGACATGTACGAGGTCGGATGTGGTCTATTCACTAGGGATAGTGAGTAGGTACCAGTCAGATCTAGATGAGAAGTATTAGAAGATTGCAAAAATAATTCTTAAGTATTTGAGAAAACTAAAGACCAATGGCTTATCTATGGAGACTCTGATCTGAAACTGGTGAGATATACTGATTCTAATTTTTAGTCAGATTGTGATGACAGTAGAAATATGTCGGGCTACGTATTTACCTTGAATGGAGGAGCTATTTACGGAAAAAGTTTCAAGCAACATACTGTGGTCGATTCTATATGCGAAGCGGAATACATTGTTGCATCGAATGCTGCAAAGGAGGTGGTGTGGTTGCAAAAATTCATTATCGAGCTGGGAGTTGTACCTTCCATTGATGGTCATATTCTGCTGTATTATGACAACTCCAGTGCCATAGCTCAGGCAAAAAAACTTAAGTCGCACTATCGCACTAACATATTCTGCATCGCTATCACCTAGTGTGAGAGATCGTGAATCGATGTGATGTCGAGCTTCAGAAGATCGATAAAAATGAGAATCTAGCCGACCCCTTCACTAAAGCTCTCGGGATCAAAGAGTTCGATGACTTCAAATGGAAGATGGGTATGAGATACTGTCCCGATTGATTTTAGTCCAAGTGGGAGTTATTGAGAATTGTGTCCTAAAATCAATCATGTGATGATTGAGTTTATTCTTGTATATGAATTATTGATTATTGAATAATAGTTATTCTGACATTTTTCATCACAAAGTGACATCTTCCTTAAACACTTGTACTGTGATGAAGTCCCTAGAACTATGCTAATATACGATAAAAAGAGGATTTATCGTATAGTTTTTAAATAAGTTCGCGATCAAATGATACGTCATTATGGGATGATGACGTTTATCGAGTGAAGGTTGTTGTATGTCATATGAGTTGGTTATCCTCTTAACCAAAGAGTGTGGTGACACTGGTATGGCATACAGGTGAGATGTAAGGGTACATCGTCACTGAACAAGTGACTCACCTGCTGAGCATCCTGTTGTCAAGAGCTACTCTGCAAACACATGGGTATAAATATCCTTCAGACTTGAGATCATCATAGTGACTTGCAAGCAACTCACTGTGCTTTGGTGCCGAACTATCTGGATTTTTAATACAGTGACGAAAGGCTACTGGGTACAGTCAAGTACTTACGAAGTCTATGTATGGATCAAGATGGGATTGACCCCTCCAGATTATTGGAGTTGATGTATCGCTGTATTTCAATTTAGTAAAGTCTTGGTCAGAGTAATCTATGAGATAGATTTGAAAGGTTGAAATACAATGTGGATGAAGCAATCTCGATTGACAGTTAACCTGAGACTATCCTAGAGCATCTAAGGTCAAAAAGATGAATTATGTGGTAACCATGAGTATGAGTTCTGAAATATTTTTTTACAATAATTTGACCTATCTAGACGTCGAAAATCATTGCTAGATAGTATCTCGATTAGTGCAGGAATTGATTCCTGTACTACCGGCTTAGTGTTTGAACCTATGGAGTCACGCATACAAGTCAGATAAAGTAGAAAGAAATTGACCTATGTTTATATGTCTAATCTGGAAGTACTTGACTTGATTGAATATATAAGCTAACTTGATTGAGAATTGAGTTATGGGTCAAACGGAATTGAAAAGTTGACTATGTCTAGCTAGCACTACACATGAGGTTCAGGTTTAATCCTGGGGTGAACAATTTCTATCTATGATTCATGGAACATATGAAAGATTGGATTTAAGTATTAATTAATTTTAGATTAGATTTGAATTAATTAGACTTAAATAGGTCTAAAATTCAAGTTAGACTTGATATAAAAGTCCTAAAGAGTTTAGGATTGACAGCCTTTCAAAATTATTTCGAACCGGCTTCAAATCGAATTCGAATCGGATCTGTTTTGGATGAGATATGAGTATTCCTACTTGCACTGAGAATATCCACTCATGAAGCATGATCAAAAATTAGTTTGATGCTTATTTGGAGCGTCCCAAGTGGGTGTAGGAGTGGGTGCAAAGTGGATGTCATAAGTGATGGTAATTATATCTGATATGGGAGTCTTTTTTTCGTGAGTATTGGACCAATTCAAATCAGATTTGAATAAAGAGTCCTCCTCTCATTAGATCATAAGAATCATCTATAAATAGAGAGGGTCTCTACCTATGGATGAGAGAAGAGAATAGAAGAGAATAGAATAGCAAACTAATCAAATTGAGAGAAGAGAAAAAGAGAGAGAAACATGCATGTGAAGAGAGAGGTCCTTCATCTTCTACATCTCTTCCTTTATTGCCGCCTCCTCTCATTAGGCATGGATCCTTCTTGGGCATCTTATCTGCTGGTGTGAGGTGTCACATCATCACATCTTATCCCTCGATTGATTGAGTTGCGAAGTCAATTGGATTGGAGTTCATCCTACTTTCCTGCAGCGTCTGACGTGCATGCAAAGTAGAGGGTCTGCATATCCAGGCCTCCGTGAAAGTTTATATCAGATAATTTGAGATTTAATCCCTGATTTTGCTGCAATTCAGGTAAGGATTTGATCCTTAAACAAGTATAATACTAAAGAAAATTTTTAGATGCAACCTGGACATTCTGGACGGAAACTGTTTTCTTCCTTTTACCAGCCATTGAGTTGGCCCAATCCAAGTCCCCATCAGCCGCTTCCAACCTAGATTGAATTATCTTCGGATTTGACTGAGTCGACTCAACCACCATCTTCCTCGAGATGCCTTGAGTCTTCGTCTTCGACTGCCACCGATGGACAACCACCAACCACGGCCCAAGCACGGCCCCTCCGTGGCTAGTCCCCCATCCATCCTGTCAGTCCTGGATCTTGCAGGCAAGATCTCGTCACCCCTTGGCTCGGCACACCTCCTCCAATAGGTGGAAGTGGCTACAGTGGAAGCAAATCCCCTCAAAGTTCTTATAGATAAACTTCTATCAAAAAATGTCGGTCGGCCCCTTGACAAGCATCCTTGGCCTCAACGACTGCAAGAAATCGACCTTCACGCATGTCCAAGTGAAGCCAAGGCATTATAGCTCCATCATGCAGTCGTCCATTGTAGTCAAGTCTCCGACCAGATGAAGCACCTCTTGAATCGCCGTCTCCTCCCAAAATTCCATCAAAAGCTACAGAAGCCGGATCCAAAGCAGGGCTATTCCAATCGCACCCTCCTCCAAAAGGAATCCCGATCACCATGTCTCCATAGCTAACACCTGTTCGGCAACCACACACAGTCGTTGGAGTATCAGGTCCCTCTTTCCGACCTCCTTGAATCGAAAGAGAAGAAAGCCCTTCTCCAGCCCGTACACCGCCACCTCTCCCTTCAATCCTGTCCGAAGCTGGAATTCCTTAACCACCAGATCCAGCACCACCCACTAGCCCAAGCTCCTCGCAACCACCGTTGTGGTCGCTCGGTGCTCCAAGCTCTCTCTTAAGACCTCCTCTAGGGATGCGGCGACTTCTGGGAACCATCGAGTCGTTCACCTCCTTTGTCATCGGTTCGAGTGAGATCCACATTGTTCGGCTTTGCACCGCTCTCCTCCAACTCGTTTGCACCGATCATCCACCTTTGAGGCAATGGGACGGTCCCCTGGCTTGCTCGGTATCTCTTTTGGTGCACACCATATACTCTGACTCGATAGATCGCTGGTGATCACACATATCAGAGTCGAAACATAAATCTCAAAGAACATCGGAAAAAAATACCATATCAGTCGCTATTCAAAAAAAAATGTACATCTTTTTTAATTGTTTCAGAGAAAACCATGCGTGCCTGAATCATGCTTCTTCGAGTTAGCATAAATTTTAATTTCCTAAAATACCCCTCTATTTTTGCAAGTTGCGGGCTTCCTCTAAGTGTCATATCAACAAATTCTTATTTTCCACGCCAATTTGTATTTCCAAGTAAGTTGGCCTTTGTTTTGTTTTTGTTTTTTTTTTTTTTTTTTTGATCTTATGGTATCCCATCTTTGGTTTCCGAGCGTCATAATTTCCAAGGGTATTTCTGATATTTAGATAAACTAGGTTCAAAGTTTTTACCATTCTGTTAAAATATTCACTCAGACCAA
>NC_025994.2:65253259-65322840 GCF_000442705.2 Elaeis guineensis
GGGTGAAGAATGTTATAGCCCAAAATCCTTTCAGCCCAGCAGATCAAAGCCCAAAACAAAAAAAAAAAAAAAAAGAAAACAGAGGAATTCAGAACCGGGAAGAAGACTCCCGATAGGAGTCTCCTTCTCCGGCTAAATCCGAGCAAGAATCGAACTCCTAAGACCCCTCGGAGTCCTAGGAGTTCCTATAAGAAGACCCCCCTCTTTAGAATCGATCCATCGACTCTTTTCCCCTCTTTTTCTCTCCGATTTTCCCGAAGAAGAGCCGCGGGCACAGTTGGGATCCGCCGTGTTTTCTCTCCGACGAGGTCCCAAGAGGCCGAGGTAAGTTCTTCTCTTTTTCCTCCCTTCCTTCCTCTTTCCCCGTGCGTTTGTGCGCGGTAGCCGGCGACGAACATCGCCGATTTTTGGTCGGGAAAAGACTCTGTTTTTGGGGCTTATTTTTCATGAAATCTCCGACGCCGGCGATCGGAATTGACCGCCGGCCCTGTTTCCTCCGTGACCGGGGGAGATGGCCCGTCGGCCGCCGGCCTCCGCCGTGGCAGCAGCGGCCCGAACGGCCGTTCAAGCCTGAGGACCAAGAGTCCTCTGTTCCGGCGCGGAGAAGAAGAAAAGAAGAAGAAGAAGAAAAGAAAAAGAAAAAGAAAAGAAGAAGGAAAAGAAAAGAAAAAAAAAGAAAAAGAAGAAAAAAAAAAGAAAAAAAAAGGAAAAAAAAAAAGAAAAATAAAATAATAATAATATAATAATAATAAATAGGATTTTCTCTCCTCTCTCTTCCATGAAGAAAAAGAAAAGAAAAAAAAAGAGAGAGAGAGAAAGAAAAGAAAAGAAAAATCATTAAATTAATTAATAAATAATGATATAAATAATAAAATATGAGAAAGAGAGTTTCTCTCTCTTCCCTCTCTCTCTTAAGCCTGAACTAGTATTTTCTCTCTCTAGAATTGGACTTTCTCTCTCTACTTTCTCTCTCTAGAATTCTCTCTCTAGATTATCTCTCCTAAGATTTCTAGAATTTTGAGAAGAATGATGATGAATTTAAATGATCCTCGTGATGGATTTTTGATCCGTGATCGTCGGACGGTACACCGACATCCACTTTGATCAGATCAATATTTTTAGATTTTATTTCTCATGATCTTATTGAATTGTCCACATGATAATTTTAGCATGATTTGATCTGATCGATCAGAATTTGTTGAATCATATTGTCTGAAGAATTCAAGATAGTTTTCTCTCTCTAGAATTTTCTCTCTCTAGAATTTTCTCTCTCTAAAATATTTTCTCTCTTGATTGATTCTCTCTCTAAAAAAAGGTTAGTGAATGAAGAAATTTTTTTTAATAAGTCTGATCTGATTCTAATGAAGAACCCTGATCCATGATTGTCAGACAACGTATTGGCACCCACCTTAATCAGACCATGAATCTTTAGATTTGATCATCCATGATTTCGATCTAGCCATGATTGTTTTGATCATGATTGATTTCACCAATTGAGATATTGGACCAATCGTAATGTTGGATTGTGTCACTTGATCAATTCGAATTGTACCTCATGAATTCTCTCTCCTCTGATTCTCTCTCTCCACTTGATTTTATGAAATCGATGAAGAAACCTCGATCCTATCACTTCGAATCTGATTTGATCTGATAGTCAAACTTTGGATCATTTAGGTCCTAATTAGATTTTGATTAGATAAAATTAGATGATCGGACCCAATCTAAACCGTTGAAATATGGTATTCGTATTCTTTCTAATTATTGAAATTGATTCTGTATAGGATTGTGGATATTTGATCATGGGATATCGCGATATGATCTACGAACAGAATTTTTGGAAGAAAATTTATAGAATTATGTGGATTTATTGGAATACATTTGAGGTAAGTAGTGTTTACTTTTACTGAATTTATCTGGTATATTATGAATTAAATAAATTTATGCATGCTTGTGATTGAAATTATTTATTGAAATAATTGTTGAAAATTATTTATGATTAAAGTTAATTGTAGAAAATTATTTATGATTGAAGTTATTTGTTGAGCAATTATTATGATGATATATGATCTCAAAGAATGTTATAATTGATTTGACTCGAATATCAATTAATTTTATTATTCTTGAAAATAATATATGAATTGGAAGACAATATGAAATTGACAACCTGACTGTGTTAGGACCCCGCCAATGGAGGCATATACGTTGGCAATTGACTGTCCTGAGGATTTATGTCGCCAGATAGACCAGCGACAAAACCGTCAGTTAGACCAGCGGTTCCAAAGGACTTGGCTGCCAGATGATTCACAGCCCACCGCAAGCAGATACGCGGTATTATGACCCTGCCACAAGGATAATTGGTCATAGTCATGGTTGGTAAGAAGAATTTAAGAAATTGATGAATTTAAGAAGAAAAGCATAATTGGAAATTATGATGAATTGACTTTTATATATGATTGACAGTATGATTATGATTTCATGAAATTACATATTGATTTGTGATGCATAGTATTATTTGCCTGATTATTCAGTTAAAGGTATACACTGCTTACTGGGCTATTTAGCTCATGATAAGTTTTATGTTTTTCTTACAGATCCGAAAAATTAGCATGATGCGGGTTTCGGTTGGGAGAGCGATTAGAGATGGAGTTAACTCATTGATTTAGGATTTTCTCAGAATTGATTCAAGACCTTTAGTTTTGTTTTTAGTATTGACTTTGTCAGACAGTTACTTTCTTTTGAATACTTAGTTTGGATTTGTTATTTGAACCAAGGTTTGATTATTGAATGAAGAAAAATTTATTTAATTATTTGTGAAGATATCATGATGAGATGCCTTGAATGCTTATGGGAAAAGTATTCTATAAGTATGCGGCGGTTGCCATGACCCTCGATTCAAATCTCGGGTCGGGGGCGTGACAGGGATCTATCATGCACGCTATGACATGTACGAGGTCAGATGTGGTCTATTCACTAGGGATAGTGAGTAGGTACCAGTCAGATCTAAATGAGAAGCATTGGAAGATTGCAAAAATAATTCTTAAGTATTTGAGTAAACTAAAGACCAATGGCTTATCTATGGAGACTCTGATCTGAAACTGGTGGGATATACTGATTCTAATTTTTAGTCAGATTGTGATGACAGCAGAAATATGTCGGGCTACGTATTTACCTTGAATGGAGGAGCTATTTACTGAAAAAGTTTCAAGCAACATACTGTGGTCGATTTTGTATGCGAAGCGGAATACATTGTTGCATCGAATGCTGCAAAGGAGGTGGTGTGGTTGCGAAAATTATTATCGAGCTGGGAGTTGTACCTTCCATTGATGGTCATGTTCTGCTGTATTATGACAACTCCAGTGCCATAGCTCAGGCAAAAAAACTTAAGTCGCACTATCGCACTAACATATTCTGCATCGCTATCACCTAGTGTGAGAGATCGTGAATCGATGTGATGTCGAGCTTCAGAAGATCGATAAAAATGAGAATCTAGCCGATCCCTTCACTAAAGCTCTCGGGATCAAAGAGTTCGATGACTTCAAATGGAAGATGGGTATGAGATACTGCCCGATTGATTTTAGTCCAAGTGGGAGTTATTGAGAATTGTGTCCTAAAATCAATCATGTGATGATTGAGTTCATTCTTGTATATGAATTATTGATTATTAAATAATAATTATTTTGATATTTTTCATCACAAAGTGACATCTTCCTTAAACTCTTGTACTGTGATGAAGTCTCTAGAACTATGTTAGTATACGATAAAGAGAGGATTTATCGTATAGTTCTTAAATAAGTTCGCGACCAAATGATACGTCATTATGGGATGATGACGTTTATCGAGTGAAGATTGTTGTATGTCATATGAGTTAGTTATCCTCTTAACCAAAGAGTGTGGTGACACTGGTATGGCATACAGGTGAGATGTAAGGGTACATCGTCACTGAACAAGTGACTCACCTGCTGAGCATTCTACTGTCAAGAACTACTCTCCAAACACATGGGTATAAATATCCTTCAGACTTGAGATCATCATAGTAACTTGCAAGCAACTCACTGTGCTTTGGTGCCGAACTATCTGAATTTTTAATACAGTGACGAAAGGCTACTGGGTACAGTCAAGTACTTACGAAGTCTATGTATGGATCAAGATGGGATTGACCCCTCCAGATTATTGGAGTTGATGTATTGCTGTATTTTAATTTAGTAAAGTCTTGTCCAGAGTAATCCATGAGATAGATTTGAAAGATTGAAATACAATGTGGATGAAGCAATCTCAATTGATAGTTAACCTGAGACTATCCTAGAGCATCCAAGGTCAAAAAGATGAATTATGTGGTAACCATGAGTATGAGTTCTGAAATATTTTTTTACAATAATTTGACCTATCTGGACGTCGAAAATCATTGCTAGACAGTATCTCGATTAGTGCAAGAATTGATTCCTGTGCTACCGGCTTAGTGTTTGAACCTATGGAGTCACGCATACAAGTCAGACAAAGTAGGAAGAAATTGACCTATGTTTATATGTCTAATCTAGAAGTACTTGACTTGATTGAATATATAAGCTAACTTGATTGAGAATTGAGTTATGGGTCAAACAGAATTGAAAAGTTGACTATGTCTAGCTAGCACTACACATGAGGTTCAGATTTAATCCTGGGGATAAACAATTTCTATCTATGATTCATGAAACATATGAAAGATTGGATTTAAGTATTAATTAATTTTAGATTAGATTTGAATTAATTAGACTTAAATAGGTCTAAAATCCAAGTTAGACTTGATACAAAAGTCCTAAAGAGTTTAGGATTGACAGCCTTTCAAAATTATTTCGAACCGACTTCGAATCAAATTCGAATCGGATCTGTTTTGGATGAGATATGAGTATTCCTACTTGCACTGAGAATATCCACTCATGAAGCATGATCAAAAATTAGTTTGATGCTTATTTGGAGCGTCCCAAGTGGGTGTAGGAGTAGGTGCAAAGTGGATGTCATAAGTGATGGTAATTATATCTCATATAGGAGTCTTTTTTCATGAGTATTGGACCAATTCAAATCAGATTTGAATAAAGAGTCCTCCTCTCATTAGATCATAAGAATCATCTATAAATAGAGAGGATCTCTACCTATGGATGAGAGAAGAGAATAGAAGAGAATAGAATAGCAAACTAATCAAATTGAGAGAAGAGAAAAAGAGAGAGAAACAGGCATGTGAAGAGAGAGGTCCTTCATCTTCTACATCTCTTCCTTTATTGTCGCCTCCTCTCATTAGGCGTGGATCCTTCTTGGACATCTTATCTGCTGGTGTGAGGTGTCACATCATCACATCTTATTCCTCGATTGATTGAGTTGTGAAGCCAATTGGATTGGAGTTCATCCTACTTTCCTGCAGCGTCTGACGTGCATGCAAAGTAGAGGGTCTGCATATCCAGGCCTCCGCGAAAGTTTATATCAGATAATTTGAGATTTAATCCCTGGTTTTGCTGCAATTCAGGTAAGGATTTGATCCTTAAACAAGTATAATATTAAAAAAAATTTTAGATGCAACCTGGATATTCTGGACGGAAACTGTTTTCTTCCCTTTACCAGCCATTGAGTTGGCCCAATCCAAGTCCCCATCAGCCGCTTCCAACCTAGATTGAATTGTCTTCGGATTTGACTGAGTCGACTCAACCACCATCTTCCTCGAGATGCCTTGAGTCTTCGTCTTCGACTGCCACCGACGGACAACCACCAACCACGGCCCAAGCACGGCCCCTCCGTGGCTAGTCCCCCATCCATCCTGTCAGTCCGGGATCTTGCAGGCAAGATCTCGTCACCCCTTGGCTCGGCACACCTCCTCCAATAAGTGGAAGTGGCTACAGTGGAAGCAAATCCCCTCAAAGTTCTTATAGATAAACTTCTATCAAAAAATGTCGGTCGGCCCCTTGACAAGCATCCTTGGCCTCAACGACTGCAAGAAATCAACCTTCACGCATGTTCGAGTGAAGCCAAGGCATTGTAGCTCCATCATGCAGTCGTCCATTGTAGTCAAGTCTCCGGCCAGATGAAGCATCTCTTGAATCGCCGTCTCCTCCCAAAATTCCATCAAAAGCTATAGAAGCCGGACCCAAAGCAGGGCTATTCCAATCGCACCCTCCTCCAAAAGAATCCCGATCACCATGTCTCCATAGCTAACACCTGTTCGGCAACCACACACAGTTGTTGGAGTATCAGGTCCCTCTTTCCGACCTCCTTGAATCGAAAGAGAAGAAAGCCCTTCTCCAGCCCGTACACCGCCACCTCTCCCTTCAATCCTGTCCGAAGCTGGAATTCCTTAACCACCAGATCCAGCACCATCCACTAGCCCAAGCTCCTCGCAACCACCGTTGTGGTCGCTCGGTGCTCCAAGCTCTCTCTTAAGACCTCCTCTAGGGTTGCGGCGACTTCTGGGAACCATCGAGTCGTTCACCTCCTTTGTCATCGGTTCGAGTGAGATCCACATTGTTCGGCTTTGCACTGCTCTCCTCCAGCTCGTTTCCACCGATCATCCACCTTTGAGGCAATGGGACGGTCTCCTGGCTTGCTCGGTATCTCTTTTGGTGCACACCGTATACTCTGACTCGATAGATCACTGGTGATCACACATATCAGAGTCGAAACATAAATCTCAAAGAACATCGGAAAAAATACCATATCAGTCGCTATTCAAAAAAAAATGTGCATCTTTTTTAATTGTTTCAGAGAAAACCATGCGTGCCTGAATCATGCTTCTTCGAGTTAGCATAAATTTTAATTTCCTAAAATACCCCTCTATTTTTGCAAGTTGCGGGCTTCCTCTAAGTGTCATATCAACAAATTCTTATTTTCCACGCCAATTTGTATTTCCAAGTAAGTTGGCCTTTGTTTTGTTTTTGTTTTTTTTTTTTTTTTTTGATCTTATGGTATCCCATCTTTGGTTTCCGAGCGTCATAATTTCCAAGGGTATTTCTGATATTTTAGATAAACTAGGTTCAAAGTTTTTACCATTCTGTTAAAATATTCACTCAGACCAATCATCAAAAGACATACTGATCATCAGAGTTTTTTGCTGATCCAACCGCCACCAAACAATCATATAATGCATTATACCATTCCAATAGAGTAGACTATTGTTTCTAATAATTATTTAAAATAATTATATAATGTATTTTCTAACAATTTTTTTCTTAAAAAATACATAAATGAATATGTAACGATTATATTTTCTAAAAATTTTAAGCAAATATATCAAATATATACATATTTATAATAAATGTATTATATAATATAATATCGTTTTGGAAAAAAATATATCCAGAGTATTGTGCAGATTATAAGGTAATATATATTAAAATAGAGACTTAATGTTGACAGAGCTCTGCATTTGTCACATATTTGTGTATCATTTTGCCACATATAATATCATAAATGCTATTTAATATCTCATTAATAATATTTAATTCAATGATAAAATAGACGATATCTTTATAGTGTAGAAAAAAAAAAAATTTTTAAAAATATTCATCAAATTTTATTTTTATTTATAGATGCAACATATTTGTATATTATTTCACTATCTATATAATAAAATAAATATTATTTAATATTTTATCAATGATATTTAATTTAACAATAAAACAGAATATTTCGTAGTATAGAGGAAAAGAGAAGGCATAAGGTTTCATTTTTGCCCTTGAAAATTAGGGCCCGCCAATTAACTGCACGGCATGCTAGGCCATGTAGTGGGTGGGGTTCGCTCCGGTCCAATATTCCACCAATAAGAGGTGTATGGACACTATCATTATGCACAGAAACAATAACATTTTCAAAGATTAACAATATCTAATATTATATTAATATATTATTAAACATATATTTTATTAAAAATAATAAAATATTTAATAATTAGATAGATATTATATAGATTGATGAAAATATATTATTTTTTTAAAAAAATGATGATATTCTTACTAATGATATTTTAAAAAATTGACAATATTTTGTAATTTATTAATATATTGTTAAAAATATATTTTATTAGAAACTAATAAAAATATTTAATAATAAGATAGATATTATATAGATTGATAAAAATAATTTATTTTTAAAATAATTAGATAATTAAAAAAATATTTTAAGGATGCTATATTTTTAAATAAAAAAGTATCTCACATATTTATATGGATAATGTGCTAGTGTATAATAATAATAATAATATGGAAGACGTTGTAACCATGGATGGTTAGACAATAATAGTATGATTTTCCTGTGTTTTCTCCACTATCTTCTACAATGATTGCTATGGATTGTACAGATTTTACAGGAAATTAGAAATAACAATAATCAATTTGTTTAGTGTAATCTTGGTTGGGGTTTGATTTTCATACTTTATTGACATGCGATAAAATTTCATGAAGTAGGCAAAAGTTGGTATTTAATGTAGATTTTCTATACCAAACATTGGATGCATGCAAGCTTGATGGATGCTAATAGAAATTTATAAAACATATAGTCAACACAAAATTGCGGATGGGTTCAATTATAATATCTCTATCAGTGAATCTATATTGTGGAGACATTTAACATAATACTAAGTTAAAACCATATCCCTTGAAAATGGATGCTAAGTTAGACCTATTATTAGCATGAAAGGAGGCTGGCTGTTTAACATTTGCCACCACTAGTACAATCTTCAACTCGAGGCATGTCTAGGCCAACATGCTCAAAACCAACTCACCTTCATATTATTGAATCCAAATATTGGTTATGGATTCAAATTTTATCTCATGGAACTAAATAATTACTGGCTCGTGCTATTGATTTTCTTATCATGCTTCATGTTAGCCCATTTTAGTATTTCTTTTCTCATGTTCTTGGCTCTCCGTTCAAATATAGGAAAAAAAAAGATCAACTTGTCGATTGTAGCCATCTTGACAAGCCTGTTTTGTTTGAAGCATGGTTGTACGATGGTCAGTGGAAAAATACTCCTGGTAGTATTAAGATTTTCATATGAAATATTGCATGTCTATTGCTTCATATACCTGAACGAGTATGAAACCAGATTATTATATGCCTTAATGATTAATCAAAGGCTTTAGTGCTTATTTTACCTCTCATAGTTTGCAAAAATCGAGGTTGGACATTGTTGCGGTTGAAATCCATCTTGAACTAGAGGTGCTGGAGTGAGAGTGAGGGGACGTCCAATAAATCAACGGCAGCCGAACCTGCAAGAAAAGCTCTCGTCATAGTTGTCTCCGGTGAGAATCCTCCGATACTTAAATCAGATTTTCGGCAGTAGGAGGGAAAGAGCGAGTATTTATAAGAAAAAGAAGACATACCTTTTGGGAGTCCCTAGATTATCTTTTCATAGATAAGATTGGAGCCTTGAGAAGAAGAGACGCTATAAAAGATTTTTTTATCCCTCATCATGTTCTTGAGCATCACGTCTGACCCTTTTGATTTACTGAATTGATAAGTGGCGTCGGGGAGGCCACCTCCATTAATGTCATGAGTTGATAATTAGAGGCTTTGGAAGTGGTGTAACTTTCATGACAGCACCTATTTTTGAATGGGACGATGTGATCGGACTACAGAGAGACCACTCGAGGTCATAATAAGCCACTATCCTCAATAGGCTGACTTGACAGTCACTTATGGGCTTCGGTTTGATGTCATCAGGTGTGGCGATCGAAAGGATTGGGGGCAGTAGGCCTTGGGGGCCAATCATATGCTGTCGGATGATGTGATCTAGCATGAACCCAGCCGATCACATGTAAATAGCTATTTACAGAGATATGGCCACTCGAGAGCATTATGGCTTGATGGGACTACGAAAGAATTAATTTTTCTTAAAATATTTTGATATAATTATCGACATTACATAGATTAGGAGTAAGAATCGATCAAAAATCTTTGAGAAAGAAGCTTGAGTCATGATATCCCTTAGATCAATATTTGAGGTTTGGCAGTTTGATTTCGGTCTCGTTCTTGATTTTAATCTCGATCTTATTTTTGACTTCAACTTCGATCTTATTGTTCGGATTGTGTTCACCTATTTTTGATTGGTATTATAGTAACATCTTTGTATGCCATCTATTTTGAGCCCTTTTCTGATCCGTATCTTTGGTGTGACTATTGTATCACCTGCCAACAGGTATGCTAAGGGAACACACCTTATTTTCTTCGTACATATACTTCCCTTCATACCACAACATGATACAGATGGCTAGGCTAAGAAACTAGACAGACGTCGTACATATCACTTTTTTTTTCTTCCTTTTTTTTTAAATTTTTATGGTCATAATGTTAACCTTTATTTTTTTTTTGGTAGAGGAAAAAAAAAAATCCATTTTAGCATCGATCGGAACAAAGTCCATCGTACCAGGGGGGGTCAATCCCACCCCTAGTCCAATTCTCGGGACGAAATGATGATCCCGCACGCCACGCGCCACGATTCCATCATGAACTCCGCCCGACACGTATCAGGACACACCCGACCACACGTGTGACGCACGTGCAATGACAGCATGACAGCCTGTCAGCCAGTCCTCAGACCCGGCGCTTCCGGCACCAGGTATCTTAACCCGGAAGTCTTAAAACGGATCCCCTTTCTTAACCGCAGGCAGAACGAGGTCAGCAGCGGGCTTGGACTCTCCTTCTCCCTCTCCTTTTCCGCCACTCGCTCGAAGGAAATGATAGAAGTGTGGACAGAGGGAGAGCCCACGAGAACCTCCTCCTTCTCCCTCCTATAAATTACCTCTTCCCGTCTCTTTCTTCATCTGTTTCACTCTTCGATCCCTGAGAGAAGGGAAGTTAGATCTTCGGTTGAGCTCTCCGGCCGGCGAATAGTGGGGTGGGGAGCAATGGCGGCTTCGGGTGCGGAAGATGCGGAGCTCCGGCGGGCCTGCGCCGCCGCCATCGGCGGCGCAGGGAGCAAGCAGGACATCGTGCTGGCTATCCGAGTTGCCAAGGGCCGCGGGATCTTGGAGAAGCTTGGCCGCGTGGCCAAACCTAGGGTTCTCGTGCTCACCAGTACGCGATCTCTCTCTTCTCCCGAGTTCCATAGCTTCTTTATCTTTTGGTGCCGTCCTTCTTAGTTCTTTGTAGCTGGAACTATGGGATGTTAGCTTCCTTTGCTTTCTGGTTTTTTCTCCCTGGGATCTGCAATTGTTTAACGGAGATTTTCTTTTGTTGAATTGGTCGAAGTATGTGTCTAGGTTTGCAATTCTTGATTTTTTGTTTTGACAGTCTACTTTAAGACTATATCTGAGGTATTAGGACGAAGTTTGGAGTCCATTACTGAGTATAATAGCGGAGATAAAGTGCAATAGTGCGACTACTCACAATAAATGGTAGTATTTAGGTTTAGTGCAGTACTAAAAGTTTGATATCGTGGTTTGAGAAGATGGTGTCTCTGCATTGATTCTTTTTGCTCGAGACATTGAAGTTATATGTACCAGAGGTTGGAATGATGGAATCAATTGTCATATTAATAGTGAGCTAAGCTACTCAAGGCAAGGGAGATCTGACAAAATTGAAGTTTGCCGATTCATTAGATGCTAGATGATAATATATGAAGTTCAGGAACTCATAGTTGGTTTATATTTGTTTTTGATGATCGATGTAAATTGAAAGAGAGTTACTGAATAATCAGAATTATTGGCCAGCTAGCTATGATGCCTTCAGGGGTGTATTGTGTCAGGTTGAATGTTTCTCGTAAGGCTTTAACATGTCATACTTCACTAGCATCAGTGATTGAATAATTGTGAAGACTGTTAGAAGATATCTGTTGGCATATAAAAGTCTGTTGTCCTAGGTGTATCAGGGAACTGAGAAAAGTGAGAAATGGGAAATCATTCATAAATGAGTAGATCGTGGCAGAAAGGATGAGCAGTGGTTCTTAGCTGGGGGATTCATGTCTTATAGTTGCATTGCACAATTTTCTTTGTCTTTTGCTTTTTTGGAAGGGAATATACTTTTTAAGCTCAAGTGTTTGCAATGAAGTCCCCTTTTTGGGAATCTGTTTAACTTGAAGTCTTACGATGATCCAGTTATAATCTGAAACCGGGAATAAGGAGAAATCTTAAAAAGAAAAAAAAAAACTTTAGAAGGATGACTTAAATTTCAGTTACTTTTTTTGGTAATTCTATTTCTTTCTATGAAGTAAAACATGGTAGAACTTTTTTATTGATGTGGCAGCATACAATTAGTCATCCTAAATATGTTATACAACAATACAAAGCATGAAGGTTAAAATATGAGCTATAATCAATCAAAGGAGTTATACTTGATACTAGATTAAAAAAGAAAAAAACATGGAAGCACATTAGGCTACTGAAAATTCTTTGAGAACAAAACAACCTATCAAATCAAGATCATCTGTCTAAAAGAAGTGGTTTAAGATCATAACATCTCAACGAACATGAGGCCTATCATATTGAGGATTATGATGATATCGAATGTTTTATATCTTCATAATGCAAGACAGTGACTAATTCTATCCTTTTTTTTTTATAAGAAGTTACATAGTGGCTGATTTTTTCTCATCATATTCCCTAGCACTCCAGGTGGTTGAGATCAGACCAAGTAATGGGTCAACAAAAGTGACTCATTTTAGGAAGATGGAATAACTATTTGATGAGTTGATTATGATAATCAGATTACACTTTGGAAGATAATTTTTGTTTTATCATATCCGAAGGTTCTTTATGTTTTATGCATTAACTACTAGCTGGTTCATGCAGCAGCTCAAAATTCATCCAAAGGCCAGAGGACTAAAGCTTTTCTCCGTGTGTTGAAATATTCCTCTGGAGGAGTTCTTGAGGTGATTTTCTGTTTAACTAAGAGTTGCAGGAGGGTAAATTATTATATCATTTTCTGCCTTTATTGAAATTTGTCGAATGAGAATTGTTTAATGGCAACTTTTAGTCTGAAATTTCACAAATGTATCACATGATTGCACTAAAAACATATTTTGCTCCTCCTTTTTAATAGCTAGTCACTACTAGTCCTTGCATAAATGTTGGATGTTACTTAATATAGGTTGAAGTAACAATGTCTGATAACTTCAACATTTTATGCATTGGAAAGCTTATAAAGGTTATGAGAGATCGAAACTTAGTCTTAGGTGAAAAAATTGCAAGTAGATGTTGAATAAATTGGGATTCTTCTAATCCACTTAACCAGAAAAGCCTCCAACATCCTAAACAGCCAGAATTTTAATTTTCTAGAGGTCCAAACTATGGAGATCTGTACTTTTCCCTTGTGGTACGAGCATTATATGCAAACTTGGTATATACTGACTTTGCTTTGCATTATTGTCAATGCATGTGCAGCCTGCAAAACTCTACAAGCTAAAACATCTCGCAAAGGTGGAGGTTATTTCAAATGATCCTACTGGCTGTACTTTTATTCTGGTATTATTCTTCTGAAACTTCCTGGTTTCTTGCGTGTTTAGCTGTAAAAGGTTCCTATGCTGGTCCAATAAATTAATTAATAAGCTAAAATAAGGCCTTGTTGGTTGATTGAATTGTCCTATCCAAAATACGGGTAATATTTGTTAGCAGTCCATTTGTTTTAATTGTATGTTGTGCAGGGATTTGACAATCTCAGAAGCCAGAGTGTTGCCCCTCCACAATGGACGATGCGTAACATAGATGATAGGTGATCATTTGGAAACATTGCAAGTAGTTGTTTGTACTTTTAAGAAGTCTTCTTCTGGTTCTCTGTTTAATGTTTTACATCATTTTGCTATTGTTGCATGAAAAAGAGGAATATAAGGAATTTTAAGTGAGACATTTATTAGAAATTTATTCTATAGTTTCACTGGATATTTTTCTTGCAGGAATCGGCTTCTCCTCTGCATTTTAAACATGTGCAAGGAGATGTTGGGTCGCCTTCCTAAATTTATTGGAATAGATATTGTTGAGATGGCTCTTTGGGCAAAGGTGTGCTCAAATCTATTTATCTCAATCACTTAAAAATTCTATTCCATGCAGTCTTTGTTAACTTAACCAAGTACGGTCTGCCTAGAATCTTAAATGACTCCCTTTTGAACCATTATAACACGTGTTTAATGCTACCATTTTAGCATAATTGTTGTCAACTACGAAGCTACCAAGTTACTTGTGCTGAAAGTAGCATTAAAAAATAGACATTACTTGCAGCTAGATGTAAAGGTTAATGGTGTATTTCATTCAACATCTATTGTATGAGTGAAAGAGGTAAATGAAATCTTGATTGCGGTGAACATGGTTTTAAGTTTTGACTGAAACTTGAAAACTGAGATGTCTTGGTTTCTGCTGTTATCAATCAGAAATGCTGTTGTTTTTTGAATTCCAACTAAACTAACTTGTAGGGCCAATATATGTATGTATGTATATATTATATGGTTAGTTGTTATGGTTCTTTTATTATTTCTCATATTTTAATTTCTAGGAGCACATTCTTGAAGTCAAACTTGAACCTTTGCAACTTTTGAGAAGAAAAGAAGCTTTTCATGATTTTCAAAGTTTAAAGCAATTATTTTGTTGACATACTTGGCTGTATTGGGGCTTTAATCGTGTAGATATTTAGATTGTTGTGCTAGTTTGTCAGCAAACAAATAATTGATACTTATACTCTCAGACATGAGATAATGTAAAGCAGTTTTTTTTTTTTTTTTTGTTGATTGATTCAGTATTAAACTAAAAGCAATATGAATGCCAAGGTCTTTAATGATCCTAGGGTGGGAGAAGAACACATAATGAAGTTTTTCCTATCTCAGTCACTTCATGTTCTAGTTTGCAAGAGACAAGGCAGAGAAAGAGTTGGTCATATAGAATGGATAGAGAGGGATGACCAAATTCACAGTGTCATTGGACAGGCTACTAAAAGTAACCATTCATCTTCTTTTGCCATTAGAAAGAGTTGATCATGTCTCCTGGATAAAGAGATATCAAAGTTGATGGTTTCATGGGACAGGAGATGCGGTTATACACAGCATATCCTATAAGTAGTCCAATCCTTAAACCTCACGGTTTTCATCATTTATCTTCCTTTCCATTAAGTCTTTCAAGAAACAATGAAGTGAAACAATGATGCTCAATAAATCAATGATTTGGTTTGCTTATTAACAAACACTTAATGGACGGTTACAAATATACAGTTGATTACTGAAAATCATGGAACAAGAATGAGCTTTCCAAAGTGCACGAATAGCGAAATGTAATTCAGGAAAATTAGGCTATGGCAGTCTTGCTTTCAAGTTGTTGGTTTGGAAGAAAATAGTGAACATTTGTATATTCTCTGTCTCTCTCATAAGGGGTTTAACCTGTGGTGTCTTATTCCTTTTCTTTATAAAATCTAAGGTGGTACCAAGTTTTTGAGCAAGGCCCACATGGGGTTGCATTATAAATAAGATATTGGAGTCATGGTGATAGTCTTCTCAACATGGAATTGAGAAAGAAGCTTTCATTCAACATTGCATGAATACTTTAATGTTACAAAATCAAACTAATCCATAAATTGGCTCAAATTGTAAGAGTATGACAAGCTAAATAATAAAAAAGATGCCTACTATGTCTTTATCCCATGTTAGCATGTATAGTGTATTCGTTGAGTCGTCCCGTATCGGGCAGCTCGGGGCATGCAAAACTGTACCGGTAGTTAACTGGTGCGGTTCGGGCATTCAATTCGGAATGCTAGTGAAAATGGAGTGAGGGAGAAGGAAAGAGAGAGAGAGAGAGAGGAGGGAAGGGAAGAAAAGGAAATGGTTGGTGGTGGCCAGCGGTGGCTTGTCGAGGCCGTCGGAGGGTTGTTAAGGTCTCTGGGGTTTTGTGGTCCTCCATGAGATGCGAGGAGAGAGAGAGGAAGGGAGAGAAGATGAGGGGAAGATGGTAGGGAGATTGCCGAATGGTCTAAAAAAGCTCCGTGGCTATTGGGGGTTCGAAATAGGGGCGAAGCCCTTATTTTGTCGTGTCTTTTTTTAAAAACATGATACATAATGAAGTCGGCAATGGGTTTGTCGGTTTCATTTTAATTCGAGCCCACGACGGCCATAGGGCTGTTTTGGACTGTCTGACGGCCACGACGGCCTCTCTGTCACCCCCTTCTTCTTTCTTTATCTCTCTATGCTCTTATTCTCTTGTAGAGGACTGTGGAGCCCGGGAGGCCTCGGCAGCCCTTCGGCAGTCTCCATGGCCCTTCGATGGCCATTATTGGTGTCTCCATCGATCTCTCTTTCCTTCTCTCCCTCCTCCCTCCCCTCCTCTCTCTTTCTCTCTCTTTTTCTCTTTGGTTCATCCCTCATTTCAGTATCGATTCGGACCAAGTATGGGGGATGACATCCGGTTTTGAGTTGGTGATTCTTGGTTTATGCTGAAACTTACTCCCTTGGTTTATCCAACATTAATAAAAGATGTCTTTTTATCAACCCAAGAAAAAAGGAATCATAATGCAAATTGGATATCAGGCACCCTTGAACTATTTGTTGTTAATTAATACAGTGGAAGACTTTTAAGATCAAATCCTTTTCTCATTCTTTTAGATGTCCTTGAGGTATGATAAAAGCCGGTGAATCCTCATTACACTTAAGATAGTAGTATTTTGTGTCTATTATTGTCACGTCCTGACTCGAGATTGCGAATCAGAGGTCGCTGCAACTGTCGCATACTTAAGGGTGGCAATTTGTGTCGATCCATCGGATACCCGATCTGACCTGATCTGGATAGGGCGGGTTTTACCCAATCCGATTAAAATCTGGGGCGGATATGGGTTTTAGAAAAAAATCCGAAGCGTGTATGGGTCGGGTATGGGTAATAGTATGCCCCATCCCGAACCTGATCCGGTATATACATACCCAAATACCCAATACAAAATCCTAACTATCTAAGCTTCCCGTATTCGGCCACTCCACCTCCCCTAAGCTTCTATATTCGGCCACTCCAAGCCTTCCACCCTATTGGGACTCTTGAGGATGGAAAAAACAGAGGAAAAATTGGGATAAAATGAAGGAAAATTAAAGAAAAACAAAAGAAAAGTGGAAAAAATTGAGAGATAAGTCCTTTTCTACATAGATTGTCTTTTTTTTTTTACATCTTTTTCTTTTCTTTTCATTATCTTGTTTAGAGATTTGTGGGAAAAAAGAGCACTTGAGAGAGATTAGAGGGGTTTTCGAGGTTTCGATTGATTTTTTTTTCCTCAAGTATATAGGATTCTATCCAAGTTGTGGCAGTATGAGTTGGTTTCTTGAGGTTTTGAGAGCTTAATCTTAGTAGAAGCATGATATTTTGTAGGTTGGGGATTTTTGATCGAAAAGATTCTTCTTTGGCTATAAAATTTTTAATTTATAGGGCTCTGTTCCATTGCATAATTTTTTTTAAAACTATATAGGGATTTCGGGTATATCCGATCTGACCGGTTCTTGGAGCTCGGCCCAGCCTGACCCGACCCGAGATGGGTATGGTGCGGGTATGAGTACGGATTTTTTGCTGGCGGGGCGGGTACAGGTATCAGTCGACCCAACCCATACCCGATCTATTGCCACCCCTACATATGCTCATGGTGAACTGTCCCCAAGAGCATGCAAGGCACCTTTTCATAAAATCATAAAGCAAACAACAAAATAAATAGTCAATAAATTAAGTTCAAAATTTAACTAACTAATATCTATTTTTAATATGTAAAAATTTCAAAATATTCAATAGTCTAACATCAAAATTTAACATAATCCTATTCTAAAATACAGAACCAAAACTTCTGTTCTAATGACTCTCTTTAGAAGTATATCCCCCATGTTATCTTAGTTCTTAAGATCTATAAAATAATAAAATATAGAATAATGAGCTTGACAATCTAGTGAGTAATGAACACTTTACCTAGATAAATCAAGCAATAATCTTATACTAAAAATAAGCATGTAGAGTGCATTATTTAAAACCCAATCCAAAATATAAAGCACTATCAAAATAAGATCCATGTGAATTCAGTATTTTCAAAAAAATAAATTTTGTTTATAGGCTATTTTCTTTCAAAACATCAAGTTCATTTTGACAGCCATAAACTATGACCATATTTTTATCCTTTGGCTAGGGAGAATGTGAGCTCGATCAAAGTGCTACTTCATAACCCCCAATAAAAGGGTATCAAAGTGCCAGTGTATAGTTCTCGTCCGGTAAGGTATCAAAGTTTTAACATGCAACCTCTACTGACAGGATATCCAAGTTCCTGTGCATAATCTCTATTGGCAGGTATCAAAATGCCAATTTATAACTCCTACTAGTAGGATATTAAAATACCAGTGCATAACCTCCACTGGTAGGATATTGAAATTCCAACGTATCATCCTCACTGGCTGGGTATTGGAATACCAATATAACCTCCACTGGCAGAATATCGAAATATAGTTTGGCTGTAAGTTAAAATCCATCTCAAGTCAAAATATTTTTTTTATATATTTTATATTTCAAATAAAATAATTCATAAAACAATACGATATCGAAATCAATCGGATATAATTTATATCAAATTTAATATGTTTGATCATGAATCATTTAATATTCTAGAAAAAGGGCGTGTTCAGTAACTATGAATACCATGCATCAAATTTATAAATTATGAATAATTTAATGTAGAAAATATTTCATAATTTGTTGATAGATCTTAAAAAAGTGAAGCATTACTTACCTTGCGAGTGAAACCAACTGACAGATCCAATTAATTTCGATGATCTCTCTCAGAGCTTAATATTCAAAAATCATATTTTCTTTACAATTTTATTATTCTTATTATTTTGGGAATAAAAATGCTAAATTTTGACACCCTCATAGGGTTGGCATGCATTAGCACCTGACATCCTGGTTGGTTCGATTTAGGGCATTCAATTGATCAACTACAAATCAAGTCAAGCTAAGATGCTAGGATGCAATTGATGGTGAAATGTAGCGACGCTCGGCCTGGCTAGGGTGGGGACTGGCATAATGCCATTTGACAGTCATGGATCAGGATCCTCTTCACTAGGATCGATCAGAATCATTGAGGGCCCTTTAGTAGATTCAACGAACCCTAAAGAGACAGTAGAGAAAGAATGTAGAGAGAGAAAGTGAAGAGAGAAGCCTTTTCTTTTTCTTCCTTTGGCTCTTAGTGAAAGAGGGGACTACTTCCTCTTCTTTCTCAGTATAGAGGATCTCTCATCGGTGACGACTATGGCCGATGATGTGGGCCATGACAGCACAATGGAGCTCACCCGACATAGTCAATGGCGATGATCGGCATTGGAAAGTCAAAGAAACGAGGGAATCAAAACCAAAACAGGGGAGGAGATTTCAACTAAATTTTTTGGTGGTTCCCAGCAACAACTGGTGGATGGTGACTTACTGGGTAAAGGAAAAGGCTAGAGAAGAGAAGTAGAGGAGAATAGGGGCTCCATAGCTCGTCTTTGGCGAGGTTTCAAGGCCGATATGATGAAGTACGCTAGGAAGAAGAGAAGAAGAGGAAGTTTTTTTTTTCCTCCTGCGATTGTTTGGTGGCCGATGAAGGTTGGGTTCAAAGGGGGCATGGAGGTCTTTAAATAAAGAGGGAGGAGGCACTGGGAATCCTCTTTGGCCTTGATTTCCTCCGACAAAATTGGGAGGAAGAAGACCCCCATTGGGAGTCTTCTTCTTCCATTGCATATTTTTTTTTCTCCTTTTGGGCCCAAACCAGGCTGTTGGGCTGGTCAAATGGACTAGGTCCAGCTTTTATGAGGGCTGGGTCATCACAATTATAGAATTCCCTCACTTTTGAATTCAGAGCTAAATTAATGCAATGTGCTGTGGCTAACCATCTCATTGTAGTGACCTAGTGATTTGGTGTCCTTTTCATTCTCTGATGTGGACATGTCTTTAACCCTTTCTTGCATGGGTTGTGATAGAATATGAATGTGTTAATGAAATCATGCTCACTAATGATTGACTTACAGAATACTAAATTTATGTGAAATCTGTTTAAATGATCAAGGATGGTAACAATCAGTGGATGGAATGTAATGCTGATCAAAATGAAATACTTCGAAAGATGTAACAAATAATTTGATGTTTTTTCTTCCAGTTAAATTTGAACATTTGATCATGTAAGATCATGAAAAGTGTCATGTTTGTGAAGCCAAAAATGCCTCTTATCTGAAAATATCTGTTATATGATATAGTATGATGCATGAAAATTCATTCTATGAACATCATGAAGCCAGAGTTTTCTTCTGCTGTTTTTTTTTTTTTTTTTGAAAACAAACTGGCGTTTCCCCGGACCCCTTTTTTGAGTTTTCATCCCTCATGGTATCTCAAATTTTTTGTTGTTGAACAAACCTTAATATGTACAACAGTCTGGCAGTTCATACTGTTAATCAGATAACATCTTGATGGATCTGGTTCAGGAAAACACTCCTACAGTGAATAATCAAGTAAACACCCAAGATGGACCGGCTGCATCTGTCATGACACAACCGGACTTGAAAGTTACTGTTGAAAAAGACCTTGTTTCACAAGCGGAAGAAGAAGACATGGAGGCTCTTCTTGGAACGTATGTTGACTGTATGATTTTTGCTAGAAATGTTAATGGCTTCATGATCTTTTTGCTTGCATTTCTGTTAGTCTATTATAATGGTCCTAATTCTTCTTGCGGAGTTAATAGTCATGTTGAACGAGGGTATTTTCTGATTGAATATTAAACATGAATTTTTTAATCGTCCCCCTTATGTTTTCAGTTTGTTTCGATACAGTTTATGAAATATAACTGTTAAAATTATGAGTTGGATCCTCATTTTCTTCGATTTTGTTCTGAAATTTATGTCCCATTCAGTCCAAGCAATTTGTTACTGAACTACAAGAATTAGATCTTTCTTAATTGCTCAATTATAGCTTGCTCCACTGCACCTTTGAGGCAATTTTAGCTTAGTCCTTTCATCAACATTAGATAATGGTCCTATCTCGTGTTTATAAAAATTGATCATTCATCATTCATAGCCATCAGGAATTGTTCTGATAATCTGGGGTGGGGGTGTCATTGAGCTGATCTTGATCAAGCTGGGTCTAATCAATCTTGGTTATAAATTAATTTCGAGCTTGGTCTTTGAGATCATTTTTGATTTTTCTTACCATTATTTCAAGCTTAATTTTGAATCGAGATGAATGCAAGCGTAACTGAGCAGCTTGATAATCCAAGATTAAGTTGAATCAATTCAAGCTTTAATATACTAATTCAAACCTTTATCCAATAGTATAAATATAAATATATTCGAGCATCATCAAATTGAGCCCGATCAAGCTGGGTCGACTTTTGGCCTTGGTTGATGTTAATTTTGAGCCTGTTTTATCAGTACAAGCTCGATTCATTTAGCTTTCAATGAAGCTTGATTCAATCACTTCTCAACCCAAGCTTGTGTGGAACTCAAGCTGCTTAATTTGTTTGACAGCCCTAATTCAAGGTTGGCTTTATGATTTTGTGGGTTTTTGCTTATTAATTATCCTTACAAAGGCCACCTTTTATGTTACTGCAAGCTGCTTAAATCCTTTCTCAGAAAACCAACAATGTTAACTTAGGTTCTTCCATCACATTCTAGATCTTCCAGATACATATTCAAACACCTCTTGATACTGAAGCCTTGTAAAATACTGGTTGCATATGACCATGTCATGTTATTCAGTTTTCTATCACTTTGTGCTCAATCTGTTCAATTCCTATAACTATAGCTATATGTTTGTTCCTTACTCTAATGATACCACATTCATGTCAGCATTCTTATTTTTGCCATAAACAAGCCGAGATTGAACACTTTGGGCTTGCCGCCCCCCCACCCCAACAAAAAAAAGAAGCTTGGGCTCAGTTTGATGATGGGCTTGTCCAATTAACATAAGCAAGAAGCTTAAAAATTTGTTATCAAGCTTAGTTTGAGCTTGAATATCTCTTTCATATATTGGCTCAAGCCTTATTGGCTTAATATGCAGCTCAGCTTAGGTTTTTGGCAGCTTTGTGCATGGGAAATGTGGGGTGTGGGGGCGTAGTAGTGTGATCATGGTAACATGGCATTTGGAGAAGAGAGGGAGTATTGTGTGGTTGAGCAGCGGAGAGAAAAGTTAACCCAGGCTTGCATTGCTTCTCGTTCTTTCTAGGTTAGCATAGGTCATGTCATGTTCTTAAATATGGAAATCCTGGACACTGGAGAAAAATGTGAGGCCATGATCAATGTTTGGAATAACAATTTTACCACTTGGGAATTGTTTCTTTTTTTTTTTTTTTTTCTTTTTTGTTGTTAGTTTGGTCTTCTCATAAAAGGCTTGGGCTGACGAGCATAATGGTGCAAGTTCAAGCCCCGGAGCAGTCACTCCGTGCAAAAAAAAAAAAAAAAAAAAGGGCCAAAGGTCAGGTCTGACCCCAATTTGCCCTGCTCTTGACCCTGCATCGCTGGGACCATAGCTAGGTAGTGGTCTTTTTTCAGTTTGGGCTTCTCTTCATTGGCCATTCCAAAGCAATCTCTGGTTCAATTTTTTTTTATATAAAAAGAAGAAACATCCGACCCATAATAAACCGGAATTGACTGCCAGTTGGACTGAAACTTGGTGAAATGGGTCTAAGGCCTTGTTTGGCTAAGCTTTTAGAGTGGCAGAAAGCACTTTCTAGCTCTCAGAAAGCACTTTGGAGTGATACAGTGATGTTTGGTAAAAATATCGAGAAGCTATTTTGGCTTTGTCAGAAAGCTGAAAAGGTTTACTTGGGGAAAGCTTTATTTTGAAGCTTTTCCTAAAAGTGCTTTCTAGCTAATGTTGGGAAGCTGTTTTATTTTCCCCATAGCACTTTATCAATATGGTTACCAAACAGCAAATAGCTTTTTGTAAAAGCTCTACTTCCAAAAGTTCTACTTCTCAAAAGCTCTACTTTCAAAAACTTCAAAAGTTCTACTGTCAATAGCAATCCCAAACAGGGCCTAAGTTTAGTTTTGGTCTTTAAGAAGACCAGATTTGCATTTGACCTTATGAAAGCTGCCATGCGCAGTCAGGTTTTGCATGACCTGGTTGACTAGGTGGGTTCCAGTGATGTGGATCAGTCATTCCCTTGAAAAGAAAAATTTCTCTGTAGCTAGTATGACAAGTGAATTGAATAATGAAACTGTTGTAAGAAGCTTAATTATCTTAGCCACTAAGACATGTTACTAGTTTATGTCATTATCATAATAAAATATACTTATTCTGAACATATCTATAAGTAATTTAATTTAATCTTTTTAATATGCGCTTGGTCCTATTGATTGACTGAATGGTCGGTTTGCTTAATTGGTGATTTGGCCTCTATGATCCGAGCCTTAGTAATAGGAAGTTTCTATGTGGGGTAGCAGACTTGCTGCAGAAGCTCCTTGGAGACTTGAACTATCACCTGCTTCCTAAATGCTTCTTTACTTCAAGTCCTTTAAAGCGTCCACTTCCATGAACCAGCTCCTGATTCTGACAACTAAGATCCAACTGCTTCTTGGTTATGGCCCTTTTATAAAAATATCTCCACCAAAATTCATTCAACAAATTTTGTAAATAATTTTGCTTTCTTTATTCTTCTCATCTTTAAGAAAATACTGTCACCTTAATCTTAATGCATCTAATATTTCCTTGTCCTAGTGTAGTTCTGTAAATTTCATTTACTCCAAAACCTTTTGTTTCTGAATGCCACACAAGCTTTGAATGAAAAGGTGAAAAGTTGATGTGGTTGACAGCCGGTTGTCCAAAACAAAGCTAGCAAAAAGGAATACATGGTTGTTATGCATATAGGAAGTATATTATGTGCTGATGTACCTCTTTGGTACTTTCGAACATATGTGCTCAAAGCAATCTATGCAAATGCTTTTTTTTTTTTTTTTGTTTCCGGGAAAATGCGAGCAATCTTAATGTGCCTGTGATGTTTTACACTCCTATTCTCTTGTTTTACATCCTTGGCTTTTACTATGTTTATTTTTTAGTATTTCCAATAATTGCAAACATGTTGTACTGGTACAGGTACGTTATGGGCATTGGGGAAGCAGAGGCATTTTCAGAAAGGTTGAAGCGGGAACTTCTTGCTCTGGAAGCAGCAAATGTCCATGCATTATTGGAAAGTGAACCCTTGATAGAGGAGGTAATACCTTTTTTTCCCTGCATATGTTAATCTGTATCCATCATTATTAACATGTAAAGATTTTTATTCCACTATTTGTTCTTAGTAAGCTTTTTCTTTCCCATGAGATGCAGAACTCTTTGAGGTGGTTTTGGTAATTTTAAGTCTGGCTGTTGCAATTGCAGTAGAATCTGATTTTTGTGAGGTTGCTGAAATGAATTAGTATCACAAGACCCTGGGAAATCTTCTAAAACAGACTACTGCAACATATGTATTATGCAGGTATTACAGGGACTAGAAGCAGCTTCTGTATGTGTGGATGATATGGACGAGTGGTTACGTATTTTTAATGTGAAACTCAGACATATGAGAGAGGATATTGAATCGGTATGGTCTTGTTAATATTTTTAATTTAGAATATAAGATTTAACTTCCTTGAATAAATTATTATGAGAATCATGTGATGTTTTGTAGCCTCAGCAAGTAGCAAGTTTGGCTCAAATAATCATGTTTGTAGTAAACAAGTAGTTTTACACTGGCTAGGTGAAGCGTTGAAAATCCATAGTTTCTGTATTCTGGCCATGCATTGGATGAAGATCTAATCCAGTAGATACATTTGGGTCTGAACATTTTAAAATTTTTGGCTAAGGATTTGGTCATTCCAATCAATAGGATTTTTTAATTACATTTCTAAAGATTATCAAGACTTACTCTCGTCGGGGGGATGTCTGGTTGTCTATATTCCACTCGCATGCATGTAGATCTCACAATTGTGGTTAAAAATGTTGTAATTAAATTTTCTATTTGATTTGCTTATGATTACAGTTGCAGGAATTAGTGGTTTCTGTTTCGATGTCTGTGACTGATAACTGCAAGTGTGAAGTGCAATTATTGTGCCTGGCTGTCTAATGCTGAAAGAGTTACCACCTTTAAATGCAGTAACCTACGTAATACAGCTGAACAATGGTTCACTTAATATATTGTCAACATATAACTATACTATAAGCATTATGTTATAATGTACAATATATTTATATAATTTTATGCTGTAATAATATTGTGTGTGATGATATTATTATTAGTATCCAATATATATCACATATTTTATTTTAGATGCTGTAGTATAAAGTTATCATTATATTAATTTACTTTATTATTGAGATATGTAATCATACTAGCAATATGCTTATTGTGATATTATGTTAATTTACTTTTCATGAACTATGTTGTACTATTGTGCGTTGTATATGATGCTACAATAGAATTTTAAAACAACATGATTGTTGTATTAGATAATATTGTGAAAATATGATAACATGGTAAAATCATCCAAGGTACCATGTATATTATAACATATTATATATTGCTGACTGTGATATATAAATTTAACGTAATAAGATGATGTTATATGTTGATAATATTATATATAATATGTGTTATTAATGCCTATATTATAGAGGTCATAGTATCATTGTGATACCTGTATAATGATATCATTCTAGTAAATATCATAGCCTTGTTGACCATATGATCATATTTTCCAAAATTAATTTTTTTAACTATACAATTCAATCATACTTTAATAAATGCGACAATTTAACAGATATATATTATAATTATATATTGCTAATATATCTTGTTAATATGCTATATCATAAATTATATATTAGCATTATAGTTGCAACACATATGATGATATGATATAATAATGCATTTATATGTATTAATATTGATGGGCTCTTGCATAGGTGAGAAGTGCAAGGTTCAGATGAACTAGTAGATGCAAGTAGAGCCGGCAAAATATGATTCGACCCATCAACCCGACCCATGTTCGACCCGTCATAAATAAATTTGGATTTAGGCTAAACGGGTTTGGATCATAACCAGATCAATCCGTTTAACTTGTTTAATATTTGGGTCGGATTTGGATTTTAGGTATCTTACCCGTTTAACTTATTTAATATTCTGATCGTGTTGAGTCAGGTAACCCATTTAACTTATTTAACCTGTTTAACCTATTTTTGATCCATTTAATCCGACTTGTTTAATCCGTTTAACCTAATATGATCTGTTTAATAAACAGGTTAAACGGGTCGGGTCAGATTATCTGTTTAATAAACAGATTGGGTTCATGTTTGAATTTTTGACCTGTTTAATAAACAGGTCGGATTTGGGTTGATGATTTTCTGACTTGACCCACATTGACCCGACCTATATATGACCCGATCCGACCCAATTGCCACTCCTAGGTGAAAGTTTGTCAGAAGACAAGTTATGACTAGTGATCGCAAGAACCAAATTTGCTTGCAAGTGGTTTTGCTATGAAAAATGGGCCAAAAGTTGTAAGCCATTTTCCTGCAGCTGAAAGTGACTTGCTGGCAACCAAATACTTGCAAGCGCCTACCTGCAAGTCGGTCACCGGAAACTGACTTGTAGCAGATCTAGTTTTAGGCAACCAAACATCCCTGAAACAGTAGCTATTCTCTCATTTTATTTTATTTATGTTTATTTTGTGTGTACGTAACCCAACTTAAATGGTGACTTGGTTTAAGGTAAGTGTGCATGTGTATTGGGTGTCAAGCTGTTGCTACATTTGACCAGAAATCACCTGAGAAAGTGAAAAGCTTAAAGGAATACGATCTTAAAGGAATATCATTATCTTGCTAAGAAATCTTATTTTGCATGCATCCAAACAAGCATGATGCTATTTTCTACCATTTTATCATTTATGTGCATAAAAGTAATTAGCATTTTGTTTTTTATGGAAAACTGCAGTCTCCATGTTCGGCACTGGTCCATGGATTTTATAGTTTGTCCAGGCAGTCAAACATTGAGGCTTTCCTCCATGTATCCCAAAAGATGAAAACTTTGAAATTACATTTTCTTTAATTTTTGCTCAAAAGAAAATGTCTTTTATCCAATTTGTAGTGGCTGCTTTGTTATAACTGCTTTTTTGCCTCCATGATGAGATCTTAGCTTATTTTAATTTTAATTGGTAAATCTTATCTTGCTTAAATAGGATTAGATTTGTGGATCAAGAATTATCTGTTAGAGTTTGGAACTTCTTCAGAATTGGTTTGCAAGATGTCATCTGCACAGTGTATTAAAATATTGCAGGTGGTAGACAAGCAGACAAATGGCTGCCTAGTGCCTAGGCTTTATGCATGCACCTAGAGGTCAAGACAGCCCAAAGATTATAAATTTAAATAAATAAATAAGTATAAGAAAAGGCCAAAAGAAGCAATCATAATCTAACAAATAAAAAATAACATGATACATAAGATGTGCTAAGTCAATGGGAAGCATAAATTTGGCAATATTGGATGCTATATAGAACTCAAACTCATTCTCATTACTCAAACGTGACACAAAATGTTAAGGTGGGTCACCTAGGCTTACGTCTTCTGAAACATTGTATCCGCAGTGTGTTTGTTACTGAAGTTCTAGCCAAGCTTATTCTGTGCAAGAGGGGCCTGCCAGAGAACCTGGAAGACAGTTGGATGAAAAAGGAAGTCTACCTTGTCGCCTGTCAGTTTTGTAGTTTGAGATCATGCAGTCAGGAGCCAGCACTCCTGGATTCCCCTGCATTCAATCAAATGTAGATGAAGGGTTTTTTTTTTTTTTTCAAATATATTTTGTAAAGCAAATTTTGTATGTGCATCTATCCATGAGCAAAATCTAGAAAACAAGGCTTATTTGAAATCATTGTTTTTTCATGATAATTTTGCAGCCAGTGAGTAATAATATTGCCCATGTTTATGATCGCAACTCACGAGGATGTTATGTTTTTGTATTTGTTTATTTAATTTTTCTTCTTTTTATTGGCATTATGACTTTCATAAATTAGGTAGTCATAATTTGCAGATTGAATCCCGTAACAATAAATTGGAGATGCAGTCTGTAAATAACAAAGCACTTATTGATGAGCTGGATAAGTTACTTGAATGCTTACGTATTCCTTCAGAGGTTTGTCTTATCCTATTTGATACTCAGTTTACTTATTCTTAATTGTGCTAAACACTTTGGTATGTGAACTTTGATTAGCAAAACTTGAATTTGTGTTTTTTCATTTTTTGTCTTCTTCAATGTTGCAGTTTGCAGCGTCATTAACTGGAGGTTCTTTTGACGAGGCACGCATGCTTAAAAATGTTGAAGCATGTGAATGGTTGACAGGGGCCATTTGCAGTCTTGAAGTGCCCAATCTGGATCCATGCTATGCACACATGCGAGCTGTAAGTCTCTGTTATATCCTATTTGATCTCTGAAGAATTCCATTTACTTTCATATGTAGATATGTGAATTTACAAACACTTTAGGAATTCAATGTACTTAAAATACCATATGCCTTCTGCTTTGAAAATATAGATAACCAAGTTGCAATTAGAGTGGCTAAGGATGAAGTTAGGAATCTTTCTTCATAGGAAATTTGATGTAAGAAAAGGTGTAATGTGTAGGAGTTTCCTCATGTGCCTTCACTTCCCACGTTTATGTTTCTAATGGAACTGATACAGAATAAATTATTCATCATTTTTCTGTAGAACACATGCAATCTAATATTTGGAACTCTGGTTCTCCTCCAGTCTTAAGGTTATTTTTATGTGAAAATTGCAGTGCATTTGATCTAATGCATGGGTATAATTTTCAAAATTTCTCCAGGTTAAGGAAAAGCAAGCAGAGTTGGAGAAATTAAAAAATACATTTGTTCGGCGAGCATCAGAGTTCTTGAGAAACTACTTTTCTAGTTTGGTAGACTTTATGATAAGTGACAAGAGCTATTTTTCACAGGTATTTTCTTGCCTTCTCTTCATATAATATAATATAACATTCTGTATATAATATCATACATATAGTATATTTTACACTTAATCTCTGTGTGTGTGTGTGTGTGTGTGTGAGTGAGTGAGTGTGTGTGTGTGTAGTGTGTATATATATGTATATGCATATGTATATGCTTTTTTTGGGATGTCAGTTTGGTCAATTGGACTTCACCTTGAGGTTCTCTTGGATGGTATACAGCGAGGACAATTAAAGAGGCCTGATCATGCAGATCTGAGGTATAAGTGTAGGACTTACGCACGACTTCTGCAGCACTTAAAGGTTGTTATTCTTCTGGGCTCTATGATTTTGAGCAGAAGCTGTTACTTCTGGTGTATCTTATCTAATTCTCTGTTTACCTTGAATTGGCATATTCAGAGTCTTGACAAGAATTGCTTAGGCCCTTTAAGGAAGGCATATTGTCATTCCCTCAACTTGCTACTTCGTCGTGAGGTCTGGAGGAAAAACCTTTATTATATGATTACTTTGATAGGCTATTTTCTTCTTTTATTTGATGTACAATCTTTGAGTGGTTCTGTTGGCTCTTAATTGAAGCAATGTGAGTTATAAAAACCCAAGGAACAACATGACATAGACATGAAAAAAGACACTTATTGCATCAAAATTATCCCAATGCTTTTGCATATGACTACATGGAGTTAAAATTCCTTGTGCCATGATATGTTAAATCTATTTTTTGGATGAATCTATGTCCAATTCTTCTAGCAACCTATTCTTTGTGCTGTAAACTTACATTGTATGACTGAAAGCAGTGTATGCATCATTTGAACTTCACTTTCATTTAAACTCGTGCAGATGTAAACATGAATCTTGAACATATTTATAATGGTGTCTAATCTTCTTTCTGATTCATGCTATTCAGGCTCGTGAATTTGCAAATGAACTTCGTGCAAGTACTAAAGCATCAAGAAATCCGACTGGTTGGCTCGAAGTTTCCACAGGTTCCAGTCAAACAGCAAATAGTGCAGATACTTCTACAGTTTCTGACGCATACTCAAAGATGCTTACCATCTTTATTCCGCTTCTTGTAGATGAGGTAAATTGTTTTACCTAAGCATGCTTTGAGTTTTTGTCAGGCTTATTGTCATATAAAATATTGTGTTCGTCACTATGTTGCAGAGTTCTTTTTTTGCACATTTCATGTGCTTTGAAGTTCCTGCTTTTGTTCCACCTGGTGCTCCTGCTAATGGTACTAAAAGTGAATCTGATGGCAATGATGCAAATGACGATGATCTGAGCCTCATGGATTTTGATGGAAACAATATTAAACGTAGTAATTATAGTTCTTTGGTCCATGAACAGATATTATCATGGTCAGCATTTTGAATTTCTGCTAGTGGACAATTTTCCAGATGCAATATTTCTTTCAATTCTTTCTCCAGGTAATAATTCTGGTGAGTTGGGGACATTGAATGAAGCTCTTCAAGATTTGCTCGATGGAATCCAGGTACATTTTCTTTTCGTTTCTTTATTAACTGAACAGTAATGTATTAAATGTGTGTATATATTTGCATGCAGAATGCATGCATGCATGTGTACATAAGTACATTTTGCAATTAAGACATTAAACTGAATCTGGATAAGTTTCTTGCACATCATATATCCTATGTTATTACCAAGCTTTAGATAAAATACAAAATTTTGGTTTCAAACTTTGAAAAATTTTGTGCATGGATCGCTTGACAAGAATGTAATAATCAAGCATGATACAAATACATATATAAATGCATGCATATGTCTTGGTCTAATGTTGGATGTTGTTTGAAAGCCTGTATAAATTGTTAGCGTGAAATTACAAATGTTGCTTGGTGAGAAGCATGTCTTTAACTTTGTTGCTGATTGGATGGTGGATCTATGTGCATGGAGCTTCCCCTTGTCTGATCTTATAGATTTGCTATTGATTTTATTGCATTATTCTTTACTTATTTTGTATATTAATTATTAACATGATAGGCTTCAAATATGTTACCACTCTCATATGGGGCTCAATATTTGGCCCTACCTTTTTTTTCTTAAGGGCAAGTGGTAAGTACAAGCGTGAGATAGTTGCATTTGCTGGGGTGGGATTACAGATGAAGAACATTGTGGTTGATTTTCCATCCTAATCATGGTTTTCTTACTCATCACCATAACCTCCTTCTGTAACCTTCCTTATCATTATCATCTTCATCATATAACAATAACATTTCTTGTGCAATATACTTCTCCTTCTTTCATTATATTTCTTGTTTCTATTTCCTTCAACCATGCAATCACATGGCTCAGATCTACTATTTGATTCTGGAATTACTTTAATGTATTCCATTACCTTGTTCTTACTGCAATAGTTTTTCCTAAGGCATGTAACACCATAACTTGTCACTTTATTGCAATTGACATGAATAACATTTTTCTCATCAACACTTCCTGCTGGACCATTCTATTGACACCACATGACATGGTGCTAATCAAGTAATCAGCTGCTTGGACTTTGAAGGACGGGTATATATGCTGCATGGTGCATACAGCTGGCCACCACCTTGGTACCTAGCCCATACCATTGGTTACGTCGGGGATGTCTTACTTGAGATCAGTGAGGTGAAGCATGTATATAGGCTATGGCCCTGTTTGGGATTGCTGTTGGTAGTAGAGTTTTTGGAGCTTTGAGAAGTAGAGCTTTTGGAAGTAGAGTTTTTACAAAAAGTTGTTTGTTGTTTGATAACCACATTTATAAAGTACCTTGGAACTTTAATATGTTTGATAACTAAAATAAAAAAAATACTTTTGGTATGATGAAATGACAATAAAAAATATTGCATTATATCATATACTAAAGAATAATACAATATAATATTATATAATATTATATATTAAAATATTAAAATATTAAAATATTATATAATATTATTATCATATAATGTAACATAATATTGTAATATAATATAATAACAATATTATAATAGATTATATTATATGTTTATAATGTAAATATTATTATATTTTAAAATATTATTTTATTGTATAATACTATTATCATATAATGTAATATAATATTATACTATAATATAATATTATTATAATTTTGATGTAATATCTAATGTAATATAATATAATGGATTATAATCTAATCTAATAATAAATTATAATATAACAGATTATATTATATTATTATTGAATATTGTTATATCAAATTGTATTTTTATAATATAATAATACTATAATAGATTATGTTATATGTTTATAATATATCATAATATTAATTTGTTATTATATTATATTATATTTATAGTATAATAATATAATATGATATGATATAAAATATAATTATAAGATTTGTTAGTGGGCATTTTGGTCATTAAAAAGATTTTATTTAAATCAAAACAGCTTTCCGACATTAGCTAGAAAGCACTTCTGGAGAAATCTTCAAACTGCAGTTTTTTCCAAGTAGATCTATTTAGCTTTCTAGTAAAATCAAAATAACTTTTTGATTTTTTACCAAACATTACTCTACCATCTAAAAGTGCTTTTGGAGGGTCAGAAAGTACTTTCTGACACTCCAAAACCTTAGCCAAATAGGGCCTATGTACTCCACCTAATTGGCTAGCTACTTTTGGAGCATATCAAATTTGTCAAAGGCACAAAGTGCACAATGCTCCAAGGTCTCTTGGAGCCCAGGCATGAGGTGCAAAGCGAGGCACATGCCTTGAGAAGGTGAGGCGCAAATATATATATATGGACATACATTGTACATATATAGATACATAAGGATATACATATATGGATACACATGTAACTATATACATTTATAGCTACATATATATATATACATGTATGCATGCATGCGAGTGTGCGCACAGCTGCACACACACACATATATGTATATATGTATAGAGAGAGAGGGCATATATGTGGCTGCTTATACAATGGCTCTAATAAGGCTGGTTCTAACAAGATGACCAGGGATGGACATCGATGATTTGAGCTATTGGGTGTGATTAGCTATCGCTGAACAATGAAAAATCAGCATCCAATGGACCAATATAGTCAGTTTAAATAACATGAAACCATGTATGCTTTTTTAATTATTGGATGCATAGGCTAGGGATCTCCAAAGTATATGATTTTTTCATAAGCAGTTTTAAGATTGCCAATCACATCCAATGGCTATGATTATTAGTATCGAGCCTCCCTAGTCATCTGGTTAGGACCTTATTAGGATTGTTGTGTGGCTACCCATTTATTAGCTCTACTATATCTGTATATATACTAAATATATGATTCTAAACATATTTAGTAATAAACTACCAATTTCTGAGTGCAAATAAAAATATATAAAGCATTATATAATAAGATTTTTACACATATGAAAGACATGGCATGTCAAATATCAAAAAACTTAAAAATAAAGGGGCAATAATCAGCCACCAAAGCAGTGGTTTGTGTGTTTTTTGTTTTGATTTTGATGGGCATCTGTGGTAGCAGCAGCATAAGAATTAGCACAAGCAGAAGAAAAGAAAAAGGAAAAAGAAATAAAAAATAAAAAAGAAAAGAAAAGGAGAAAAGAAATAAAAGAAAAAAGGATAAAATAAATAAAAAATAAAAAAATAAAGAAAGGAGAAAAGAAATAAAAAGAGAAAAAAGAAAATGAACAAAAGAAAAGGAAGAAGAGGAGAAGAAGAAGAACGAGTGTAGGAGTTACTGGATAGAAGAATGCCTAGTGCAAAAGCCATGGTTTCGGCAACTAGATTCACCTATTTCTCTCCTGTTGGACAGAACCCTAGATCTGCCTATCTCCCTCCTTTGGCCAGAAGCTCCAAAATCTTGATCAAACACCATATGATCTGGGACAGAAAATAAAGAGCAAAAGCACGCTTTTTTGTGCTTGAGCTTTTTTTGCAAGGTGCAGAAAAGGCGTACCCTTTTTAGCACCTATTCCACTGATTGCTTTATGATTTCGTGAAGAGAAACAATCAAGTGCTTGGCATTAGACACAAATAAAAGCCATATTTGACCTGCATTTGATCATAAGTCATGTTTTAATTGACCAAATGAATGCATACTGCTAATGGATACTAAAATTATTATTATTATTATTATTTTTTGCTTTCACTATATATATATAGTTTTTAAAAAAACTGAAAAATTGCAGCTATCTTACATTGTTTCAAGATCTGCATATGTCTGCACATATGCATGCATCTATATACATATTTATCTACATATGCTTGTATGCATGCATTCATGTATGTACATATGTTCAAATTCAACCATGATAGTTGAAAAATCACATTTTTTCATGTCAAAGTGAGCTCACAGTTGCATTAAAAGAAACATGAAGATCAATGTTCTTAGTCAAGTAAAATGCTGTTGTTGCTGCTTTTTTTCTCCTTTTTTTTTAACAGACTGAGAGTGGGAGGGAGGGGGAGGGAGCTAGATAGATAGATGGATAGAGAGATAGAGAGAGAGAGAGGGGGAGAGAGAAAGAGAAGACTCTTATAAGGTTTGTTTTCCAGGTCCAAAAGAGATTTATGGTGGAACTAAGCAAAGCCTTGCACTAGGTTTGTGTAGGTTGTATGATGCAGGCAATGTTCTTGTGCTTTGAACTACTTCAAGTTGTTGGTTTTGTCCATAAATAATGTAGAGGCTTGCCTTTTTGTTGTGAGGCAACTACATGTATGCAAAGCAGATGTAAGTGAACCATCTTTTTGAAATGGTTCCGAAGCTTGAATATCTGTGGATAGAAATGCATAAGTTGCCTAAAGCCAATGTTCTTTGGATGGAACATGGTTGTAATGTCCTTGTAACATCTTATGATCAAGGGTTGTCAGTAGGCCCAAGCTGCAGGATTTGCCCCAGTGACCTATGCTGCATATGAATAGGCTTCAGGCTTAGCAAGCTTCTGGTCTGGACATGCACTAGACAATTTTTATAATTTTTAAGCCTTAGTAGGTTTGGAATGGCTCCAGTCTGACAATTATAAACAATTACAGTTAAGCCCGATTGTGGATCCTGCCTCGCCCAAAAGAGCCTATCTTTTCTGCTGGTGTTTGGGCATGTTTTATTTAGATAGTTACAGGTCTGTCTCTGGTCTAAGCCTGGTTGTCTTGGCAGCTGGCTGGACTCTGATAGACCTGATCCAACCAGTTGACTCTTCTAGTTGTAGACCCTTCAGAACCAATAACTTTAGGTGCTATGTTTCTTTTTTTTTTTTACACAGATAATAATTGCTGGTTAATTCCTCTTTCTACTAATACCTCATAGAAGTCAGGTATATCCTTCTGGAAAAGCATTGCAGTTAAGGCTGAACTTCATACTCAAGAATTCTCATGCTCCGCAAACCATAGATTTTTATTGTGTTAGGGCAAAAAAAAAAAAAAATCAGACTTTATTCTGGCAAGTCATGCATGGGATTGAACTTGCTTAGAGGACTTAATGGAGTGGGCTGTAGCCCTATGCAATTAAAAGCCATTTAGCGCACTATTTGAATGGTTTTTTCTTATGCAGGATTCTAACAGGTAACTGTCAACTTTGTTGTTTTGCATATTGCAACAATTATCTGCCCTGTCAGAAGCTAAATATTTTACAATGTCAGTTGCACACTCACCAAAACTATTTATTGTTTCTAGATGGATGATAACATGCTGGTGCAAAATAAAATTTCCAATAAGAACAATAACTTTCATATGTGATATGTATGATGATGACCATAATTTTGAAACTTTAGATGCTTAACATGCCGTAAGTGAACAGACGTTCAAGACTAAACATTACTTGTACATGCCAAAAAGCTATGATAATCAAAAGTCAAAAGAATAATAACTTTGTTCTCACAAAAAAGAAGTTGTGTGTGTGTGTGGGGGGGGGGGGGGGGTGGGGGGGGCGCCGAGAGAGAGAGAGTTAGTAACTTTGTCAACTTCATGTTCATCTAGATGATCGAAACACAACCATCATTGGCTCAATGATTCAATTTTGGAAGATTTTTCTTTAAAAAAAAAAATCAAGAAGTCCAACATCTCTTTTATTGTAATTTTTGTTGTATCAATAATTTTAATAAAATAATATTTTTATATTGTTTGGTTGTATATGGTTGAGCATCATTTTCTACACGTCCTTTCTCTGAAGCTATTATTTTCTGTTTAGAGATTCTGTTAACACATATCGAAAATGATAACTAAATCTTGTATGTGATGCATTTGCTTGATTGTTTAGTTTTACCCTGAAAGAATGAACCAGGTAGTGGATACTATTAAACCAAGCAATTCAGATCTGTAACTGTACTAGAATCGATTTGTTTGACGTATCTGTACTAAAATTGGTTTGCTTGACATATTCTTCACCATATACTAATTTAAGTAGTTGTCCATTCTGAAGTAGTAGCATATTTTCTATCATAATCATATGCAACTCTCCTTGGTTTGATTTAATAGTTCTACATTCTGTTTTATTTATGTTGTGTGAATGCTTATTTATTCAGCCACATTAGTGTGCTAACTCCATTTTGCTTGCTCAATGTTGACTATGTTCTTATGATTTATTTTTTACTGATGATCTGCACTGCATTTCTTATTTTTTTAAGCTAGTTTGTGGTTCCAGTTTATAATTATCTATACTTAATATATGTTAACTGTGATTTAACTGATCTGTAGGCAATATTTTTTCCGGAAAATGTAAGCAGACATTCTTTGACTTGCAGATTATAATACACTTTTTGTATTTTTTTAGGAAGATTTCTATGCAGTGGTAGATTGGGCATACAAAATTGATCCTCTGCGCTGCATATCAATGCATGGTATCACAGAGCGATACCTTTCTGGTCAGAAAGCTGATGCAGCAGGATTTGTCCGTAAATTGCTTGATGACTTGGAGTCAAAAATATCAGTGCAGTTTGGCAGGGTTAGTGTTGTCCACAATTCTTCAAATGATTATGCAATAGTCTTTTCTGTCAAAGGAAAAGCTCTCTCTCTCTCTCTCTCTCCCCATCATGTAACTGCTTGTCTTGCAGTTTGTTGATGAAGCTTGCCATCAGATTGAGAGGAATGAACGGAATATACGGCAAATGGGAGTTCTGTCCTATATCCCAAGGTATAAACTGCCTGCATTTGAACTTTTGAACTTTTTTCATGTTTTGGTTGTATATGCAATATAGCCATGTTAGGTGTCCTGGTTCATAATTTTATGTACGATGCTTATGGCTAGAGGTGGGAATGAGTTAATTTGGTCAGATTTAGATTCGGAGCAGCCCTGTGCTCCAAATTATTAAAATGACTATATGGTTGATCTGAAGTCCATACCTGATCCAACTCTTACCTAGAGCTGCAACATGGCTAATCTTTGACCTGATTGAACTCCATGCAAACCTATAGCTACTAGGGCCAAAATTCTCAACGTGATCACAGCTTACAGACTACCAACCCCAAAACAAAATTCAAGTGTATACAGAAAAACTCGAACTCCATTATAGAGTTGAGAGTGAAGGGAGGTTTCCAACCTTCTGTACAAAAGCTTTCTTGGTCCATTGGAGTTTGTGTGGACGGGCTAATTAAGGGAGGGAGAGAGGAGAAGAGGTTAGACTGGAATGAGGTTTATGATTTTTCAAGAATGTTCATTTGAGTTTGGATGGCTGCTTCTCCCAAAATAGCTAGGTTGCTGCTGGTAGAAGCTGCCAAGAGGCACCGGATTGGTGGAATTGGGGGGATTGGTGCCATTAGGACAGAAATTGGAGGTCTCAAGGAAATTGTAATAAAGAAGGTATATGATATTATAATTTTGTTTCTTTTTCTTTTATATCATTCCTGACCAAGTCAAATCATATTAGTAGTGGGGCTTCCATCTGGATATCAGGGCTAGCTTTATGAAAAAAATACTCTACAAATGTATGGCAAAGTAATAATTTCATAATTACGACTATATAATGCACAAGTACAAGCCATTGTACATTATTTGTGTGTGCGCGCATTACAATGAATTTATCAGTCCTTTCTGACCTGATAAGATGACCCATCACTGGTTGTACCTTAGCTTGACCTTATCACTTAAAGTTCTAAGTCAAGACTTCTGAACTATGGATAATAGTGCACCTGTGCATGCATGCTAATAATGTCATATTATGGCATTGTACCTCGCTCTGCTGTGCATTCCAGATATGTTTTTTAGTGTTAGCTTTATCTTGAACTTGGTGCAACTCTTCTCTTTCCTAACCTTTTTACCCAGGCTTCTATATGTTTATTTTGATAATTCTGGGAAGCCCTCAATGTGTTTTATTCTGGTGATACTAGTTTACATTTTTTTTTCCCATTAATATATAAATCATGACAATTCTGTTATATTTTTGTTAGCAATGTTTAGGACATTGAATAAATATGAAAAGCTTGAGTTGGAGGTCTCCTCTAGCTTTTTTCCTTTTCTTTTGTTGATTCTCATGTACGGTGCTTTAGTTAGGTCAGCCATGTCTAGCAAAGTTAGAGATCTTGGATAAGCAAGGTCAACCATCTTTAGTAGAGTCAGAGACCTTGGATAAGCTATGACATTGTAATACATTGCTTTGTATGCATAGTTTTAAGCATTTACATATATAGACTGATATACCCCTGGTTGGGAATTAGGGTTTAGTTAAAGGGAAGCAGCAGCAATTTTAATTTATATCTGAATATCTTTTAATTTTCAGATTTTTCTCTGCAATTATTAAAACAGTTTATATTCTGAATGCAGAGTTCATATGTAACATGCAGCTCACGTCTGACCAGATCTAATTTCTGATCCAGTAACCAGCAGAATTCTGCTGTGTAAACAGAAAGCACTTAGAGAAAAGAAGGGAATAAAGAGGGGTAGAAGAAGTAGAATAAGAAGAGTAAAGAGGGGAAGGGAAAGAGGCTTGCAGCCTTTTTTTCCCTCTTTCTCACTAATAATTCAAGTAGAAAGTTCCCTCCCTAGAACAGCTGGCCACAAGTTCTTTTCTTTGGTTTAGCTGGCAGTTTTCCTATTCCAGAAGGATAGTAGATAATAGAACAAATCTAGACTAATTGATGACTGAAATATTCCACAGCATAGAACGGTATGACACTTTATGACTCATAAGGACTCCTAAATAGGTAATAAAATCTGCGAACGATTCCCTTTCTTTTCTTTTGGTAAATAATAATTTCCTTTCTTTGTTGACTGGATTGCACCTCTTTTGATGTCCCTTTGTTGTGTCAAATTGCATTGCTTCTATCATCTAGCTGGTAAAATACAATTATCTAACTATTTCCATAATATGTTCATTTACATATTCTATTCTGAATATATAAATGTTTAACTTATATTGTTATCTTTGACAAGTTTGGATTTTCCCTGTTACATAGATTTTCTACTCTTGCAACACGAATGGAGCAATACATCCTGGGGCAGTCTAGGGATCTGGTTGACCAGGCATACACAAAACTAGTGAGTATATAACCTCCTTTTCAGGTTGTATGCTTTGTGTCTGCTCTTTTCATTTTCTTAAATTAAAATAAAGTATAGCAGTCACTTGATGCTATGCAGCAGCTGCATTAATCTTAGGAAATTGCAATAGTTGGTTGAGTTAGCCTATCTGTTGGAATTGATCACATGATCCTAGATGATCAACCTAATATTATCGGAAGGTGTTTGATAACATGCAGTAGCTAGATTCTGTGTGTCTCTCCCTCTCTTACAAAAAAAAAACCTAAAATGTTTGTACCTGGAGGAAAAATAATTTGAAATTTTGGAACAGGTTAGCACAATGTTTGCGACTTTGGAGAAAATTGCACAAAGTGACCCAAAGTATGCTGATGTTGTACTGTTGGAGAACTATGCAGCATTCCAGAACAGGTAATTGCAAAACCAGTTTGTCATAGCTTTTCTCATCCTCCAAATCGATGGTATGCAGCTTGATGGTTTATGATGTTAATTTCAATTGATGTAATCTGCCAAACTTTTAGATCCGATATGGTTTGAGCTTGTAAAAGCATATATTTGGATGCAGTCTCTATGATTTAGCAAATGTCGTGCCCATGCTTGCAAAGTTCTATCATCAGGCTAGTGAAGCTTATGAACAGGCTTGCACACGCCATATAAATATAATCATTTACATGGTAAGTGCCTTTTTTCTGATTTGGTAATTCAATTGCTTCTTTGCAATAGCAATTTCTGGATTTAGATATTTCTGTAGATTTTTTGTTTTTTACAGCAATGAACTTCCTCCATGGACGGTCAGATGGGAATATATACTTGATAGATATTAATATCAAAAATATATAAAACTTGTTTTGTTTTGCAGCAATTTGAAAGATTATTTCAGTTTGCCCGAAAAATTGAGGATTTGATGTACACAATTACTCCTGAAGAGGTAAGTGAATCATGAAATCCTGTATGATCTTTATGTTGGTATACTTCTGAATTTCTATCAAAAGGCAATTTTAGTCTATAATCACACAAATTTCAAACAGTTCCTAGTGGATAGAACTTTTGATCGACAAGATTATATTTCTTTTTTAACATCCAAATCATGATTCAAACATGGTAGAGTTGCTTAAGTTGAACCTGGATTTAGACATTTAATGGGTTCTGATAAGTAAAGGTCCAAAAATCTGTGTACGGATTTAGCAAATAGGAGAGGAAGACCTAAGGTAGCGTGGATGGAAGCTGTGAAATTTTGTAGAGCTTGCAGTGACTAGAGAGAGAGAGAGAGAGAGAGCTATCACTATGAATTTTCAGTGAATGTGGATTGGTAAAACCATTCCCAAATCATTGGGATAAAGCTAGATCATTATTTTTATGGTTATGAACTATGGTAGAGTAGCAAGTCGGTAAAAGGCTATTTATAAGAGCAGGCAAAATGTATTCAATCATTACAGTGACTTTAGCAACTGCTGGAATTGGCCTGTCTCTAAATTATTTTGCTTAAATGTCACCCTTGAATGTATTACTTCATGTCTTAACTCGCTCTAGTTTGTATGTTAAATCATTCTGAAGTTATTTTGTTCATGAAAGTTTCATCTACATTCATGAGGACGTTCAGTAATTTAGATGATGAGATCTCTAACTGTCTGATTAATTTACATTCTTTGTATTTCGGGATTGAATTTACCACTGGGGCTTGCCTTCTCTACTCTGCATGTTAATCAGTTTTAAAGTTCTTTTGTTTATGAACACTTACTCTAAGTTCACATGGACCTTCTATAATATAGAGGCTGAAAATGAAATTGATACTGGTGTTGGATGAGGTCTCATTGAAATTTAACATTTTGGTTTCAGTGTTACAGTAACGAGTTCAATTGTTTAAGTTTCCATTTTTGGAAGACTTCTTTGTCCTTAAATCTGGTTGAAAATAGCAAAATCTATGTCAAAATAAACAAAGGAGAGTCTCTTGAACACGCAGCTCTGCATATGATGGAAGAGGAATATAGGCCTTTTTATGGATAATTAGAGTGGACGGCAAGACTAAAGCTAAGTACAAAAACTTTTTAATATCCAAAGGTTGGGCAAAGGTCTTGTTGTTTACTAAGCCTCTAAAATGGAAAAGGATTTCTAGATTCATTAACTAGCTCAATGGCAGGGATTTTTAGGTTTAAAATATTACTTTCTGATGTCAAAGAACATATGTCAATAAGGTATTCAGAGTTTCTGCAAACTGAGGTCATCATTATGGCAACTAAAGATGTGCAGCAACTGGTGCATGTTTTTCTCTCTCTGCACCTTATCTTATGCAGAATCCATTAGTCGCATCATCAAAGAAGGGATTAAAGATGGACATCTGAAGAGGGTTTGATGAAGTTCTTGAATCAAAGATTCCATTATTGGCTACCATAACTACCCACAACTAATAGGCTTTTCAATCATCTCCATGGCAAGAAGATGATGCATAGAATGATATGAAAGATAAGGATGCTATGTTTCCTAAACCTTTAGCTTCCTAGTCTTGTTCATCTTGAGGAGTAAATTAGTAGGACCTGAGATGATGAATTTTTAATAATATGACAGATAGAGCTTTCTTGTCGATGAACCAAGTCAGTTCCTTATCAATAATTTTACAATATTAAAATCTGCTTTCTTAACAGTTTTTGGCCACGTTTATGTTGGATGTCAGACTGTATGTTTGACATTCGAAGCCTTTTTTTATGATCTCTTTAAAATAGTACCGATGTCTTTAAAACACTACCTACCTTCCAAGTCTCTGTTATGGTCTCTTTGATACTCTTCCATCTCTTGGTATACAATTATGGTTAGTAATATTGCAGATCTAGAACTAATCTGAATTGTTAGACTAATTAGTTGTAAAACTTGTGGTGTCCATTTCAAATGATGTGGTATGACATAATCAGCTATTACTTTGGTATCTTCTTATGGTTCTTCTTGTTGAATCCAATTTTTTAAGTCCAGGTTGAAACCATTCTTTTACGAGTATGCTTGTGATGATCAACATTGTGGACCTCCATTTTCACAGGCCCATGCTTTTGTAGTTCTCATTCGTACCATTTGTTGTGCTGACACTTTCATGATAATTGAAATAGCTGTTACAAGCCATGTAATCAACACTGCTGATTGTTGTGACTAACAGTTGCTTTTAAATTCACAGATCCCTTTCCAGCTTGGACTTTCAAAAATGGATCTGAGGAAGGTTTTGAAATCCAGCTTATCTGGAGTACGTCAGAGCACATTATTCATTCTCCTTAATCTCTGTATAGTTTCTAGGGAGCATGTCTCTTCCTTTCTTGTTGAGTTTCATGAGAAAAGTTTGTCAAAAACGAATTTGATTTCATTTCCACAAAAGAATAAAGGTGGCTAAAAGTGCATTGATTTTTCATTGCAAGGTTTTGAATCCTGTGGGATGGGGCTATCTCGGTTTTTCTATGGAACCGAATGTGTCGCCATCTCACTCTGTCCGGACACTTGGGATGGAGGATGTCCCAAGGTGTCCTGATTGGAATGTTGGAATGTTGGAATGCTAGTGGGATGGTTTTGCCCCGACATATGGGATGGTACCCTGTCCCAGTGTCCCGTTGGGATCTGAATTCTTGCTTCATAGTTTTCCGTTTATAGTTGAAGTGTAAGAGAAACTAGTGGAAAATAATTTATTCTCTTTTTTTTGTGGTTTGACGTGTTTCCTGCTTGTTTGACGTATAGTTTCCTCTTTCCTTCTAACAAAAATTTTCAAACTGCCATTTCCCACTTTCTGCTAATGTATTCTATAATTCAAATCCTGTTTTGGCAACTGTAATTTCCAGAAACCAGTCTGAAGTCAATTTCTCCGATTGCAGATTGACAAGTCAGTCAATGCAATGTATAGGAAGCTACAGAAGAATTTGACCTCTGAGGAGTTGTTGCCTTCTTTGTGGGATAAATGCAAGGTATGCTTTATCATCTTCTCTTATTTGTTGACAATCTGTAACTCTGAGATGCAATAAAAGAAATTCCTAACATAAATGAATTAGTAACTTGCTTACCTAGATACCTCTGGAAATCCTTTAGTGTAGGCCATTTTCAAAAGCAATTTAAGGCTGCAGTCATTCTGGTCATTTACAAAATGTGCAGAAGAGCCTATGCTTGAAGAAGAAGGCCTCTTATTGAAGACAGGATGTGTCATGTTATCTAGGATGATGAACATTATTTCTCAGGAAAAGATACAGATTACCTACTGTTGATCACTGCTCAGTTCACTGGGGGATGTGGGGGTCGGTGATTGGCTGATTGCCGATGTGGCCTAACTAACACCACCAACCCGATCATATTTGGCACCAGTTTTGACTGCCACATGCTAGGTGAACTGAGCAGTGATTGGTGCCGGTACTCTTTTTCTTATTTCTTTCCGCCCTCTCCAGTTATACTTGTTTATGACAACTTATATGTTCACTCAATGTCATGAGAAACTTGTTATTTGCATTGTTGATGTGACTTAAATGCCTTTTTGGCGTTCTGATCCTTTTTAGAATGAGTCTAACATAATGTAAAATCAAATTCACATTGTTGAGACATGATTTAAAGTTTATGGTTGTATATTTGAATTTAAAATGGACAATCACAATGCTGTAGCTTGCATACTACTGATCAACTTTGAGTAATCTATTTTGTGGAACAGATTTATGCTGTAGTAAGTTTTATGTGTCGTAACAATTGAAAGAATTAGGATACATTGTTTTGGAAACTGGGCGATAAGTGGATATCTTCTGATTGTACCCTCTTCCACTCGCTGTTGTTTATGGAAGGATGACCGGTAATATCCTATAAGAAATCGAAAACCTGTGCGGGTGTTGGGAGGCTTTGCCCTTGATGGGGTGAAATGGAGTTGAATAAAGGTCAATAAAGCTGCACTTACATTTGCCAATTTACCATGAACAGTATTGCTGGTTCATCTTTCAGTGGTTAACATGGAAATGTTTTAAATTTAACAAGTATGAACCTTGGATTGTGGGGTTGGCAGTGCGACTGCTTGACCAAATAGGGCTCCTGATTCTATGCAAGCACAACTTGAAGCAGACTGTTAATCCATACATATATGTTCTATCTCTTGTATACTAAACCTTTTGCATAGTTCTAAATTGATGGCACAATTTTAAGAGGGAGGGGGGGGGGGTGGGTTTGTCTGGGGGAAGGTGAAAAAAAAAAGGAATCTAAATTTCTTTCACAGCAACTTGACTGATTGGTGAATGAGCATATTGAGAATATTGTGATCACCATTCAGCATCTCTAGATCCAAAATAGTTGTGAACAGGCTACATGGTTATGGTTATGGTTTATTCAACATCCCTAGATTGGCTCAGATTGTAACTTTTATGGGATCTCTGATGGAAATAAGAATTGAACTAAGAAGTTTCTGGTGGACAGAATATGAGAGGAAGAACTAATTTTTCATTCTTGATAATTTTTCTACACATACGTTCATGCTGCAAGTCTCATCTATTTAGAGATTACAGAATGTCTCTCGAACTCCCATCATTAATTCAACTCTTCCTCTCCCCAATTCATCTCATAGGAAACAGTACATGCTTAGTAAAACACACACTAATTAATTACATAGGAAATAGATACTGTGTTTAGGAAAGCCAGCACATTAACTCTCAACATTTTCCTCAATGTGCTGACCTTGAACTCCCAAAAGTTCTTTAAGCTGCTGAAATTTTTTTGTTGGCAAAGCTTTTGTAAAGATATCTGCTAGTTGCTCACTTGTCTAGCAAAACTGAACTTGAACTTCACCTTCTTCAACTGCTTCTCGGATGAAATGATGCTTGATTGCAATATCCCAAGTGCAGCTTGAAATGTTGGATTCTTTGCCATAGATATGGCTGATTTGTTGTCACAAAACAGTTCGGTAGCTTCCTCTTGCTTTTCACCAATGTCTTCAAGAATTCTTCTCAACCAAATTGCTTGTGAAGTAGCCATAGAAGCTGAAATATATTCAGCTTCAGCAGAAGACTGTGCAACTGATTTTTTACTTCTTTGAACTCCATGAGAATACACCCGAACCAAGTGAAAATACATAGCCAGAGGTGCTCTGCATATCATCAACGCATCCTCCCCAATCACTATCACAAAAGCCAATTAACTTCGCATTAGTATTGCTAGAAAATTTAATTCCATAATCCAAAGTCCCTTGCAAGTCTCTTAGGACCCTTTTAGCTACTCCAAGATGAATGTGACTTGGACTTGTCATGAATCTTGAGAGTAAACTTGCTGCAAACATAATATCCGGTCTTGTAGCTGTGAGATATAATAGTTTCCCGACCAAACTTCTGTGGAGAGTTGCATCTATCTTCTTTCCGCCATCATTTTTTCTCAATTTTTCATTCACAACAAGTGGAGTTGCTACTAGTTTGCAGCCGAACATACCAAACTTCTTGACAATATCAATTGTGTATTTTCTTTGACAAAGAAAGACTCCGTCTTCAGCTTGATAAATCGTTATGCTGAGAAAATGATGTAGAAGACCCATGTCACTCATTTCATATTTCTTCATCATATCATTTTTGAAGTCTTCAATCATCTTTTTATTACTTCTTGTAAACACCAAGTCATCGACATAAAGTGCAATAATAAGGATATTAGAATCACCTTGCTTCTTGACATACAAGGTAGGCTCGCTTTTGTTTCTTTCCAAGCCTCTTTGATTGAAGTAACCATCAATCTCTCCATACCATGCTCTCAGTGCTTGTTTCAGTCCGTAGAGAGCTTTCTTGAGTTTGTACACGATGTCCTCCTTGCCTTTGATGATGAATCCTTGTGGTTGTTCAACATAGACATCTTCCTTCAATTCTCCATTCAAGAAGGCTGATTTGACATCGAGTTGGTATAGCAACCAACCCTTTTGGGCAGCAAGAGAAATGAGAGCTCTAATTGTATCCAAAAGGGCAACCAATGCAAATGTTTCTTCATAGTCGATGCCGGGCTGTTGTGAATATCCTTTCGCCACCAATCTTGCCTTATTCCTTTGGATGGAACCGTTGGCATTGTACTTGATCTTGTAGATCCATTTGACTCCTACAATATCCTGCTCTTTTGGTTTGTTAACAAGCTCCCATGTATTGTTCTTCTTGATAACTGAAATTTCTTCTTCCATAGCCTTCTTCCAAGCTTCTTCTTTGATGGCTTCTTCAAAATTTTTAGGTTCGAGTACACAAAAGTTGCATCTTTGATAAATGTCATCCAAACTTCTCAATTTCTTTGGTGTTGAAGTAGGAGTGGAGGAACTTATCTTGGAGATGGTGGAGGGTCAGAAGTTGATGAAGGACTCTCACCGTTTTCACTTGAATGTGCTGATTTTGTGCCAAAATCATCAATTATGACACACTTGCTGTTGTCATTGCCATTCTTCCACTCAATTGAAGCTTCTTCATTGAAAATGACATCCTGGCTGATGATAATCTTTTTCTTTTCCGGATTGTACAGCCTATAGCCCTTTGATTTTGAGCTATAGCCGACGAAGATGCATTTCTCACTTGTCTCATCTAGCTTCCTTCTTTTCTCCTTCGAAATTTGAGCATAGCAAACTGAACTGAAGATTTTCAAGTGCCGCACTGATGGTTTTCTTCCACTCCAAGCCTCAATTGGAGTTAAATTTTTCAATGCCTTTGTTGGACATCGATTGAGAAGGTACACTGGTGTATACAGCTTCAGCCCAAAAACTCTTCGGCATGCCTTTGTCATGTAGCATCGCCTTGGCCATCTCTACCACTGTTTGATTTTTTTGTTCACAAATTTCATTTTGTTGTGGAGAGTACCCAACTGTGAGCTGCCTGTCAATGCCTTTATTCTCACAAAACTTGTTAAATTCATTAGAATTATATTCTTTTCCATTGTCACTTTGAAGCACCTTAATTGTATTGCCACTTTGATTTTAAACAAGACTTTTAGGCTTTTGAAATATAGCGAAAACTTTAGATTTTTTCCTTATGAAATAGACCCAAGTCATGCAGGAATAATCATCGTTAAACAAGATGAAGTACTTATTTTGAGCATGAGATGGTGTCTCCATTGGTCCGTATATGTCGGTATGCACTAACTCCAAAACTTGCTTTGCTCTCCAAGCTCCTTTTGGAAATGGTTGTCGATGGTGCTTTTCGAGTGCACACCCATGACATGCTTCTTGTTTCTCAATGCTTGGAAGCCCTTGGACCATATTCTTTTGAGAAAGCAACTTGAGGCTACCGAATTTCAAGTGCCCCAACCTTTTGTGCCATAACCATGATTTGTCCACGATGTTCACCTTCATTGCAGCCTCTTTGGATACTTTGAGATTGAGTGGAAAACTTCTATTTGCCATCTTTATTCGTTGTAGAACTTGCTTCTTTTGTTTGTTGTCAAATATGATGCATGCTCCATCTTCAAAGTGAACAGAATATCCATGCTCCACAAGTTGTCCAACACTAAGCAAACTTTGGTCCAAATTAGGAACAAAAAGAACATCATGAATATGTTCATTACCTCTCTTGTATTGAACAACAATAGTGCCTTTTTCCTTTACTTCCACCAATGCTCCATTGCCAAGCCTTACTTGTGAATGATAACTTGTGTCCATGTCAAGAAAAATGCCTTCATTTGCGGTCATGTGATGACCGCAGCCGCTGTCAATGAACTATTGATCTTTTTTCTGCTCTACTACACTTTGACATGCAAAAAATAGGTTGCCTTCATCTTCTTTCTCCTCGGTGTAATTTGCTTGCTGGTTGGAGGTAAAGCGGCAGTCCTTTTTCAAGTGGCCGAACTTCTTACAGTTGTGGCATTGTGGCTTCCCCTTGAACCAACAATCCTTCTCTTCATGGCTGCTCCTACTATAAATTCTGCACTTCTTTTAAGAGTTGTCACCTTCAATTTTTCGATCATAACTTCCTCTACCTCTTCCTCTTGAATTTCTTCCTCTTCCTCTACCATACCTTCCACCTCTAGATGATTCTTGAGGCCTTTTTTCTGCACTTCTGGAATCAAGATTGAGCATTGATTGAAAAGCACTCTCAATAGATTTTTTAGAGTGTTGATTCAATCTTTGCTCATAGGACTTCAGCGAGCTGATTAATTCTTCAACACTTATGGTGGAGATGTCTTTAGTGTCTTCAATTACAGCAATCTTGGGCTCGAACTTAAAGGGTAAAGAGATTAAAATCTTCTCATTTAATCTCTTGTCGAGAACGTCATCACTATAGTTCTTCATTTGATTAACAAGCTGAACAAGCTTGTTGTAGAATTCCTCCAATGTCTCTTTCTCGTTCATCTTCAAATTTTCAAACTCCCTTCGAAGAGATTGGAGTTTGACATCTCGAACTTTTTGATCTCCTTGATATTCATTCTACAAGATCTCCCAAGCTTGCTTTGCTTTTGTTGCTTGAATGATCATCGGAAAGATTGTATCCGAGACTCCTTGCTGAATTTTTGAGAAGGCTGCTGCATCATTTTGCTGCAATTCTTCAAGTTGTTTGGCTTGATCAGCTTGATTAGTTGATGATGAACTTGAGGCTAGTTCTTCCTCGTTGTAGCCTTGTTCGACAATGCTCCAAAGGCCTAATGGTTTGAAGACTGTCTTCATTCTAACAGCCCAAAAATCATAGTTGTTGCTGGTGAAGATCGGAACGAAGTGTTGCTGCAGATTTTGGCTTGGATTAGCCATAGCTTCTCTTGTTTGTTTTTTTTAAGCAGAAACTCTCCCATGATCTACTTCCTCTGATACCAAATGATGGAAATAAGAATTGAACTAAGAAGTTTCTGATGGACAGAATATGAAAGGAAGAACTAATTTTTCACTTTTGATAATTTTTCTACACATACGTTCATGCTGCAAGTCTCATCTATTTAGAGATTACAGAATGTCTCTTGAACTCCTATCATTAATTTAACTCTTCCTCTCCCCAATTCATCTCATAGGAAACAGTATATACTTAGTAAAACACACACTAATTAATTACATAGAAAATAGATATTGTGCTTAGGAAACCCAGCACATTAACTCTCAACAATCTCTAGTAAGATTTTAGGTCCTATTTTGGATGTCAGATCATAATATTTGTTGATAATATATGCTGCAATGAGAGAAATCTGAGAAAGGAAGCTAATCAATAGAGATGTTTTAGGGATGGAGAGGGGCCATGGGTTCCATCATCCCCTAATATTTTAGGAGAGAGATCTCACAATTTTAAACAAATGTATTATTTGAGATTTATCTGGATCAGAAGCATTGTCAGCAAGCTGCAGTCCCTTTGGTTTCTCTCTGGTTGGACCACCTTTGTCCAGTACTTGGAGTTGGGGATGTTTTCTGGATAACATGATCTGGTGTCCAAACAGGGCCCTCAAATGTTGGCTCTTGATACACATCACATTTATCATCGGACCCTTCGAGACTCATCTCTTTCTTCTAAGCATCATTGGTGAAAGACATATAACGGATGGCCAGGGGTTTAGAATGGTGGCATAGCTGTGAGATTGACACTGCCATATTGCAACACCAATAGGTTATTTCTTTATGATTATTTTTCTTGTTATCATATTGGAAACGCTACAAATTATGGTATTTTTTGCTTTAAATGATCTTGCATTGACTTAATTGTGTGGTAGTATTGAAAGTATATTTACTTCATTACTTGTTCCCTAATCATGTATGTGGCAATGTAAAGGATCTATATTGCTTCAAATGTTTCCATGGAAAGATGTTCAAGAAAATAGTGGTAATCATCTGGTGTTGGCCATTTAATATTGCAGAAAGAGTTCTTGGAAAAGTATGAAAGCTTCGTTCAACTGGTTGCCAAGGTTTACCCAAACGAGAGCATCCCATCAGTCACAGAAATGAGAGATATTCTTGCTTCACTGTAGACGTACATATCAATGCTGTAACATTTCCTGTTGTTATGGTAATGTAATTTTTCCTAGGTTCTTTTCTTGTGCTATTCATTTCATTCTATTTGTAAGATTTCTTTTGCTAGTTTCTGATGGATGATCATAATTTACTGATCCATGGGGATAGTGTATGATTGTGTGTTGCATTTAGAGGCTAATCTACTTTTTCAAGGAGAGATGTATCTCGATGAGTGGTATGCTTATGACAATTTCCTTTCTTTGAAATGAATGGTCTAACACAATGCTGGACCTGAAAGAATTACGTGGTTGTTGCTCCACCCAACGTAGTGTTACATAGAAGGTTGTTCGCTACCCTAACCAAAGTTTAACGGTTGAAAATTACTATTATTATTATTGTTGTTGTTGTTGTTGTTATTTTTTGGTGAGTAATGGTCGAAAATTATTCATTACATGGAAAAATTCCTCTTTTACGTAGCCCTGTTATTCTGGGAAGGCAACATGGGATTATGCTGCCTGTTACACGCTTTTGATTCTTGTATCCCTGGATCTGTTTTCATTGCCTCCTGAATCCGTGTCTTGGCTTGAGATATCTTATGCCCCAAAGATGAAGCTGAAATCATGATTATGATGTGCCCTATTTCTGTATAAATTATAATTGCAAATGCTACTAATATAGCGTTACCTGCTGCTGTTTATCATACCATGTTATAAACTTGTTCTCTTTGTTAATCCATGTGAATTACGTGCATGAATTTTTATTTTTGTGCATAAAGAGCATTAGCAGGTGTTCCATCTGGCTGATATCTTAGCTTGTCTTGAAAATTGGCATATTCCAAGTTTGTGACCATTTTTAGTGGCAGGATTTTATGATTCCGCCAACATAAGTTTACTGTGAGACCTTCGAAGTCCCCTTTCTTGGTTTTTGCCTCCTGTGTTACCGTTGCCTGAATCACGAGTGTTTTCGTTGAAGATGATGGGATATTTCAAGCGGAATGCTGCACTGTTTCGCATGTAATCGTCCGGTCGTTATCGCTCTTGCAATGTGTATACGAGCTTTCGAGGGCATGCATACACGGATAACTCTCACGGGAAAAAGGGTTTTTTATCCGCATGTGTGCACGCTATAGTTTGGGCTACTTTTTTTTAATCTTAAAATGCCTGTGAATCTTGTCGAGGATTGTTGAATATCAATAGAAGGATCAAGGACTTAGGAAGTTCTTTTGATTGAAAAAAAGAATCATAGCATAATCATTGTAATTTTTGATGTTTTGGTCGGTAAATTATTTGAATTTCATCGTGATTGACAAAGTATCCATTTAAATCTTGAAAAGATGTTTCCAGCAAGTCCGACATCGTTGATATTTTTGTTTCTAAAAATTGTTGGCTCTACTTAGAGTGTGATAGACTTCTCCTATTTGATTTAACAGATCTCTAAACTATAATTGCAATATAATTATATAATCTTATCATTTTATAATAATTATAAGATAATATAATCAATGGTTATTATTATTATTATTTTGATATTAGAAAGGGCTAATCCTCATATTCTATCCCATATCCATACATCTTTCGATGGACTTCAGCTAAAATGGAACCCTTCGCTACTGCTCAAGTAGAAAGAATTAATATCAACCAAGCAAGTGTTTAGCGGTCCCATGCCACAGTCATTATTTGAAATATATTTTATTTTCGCTATAATTCTAGTATGAACATGTCGATGAATAATTTAGTATAATCTTGATGGATTTAATAATTAATTATAATCAATTGTACTTTTTTGTTATATTTTCCCTTATATATGTCTGTGCACTTCCCTTTGCTAGTTATAATACAAACTTAAATACATTGCTGTTAAAGATTTTGCATATAATGCATCTCAATTAAATTTTAAATTTTAAAAAGTTTGAAAATAATTATGTTTTAATTTTTTAAAAAATTTTATTGTGACAAAAAGACTCAATTATTGAAGTAGTAAGATATTACTAGAGGAGAGGGGAGCGATGTTAAAGTTTACGGAATGGGAATATAATTCTAATCCAATCTGTAATTTTATGATTTTGCTAGTTTTAATAGCTCAATCTACTAATTTCATAAAATTCAGCCCAATTATCCAAATAGACCATTAGGAGTTTAAATTAATTCAAATATTGTGGCATAGTTGGAAACCCCCCAACTAAATCTAATGGAAAATAAATTTTATTAAAAGAAATTATTGAAGCCTTTATACTGCAAGGACATATAGTATGTACAAATATTTTTACCTCTTTTATTTAGTAATATAATATATAAAATATTTAAAATAAATAATCAGGTATGTTGGTAGAAACAATTGATTGAATTCAATATATTGATTTGATAATACTAAATTTCTATTATATTCATTGATCCTATATTAATTTCAACTTCGAAGAATATTTCTTTAAAATACACCTAAAAACGCCATGACAACATCAGCAAATAAAACACGGGATATCCTGATACTTTTCATAATACACATATTTCTCAAATAGACATTATACAGTCATGTTGGAGCATGGTTTGATGATTTCTTTAAAACTTTTGCTAAGATTGTTTGATTGTTCAATTATTGAGTGGATGATAGGCAAATGATATTTGTTTAAGCAAAGTTTGAACTCCAATTTTGGAAAAAAAAAAATATCAATGAGGATCCACTTTGTCATATTAAACATTCCACATGCTAAGTTCACACCAATTCTCATTGTCCCATGCAACACAATGAAAGAGCAATATTTGGCCTCAGTTTAGAGCAGGCTGCTTGATTATTTTTTTTTTTGAAAAAAACTCAAATTAATTTTAAACCAAACATAATCAAGTACAGATTCGGGAAAGCTCGACTTGATTGCTATGACATTCCTGGCGACAGTCTTCCAAACTTCTCCAAATAGATACTAGATTATAGCAGGGAGAGAAAGATGCAGCTCAAAAGTGGTTGCAGACTCATCATCTTCCTTACGCCAATCCGTACCAAATTTTAGATATGGCAAATTCTAATCGTTACTTTAAAAAGATTATCTTGGCAGTATCAGAGTGTCCCTATTTTTGGTGTTCCCTTACAAGGAAATAATTTTCAGACCATTTTTCACAAAGTAACATGTAGATTAGAGTCTTGGAAATGGAACAAGCTTTATTTCGCTGCTCAGTTCACTCTAGTTCATTTGGTTCTTTGCTATTCCCTTATATATGTTATCATCCATTCATGTGCCTTTGTATATTATAAATCAACCTGACAAGAAATTCAGGACTTTTTTATGGGGGCGTACTTCTGATTAGCATGGTTTGCATAGAGTGGCATGGGATCATATTTGCTTACCAAAAAATATGGAGGGGCCATGTATTGTGTCATTGCAATTGCAAAAATTCCAATGCTTGTATAAATTAGCTACTCAGCTTATTCTATATCGTCATATTTTGTGGCACAGCTAATTTGGGGTAAATATCATTTCGCTGGTTTCTGATTTAATTATTCTAAATTTCATAATTGCTCGATGATGTGGACTAAGATTTGTGAAGTTGCATCTACTGTTCAATTTTAGTTTCAGTGGCTTATCGGGATGGGTGAAATATCAATGTTTATCTAGACCCTGCATTTCTAACCAACCGCTGATTAGAATGCCAACTATGATCAATATCGAAGATCCATCATTATATTTGAAGGTATCAGATTTGATTTCTCAGTCTCATCATTGGAATTCTAATATGTTAAATCATCTTTTTTCCCAAGATATTGTTCAGGTTATTATGACTCTTCCTATTGCTGTTGGACCTCGGGATGATCAAATTGTTTGGGCAAAAACAAAATTATCTAATATTTATCTGCATGACATGAACGATCTGCCTTTGCAATCTCCTTCCCTACTTCACATTCCCATTTCGTTTTTTTATTGGATTTTGAAGTTACAAATCCCTCCGAAGTCAAAATGTTCTAGTGATAGTTAGCTTAGACGATATTATCATGTACTGTGACATTTGTCCTACTTAATTTTGCTCACTTCAATTGTGACATTTGTCCTACTATTATGGAGGATTTAGACCATGTTGTCATGTACTGTCCCTTTGCTCGGGCTACTTGGGAACATTGGCAGTCATTGACTTATATGTCTTGTCCTCTTAGCTCTATGCAGGATTTGCTATCTTATTTGGATCACCTTATGACTAATCAGTTTTATAAAACTTTAGTTGCTTTTCTGGTTTGGGGTTTTTGATGTGCTCGAATGATAGACTTTTAAACCACTCCCCTTCTACCTCAATTCAAGTTGTAAGTAATGTTTTTATCATGACTATCTTGATTGTTTTGGATAGGCATTGGAGTAACTATTCTTCTTTTACTTGCTACATTGTTTCATATTGTTTCATGATTACCCCTTCCCCATAGAACGGTCAAGATAAATTTTGCTGCTTTGGTGCACCCAAATAAAGTTGCTGCAAGTTATGTTCTCAGAGACGATAATACCAAACTGTTACAAACAGAAGGCAAAGTTTTATTGCATATGCTAGTATCAGCCACTGAATTAATTGTAGCTTGGATTGGTATTAAGGTGGTAAAAGTAGAATTTCATGCGTCACATATTATTCTTGAAGGAGATCCCATCACTATTATATCTTGGATCTTATCGACTTATTTAAATAAATACATATATTTGCCACTTCTCCATGACATCTTGATATGGAAATCTTCAAGTTCTTCTTTTGGGGCAAATTATATTTCGGGAGGCAAATCAGATAGCTGACTTCCTTGCTAATAAGCTTTGGATGGTGATTTTCAGTGGAACTCTTTAGATGCAATTAATGCACATTGTCTGTATCTTCTCAATACCGATGGTTATAATGTTCATTTTCTACATCACTAACTTCTTAATGCAAGGCCTTCCTCATATATACTGCTACTTCACTGCCATTCAATGCTCATTTATCAAGCATAAGGATTGTCAAGTTTTTAATGCGGTATGTTCCCTCCAACTCAATTTCAGTACCATACTTATGTGCCAGGGTATGTTTCTTGCTTTGCTCACGCTGAACCTTCATATCTGTATCATTTTATATTATAAAATATTATATTTTATCCATCAAAATATGTAATATTGCATGTGGATAATAGTGAGGGGAGTATGAAGGTGGGTTATATTTGTCCTTATAGAGATGGGAATGATCGGAAATATGGAACAGAAAAGGGAGGCGAGATATTTGCAAATTATATGATTTACCAGAACAAGTTAGATGTACTAGGAATGCTAAACACGCTCATGGAATCAGGTATATCAGGCAATGTCATCTGCAATTCTCTATAAAATTCTTGAATATGTATGGTCCCTATGGCCAAGGGAGGGAGTTTGTTCTACACAATGGGCAAATTCTTCATACTGAGTATCATGAAAATGCTGTTCATGTTGGATACATACAGGAAAATGAAGGTGTATATGTATACAGTATGCAATTACCTCCAACCATCTTCCTGTCGGCAGATCTCAGTTGGCATCAGACATGCTTGCATCCCCTATTTCTTCACCTCTCTCATATAGTCCAAGGCATAAGGCATATAAGTTTCTTTTGTGCACTACTATTGGGACAAAGAAGTGCATCCCCTATTTCTTCACCTCTCTCATATAGTCTAAGGAATATAAGTTTCTTTTGTGCACTACTATTGGGACAAAGAAGTGCAGTTACCTTTTTCCCACAATGTCCAAGATATACTGAAGATGCTCTTCATATTGTCTTTTGTAATTTTCACTTCTATATGTTGTGGATCCTCCTCAATTTGATGCCGACTTATTCAAACAATATGTACAACTGCTATAGCATGAATGTTGCCTTGCCTTCACTTATGGGCTGGATGTTTCCAATTGCTTTTCTCCGGTTCTGTGACTTCATTAAGCACAGGCTACAATACCTTACCTGCTGTATACTTGTTATCATCTCATGCTGCCTGCTTTTGTATCTGGATTCGCTTCTTTATGGTGGTCAACTGACTTCATTAGCCTATCATCTACAAGGGATCAACTGACTTCATTAGCCTCTCATCTACAGGGGTTCTCTCTGTTATGTAGTCTGCTAGTACTCTGGTTTTGTAATATATCACAGTGGTCTTTCTTTTTTTCAGTACAAATTCATTCCATACGATGTCGTCACTCGTGTATGTTATTTTGGGTTCATTGTACTCAGGCCTTTTGATTCTTTATGCTCGTACCTTTTACTCAATGAATCAATGAAATTCTACTCCAATCAGGCCTTTTGATTCTTTATGCTCGTACCTTTTACTCAATGAATCAATGAAATTCTACTCCAACAACAACTCAATGAATCAATGAAATTCTACTCCAATCAGGCCTTTTGATTCTTTATGCTCGTACCTTTTACTCAATGAATCAATGAAATTCTACTCCAACACCTGATTCTTTATGCTCGTACCTTTTACTCAATGAATCAATGAAATTCTACTCCAACAACAACTCAATGAATCAATGAAATTCTACTCCAATCAGGCCTTTTGATTCTTTATGCTCGTACCTTTTACTCAACAACAACAACAACAACAACAACAACAACAACAACAACAAATTCCAATTTAAAAAATAAAAATAAGCTAAACGTTAACCTCTATTTCTACTCCCAACAATTTCTCACACTTACAGTACGTAGGCACGCATGTCCACTATCTTGGTCACGGGCAAGTTTGAGAAAGACCTCTCCAGCCAAATCATGAAAAGGAAAAGAAAGAAAATAAAAACCTTAAAAATTCTCATAGAAAGACTTTTTTTTTTTTTGATCTTTGGGATTAATATCTAATTGGCATTCAGAATGAGTAGGAGGATTATTTCACTCATCTGTGAAAAAAATCTCAGAAAAAATAGTTTCATCATTATGCCAACTTCTTAAGCAGAAAACCAACTAAGATTTTTATTGAAATCAAAAGGATTAAAACAAGATTTCTTTATTAAAGAACTGTGGCGAAAAACAATCAAAAGCAGACGTAAATAGTAGATGGGGATGTCTCTCAGACAAATGCCTCGATTCGTCCTCATGATGATTTGAATGGAATGATCGGACTCGTCATCTATATTTACTTTGCTCATCACTGAGAAACCCCACGGCCACAAAATTTAGACCATCAGATTACCTACTCCAAAACTTTGCAACAGCTTAAAACACGCACACACGAAAAAAGAAAGGGAGGGCTCAAAAGATTAGGAACGATCACCCAGGAATTGGAGAAATCCATCCATAAGCGCTCCGAATTCGAAATAAGAGACAGGGGGGAGGGAAGAGGAGGAGACCGGGGGCGACGAACGACCGTCCGACTGAGGGAGGGGTTAGAGAGGGACGGCAATTTATAGGGCGAGCGCTCTAATTCTAGGGTTAGGTCACGGTTTTGCCCAATGCTCATAGATTTACGGAAATGCCTCTAACGGTTGGAGTTGCCATCGAACCGGCCCACAACTGTGCATTGTGCATCGAGAATCAAAGCTCGGTAGCAATGGCAATTAGTCGATTGAACAGTGAATTGAGTCTGAACAAACCATGTCGATTAGGAGTGGCAATTAGATTGGATCAAATCATAAATGAATCATATAGATCAGATTAAAAAATTTAAATTTAAATCTGACTTGTTTATTTAATATATTAGGTTTTGAAACTTGATTGTGCACTATTTAATCGACAGATCTGATCTATTTAATCTATTTATTAAACAGATATCTATTTATCGATCTTATCCAATCCATTTTATCTATTTAACTCAGAAGTCGAATTTTTTTAGAGTTTCCTAAACCTAACACCATAAATATAATTACTTCATTAAAAGAAAAATAAGATTAACTATAATTACATGTGTTAGCAAGGCATTTCTGACTATCATATCAAAATTAAAGAACTTGGCCAATAATTGAGACATTATCATCATGATTGAAATTAAGAACCATATGACCATAAAAAGAATCTTTTTTTATCATAAATTGATCAAAAAGAAATACCTTGTGAAGGTTTTCCCTCCAGGGGATGAGTAACAGTACCCCTGGGTAGGGGGATGATGCAGAGAAGAGACTTCATAGATGGGGGGCAGTCTCACGATAGAGATTCATGTGGTCGCTGAGTTGGCTATTACAGTAGGGGTCCTCGTAGGGCATGTGGTGGGAGGATAGGAATCGATGATGGTGCAATGGCCGTCGAGGGGTGGGGGGCATCGAGGGATGAGATAGTCATGTTGGAGCATATTAGATAAGAAGGAGCTGGTGAAGGCACGACAGTTGGAGGCAGCAAGGGAGTCATCGAGGGATGTGTAGACAAAGATGAATAAAATGAGCACAATAGCGAAAGAGGTGGAGATGAGGTCTGTTGGTGCAAAAATCTGCTTGCGCCGGAGAAGCTGGAGTCGGAGAAGTCGCGGTCGCCGCCGGGACCTGCAAAAGAAGTCTAAACCGGAGGTGGGGTTGCTCCGGCAAGACCCTCCGACGCTCAAGTCAGTTCTCTGCCTCAACAAGAATGGAGTGCTCGAACGGAGAATTTAGCAGAGTTTTTGGATGAAAGATTAGAGCTTATAGAATAACGTATTTGGGGTCCCTTTTATAGACGGAGGGGGCAGTAGTCTGATAGCGACATCCGTAACCGTCTGGCAGTGAGCTGCCCAGGGTCAGGCGGAGTTTGCTGCGAAGAGTAGTGGAGTGGACCCATGGCTATCACCGGGGTGTGCCACGTGGAGTCAGTTACGGGGAGTGGAGCGACGTTCGCTGTCGTGACTCGTCATGGAGTGGTGGGATCGCACAGGATCCGCCGCAGGGAGTGGAGCAGAATTGTGGCCGTTAATACGGCCTGTCAGGGAGTAATGGAGCCGCGTAGGGCCCGCCGCAGGGAGTGGAGCAGTGTTGTTCGTTACTGTGGCCTGCCAGGGAGTAATGGAGCCGCGTAGGGCCCGCCGCAGGGAGTGGGGCAGAATCGTGGCCGTTACTGTGGCCTGCAGTTGAAGTCGTGGGCGGAGTCCGGCTCCCGTAGGAGTCCGACGAAGTCTGTCTGCAGCCGTTGGGGCCGAGGACGAAGCCCGACTCCCGTAGGAGTCCGGGCGGAGTCTTCCTGCAATTAAAGTTAAAGGCGAAGTCCGGCTCCTGCAGGAGTCCGGACAAGGCTTACCGGCAGCTGATGTTGAGGATGGAGCCCGGCTCCCGTAGGAGTCCGGGCAGAGTCTACTCGCGGTTGAAGTTGTTGGCGGAGTCCGGCTCCTGTAGGAGTCCGGACGAAGTCTGTTTGCAGCCGTTGGTGTCGAGGACGAAGCCCGGCTCCCGTAGGAGTCCGGGTGGAGTCTTCCTGCAATTAAAGTTAAAGACAAGTTCGGCTCCCGTAGGAGTCCGGACAAGACTTACCAGCAGTCGATGTTGAGGACGGACCCGACTCCCGTAGGAGTTCGGACGGAGTCTACTCGCGGTTGAAGTTGTTGGCGGAGTCCGGCTCCCGTAGGAGTCCGGATGAAGTCTGTTTGCAGCCGTTGGAGTCGAGGACGAAGCCCGGCTCCCGTAGGAGTCCGGGTGGAGTCTTCCTGCAATTAAAGTTAAAGACGAAGTTCGGCTCCCGTAGGAGTCCGGACAAGGCTTACCAGCAGTCGATGTTGAGGACGGAGCCCGACTCCCGTAGGAGTTCGGGCGGAGTCTACTCGCGGTTGAAGTTGTTGGCAGAGTCCGGCTCCCGTAGGAGTCCGGACGAAGTCTGTTTGCAGCCGTTGGAGTCGAGGACGAAGCCCGGCTCCCGTAGGAGTCCGGGTGGAGTCTTCCTGCAATTAAAGTTAAAGACGAAGTTCGGCTCCCGTAGGAATCTGGACAAGGCTTACCAGCAGTCGATGTTGAGGATGGAGCCCGGCTCCCGTAGGAGTTCGGTCGGAGTCTACTCGTGGTTGAAGTTGTTGGTAGAGTCCGGCTCCCGTAGGAGTCCGGACGAAGTCTGTTTGCAGCCGTTGGAGTCGAGGACGAAGCCCGGCTCCGCAGGAGTCCGGGTGGAGTCTTCCTGCAATTAAAGTTAAAGACGAAGTTCGGCTGCCGTAGGAGTCCGGACAAGGCTTACCAGCAGTCGATGTTGAGGACGGAGCCCGGCTCCCATAGGAGTTCGGGCGGAGTCTACTCGCGATTGAAGTTGTTGGCAGAGTCCGGCTCCCGTAGGAGTCCGGACGAAGCCTGTTTGTAGCCGTTGGAGTCGAGGACGAAACCCGGCTCCCATAGGAGTCCGGGTGGAGTCTTCCTGCAATTAAAGTTAAAGATGAAGTTTGGCTCCCGTAGGAGTCCGGACAAGGCTTACCAGCAGTCGATGTTGAGGACGGAGCCCGCTCCCGTAGGAGTTCGGGCGGAGTCTACTCGCGGTTGAAGTTGTTGGCGGAGTCCGGCTCCCGTAGGAGTCCGGACGAAGCCTGTTTGTAGCCGTTGGAGTCGAGGACGAAACCCGGCTCCCATAGGAGTCCGGGTGGAGTCTTCCTGCAATTAAAGTTAAAGATGAAGTTCGGCTCCCGTAGGAGTCCGGACAAGGCTTACCAGCAGTCGATGTTGAGGACGGAGCCTGACTCCCGTAGGAGTCTGGGCGGAGTCTACTCGCGGTTGAAGTTGTTGGCGGAGTCCGGCTCCGTAGGAGTCCGGACGAAGTCTGTTTGCAGCCGTTGGAGTCGAGGACGAAGTCCGACTCCCGTAGGAGTCCGGGTGGAGTCTTCCTGCAATTAAGGTTAAAGACGAAGTTCGGCTCCCGTAGGAGTCCGGACAAGGCTTACCAGCAGTCGATGTTGATGTTGCTCCTAGATTGATTTTGATGATTACAAAGCAGATTGAAGGGATACAAATAATTTTAAAATGAAAAAGTCCTTATGCTCTTCAAGGGCAAAATCATAATTTCACTAAAATCCTGATTTGATAGTACCATTTGGTAGAACAAATGATTTGAAATCTATTGGTGAAAATTTCATTGTTTTGGACTTATGTTTTTGAAGTTATGAAGGTTTGAAGTGCATGAGTCGACTCATGAGTCAACTCATGGCACTGTGAGCTGATTGGCATGCAAAAATTCTCCTTGGCACGCTAGTTTTCTGGCTTGGCACGACCTGTGAGTCGACTCATGAGTCGACCCACAAGGCATGAGTCGACTCATGAGTCGACCCCTGCTAATTTGAGCCAAGAATTTTCAGAAACGCATTCTCTGGTTTTTGCAACAGAGGTCGACTCATGAGTCGACCCCTGAAGCATGAGTCGACTCATGAGTCGACCCCTGCGACGGGAAATGTCTGCAACGGCTATTTTTTTGCCCGTTTTAATTGCCATTTATGCTTCCTAAAAATCCTCTAACGGCTCTTTATCTACCTAAATTGTTTTCTCTTGCTTCTAATGCTACAAAATGCTTAAAATGATGAAAGAAATTGCAGATTAAATAGCGGATCAAACGTTAAATCAAAAACGAGAAGAACAGAAGAGAGGATCCAAAAATCTGCACGAAAAAGCCTGAGATCAACGAAAAATCCAAAAAGAAAAAGAGAGAGGATCCACAATATACCAGAGAGATTGTGAAAGAGAAAAGCAAGATCTTTCAAGGAGAGAATTCTTCACGCCTATTGTTTCAACCTTGATCTAGAGATCGTTCAAAGCTTTCAAGAGATCTTCAATCAACAATCAACCTCTTCTCAAGCATTCAAGCGTTCATCCACTTTGAGAAAATCAAAAAGGGGTTCTTCATTTGAGTAAAGTTTTTATTGTTATATTTGCTCATTTAAGGAGCTGTTATTGTATTAATCTGTGCTCTAAATATTCTTACTCTTTGTGAGTTTTTGTTCTTATTTTTGGAGGATTTCCAAAACAAGGAAAGGTTGATCCGAACCTGAAATCGGAGTGTTTTGGGTTTACTTGTACCCGAGAAATAAGTGATCTAGCTTGGGATAGCTAGTGTCGGAGTTTCCGATATTTTGTATTCGGGTTGAATACAAAGGATAGTGGATTGAAATTCCCAAGTAGGATCTTGGAGAGTGGATGTAGGTGCAAGGTTGGCACCGAACCACTATAAATCCTTGTGTTTGTGGTGTGCTTTATCGCTTTATCTTATTTCTTTATTATATCCTTGCAATACTGCTTTAGGTAATTAATATTGAATTAAAATCTTTGTCTTGTTATTCATAAGTAATCCGCTGGGCTTAAAATTTTTAGAAACCCAATTCACCCCCCCTCTTGGGTTGCATAGCTGGGCAACAAGTGGTATCAGAGCCGGTGCTCTAACCCTTCTTTGATCTAACAATCAAAGAGCCAAAGATCTATGGCAACCCATGTCGGTACTTCTCTAGCCGAGGGGCAATCAACAAACCGACCTCCACTTTTCAATGGGTATAATTACACCTATTGGAAAGCTCGGATGAAGATTTTCATACAAGCACTCGACTATGATATGTGGAGTATCATAGTGAATGGTCCTCACACACCCACCAAGATTATAGATGGTGAGGATTCAACCAAATCCGAAAAAGAATGGATGAGGTTGACAAGAAACTGGCACAATTAAATGCCAAAGCCATGAATGTTCTTTATTGTGCACTAGATGCTAGTGAATTCAATCGCATTTCTACTTGTGCATCTGCTAAAGAAATATGGGATAAGTTAGAAGTAATCCATGAGGGAACAAATCAAGTAAAAGAGTCTAAAATAAACATGCTGTACATAAATATGAATTGTTCAAAATAGAGTATGATGAGTCCATAACTGCTATGTTTACTCGTTTTACTGATATAATCAATGGTTTAAAGAGTCTTGGCAAATCTTATACTAACAGTGAACTTGTAAGGAAGATTCTCAGGTCACTGCCAAGAACTTGGGAAGCCAAGGTGACTGCCATCCAAGAAGCAAAGGACTTGAACACTCTACCTCTAGAAGAGCTTCTTGGATCCTTGATGACTCATGAACTTAGCATGAAGCAACATCAAGAGGATGAAATCAAAAAGAAAAGAACCATTGCCCTCAAATCCACAACTTCGTCTGATTATGAAACGGATGAATCTGAAGATGAAGAACAGGATGAAGAGATGGCTCTCATCACCCGAAAATTTAAGAAGTTTCTAAGAAAAAGGAAACAGGGGATGAGAAAGAAATTCACAAAAGGGATCAAAGCAAAGAAAAGGAGAAAGATCAACCCCTATATGCTACGAGTGCAAGAAGCCAGGACATTTCAGATCCGAATGTCCACAATTGAAGAAAGGTCCAAAGAAGTTCAAAAAGAAGGCAATGATGGCGACCTGGAGTGCGAGTGATGACTCAAGCTCCGACGAGGAAACCTCAACAGAACAAGCCAATCTGTGCCTGATGGCACATGAAAATGAGGTAACTTCTGAATCCACTAGTGAATTTACTTTTGAAGAATTGCATGAAGCATTCTATGATTCAATTGATGAATTAAAGAAACTAGGGAAGAAAAACAAAGAGCTGAAATTGAAAAATCAGTCCTTAGTGAAACAAGCTGAAAATCTTTCAATTGAAAAATTCACCTTGATTCAAGAAAATCAAAACTTAAAGGATGAAATGAACAAGCTGAAATCTATAGTAGATAAGTTCACCTTAAGTTCAAACAAACTAAATATGATCCTTGAAAATCAGAAAGCTATATATGATAAGGCTGGACTTGGTTATAAACCCCTGAAGAAATAAAAATTTCTGAAGGATATTTATGTAAATTATTCAAGTAACAAGTCTACAAATATTACTTGTTTTAAATGTGGAAGAATAGGACATAAATCATATACATGTCTTATTAACAAATATGCAAACACAAAGAAAATATGGGTTCCAAAAGGAACCATTCTGACTAACCTGAAAGGACCCAAGAAAGCTTGGGTACCTAAGACAGAAACTTGATCTTTGCTTGCAGGTGTGTCTAGCATCCCAAGAAGGAAACAGGAAATGGTATCTTGACAGTGGATGCTCGAGACACATGACTGGTGATGAATCACAATTCATCACGCTTGATGCTAAGGATGGAGGGATGGTCACCTTTGGAGATAATGGCAAAGGAGAGATCATCGGGATAGGTAACATTGGTATCACTCCCTCCAAATACATTGAGAATGTTTTATTAGTTAAAGGTTTAAAGCATAACTTACTTAGCATTAGTCAATTCTGTGATAAAGGGTATAAAGTAAGTTTTGAATCATCTGTTTGCATTGTGACGAGTCCTATTAACGATGGCATTAAATTTATAGGACATAGGCATGGCAATGTTTATATGGTAGACTTGAATGATTTAACTAAATTAGACATGCAATGCCTAGTCTCCTTAAATGCTAAAATAAATGAGACTAGTTGGCTGTGGCATCGTAGACTTGCACATATTAGCATGCATTCTCTTTCAAAATTAATTAAAAAAGATTTAGTTCTCGGTTTGCCAAAACTGAATTTTGAAAAGGATAGAATTTGTGATGCATGCCAATTAGGTAAACAAACTAGAGTATCATTTAAATCCAAAAACACTGTTTCAACTTCTAGACCTTTAGAGCTCTTACATATGGATTTATTTGGACCAACAAGAACCACCAGTCTAGGAGGAAAACGATATGGCTTTGTAATTATAGATGATTATTCTCGTTTTACTTGGGTTTTCTTTTTAGCTCACAAAAATGAAACTTTTCAAATTTTTACGAAATTTCATCGAAAAGTCACTAATGAAAAAGGGTTTTCAATTCAAAATATTAGAAGTGATCATGGAACAGAATTTGAAAATCATGACTTTGAAAATTTTTGTGATGAAAATGGAATTGGCCATAACTTTTCTGCTCCTAGGACACCCCAACAGAATGGGGTAGTAGAAAGGAAAAACAGAACCTTAGAAGAAATGGCCCGTACTATGCTTTGTGAAAGCAACCTTCCAAGATATTTTTGGGCAGAAGCTATTAACACAGCATGTTACATTTTGAATCGTGCTTTAATTAGACAATTTTTAAAGAAAACCCCCTATGAACTTTGGAAAGGAAGAAAACCAAATATTGCATATTTTCATGTCTTTGGTTGCCGATGTTTTGTATTAAATAATGGAAAAGAAAAACTTGGTAAATTTGATGCAAAATCAGATGAAGCAATCTTTCTAGGTTACTCCTCCACTAGTAAAACATTTAGAGTGTTCAACAAAAGAACTTTAGTAGTTGAGGAGTCCATACATGTTGTCTTTGATGAATCTAACGATCTTCCTTCAAGGAAGAATGAGGGTGTTGATGATGCAGATCCACTAATAGAAGGTATGAAGGAGATCACTCTGAAAGACTCAGCAACTCCAGAAGACAAGGATCAAGAAGACAAACAAAATGAGAAAGGTGAAGAAATTCAAGAACAACCTCAAGGTACAAATGACTTACCCAAGGAATGGAGGTATGTTCACAACCACCCTAAGGAGTTAATAATTGGTGATCCTATGCATGGGGTAAAAACCCGTTCTTCACTTAGAGATGTACTTAATCATTGTGCATTTGTATCTCAACTTGAACCTAAAACTTTTGAAGAAGCTGAAAATGATCATAACTGGATTAATGCTATGCAAGAAGAACTTAATCAATTTAAAAGAAATAATGTTTGGACCTTAGTGAAAAGACCTAAAGATTATTCAATAATTGGTACAAAATGGGTCTTTAGAAACAAATTAGATGAGCATGGAAATGTAATTAGAAATAAAGCAAGACTGGTTGCTAAGGGATATAATCAAGAAGAAGGAATTGATTTTGATGAAACCTTTGCACCTGTTGCTAGATTAGAAGCCATTAGACTTCTACTTGCTTATGCTTGCTTTATGAAATTCAAACTATTTCAAATGGATGTTAAAAGTGCATTTTTAAATGGATATATTTCTGAAGAAGTATATGTAGAACAACCCCCTGGATTTGAAAATCATGCTTTTCCCAATCATGTCTTTAGATTAAATAAAGCTTTATATGGTCTAAAACAAGCACCTAGAGCATGGTATGAAAGGCTAAGCAAATTTCTACTAAATAATGGTTTCTCAAGAGGCAATGTAGATACAACCCTATTTATTAAAAGAAACCAAAATGATATGCTAATTATACAAATTTATGTTGATGACATAATTTTTGGGTCTACTAATGAATCCCTTTGTCAAGACTTTGCTAAGCTTATGCAGGGAGAGTTCGAGATGAGCATGATGGGAGAACTCACCTTCTTCCTCGGACTCCAAATCAAACAATCAAAAGAGAGAATCTCCATCACCCAAAGCAAGTACACCAAGGAACTACTCAAAAGATTTGGAATGGAGAACTGCAAACCAATTGGCACACCAATGAGTCCCTCAAGTAAGCTTGACAAGGATGATGAGGTAAAAGAGTAGACTTAAAATACTACAGAGGTATAATTGGTTCATTATTGTATTTAACTGCAAGTAGGCCTGATATCATGTTTAGTGTTTGCTTATGTGCAAGATATCAATCTAATCCTAAGGAATCTCATTTGAATGCTGTTAAAAGAATCCTTAGATACTTAAATGGCACACAAACTATAGGGTTATGGTACTCTAAGGACTCACAAATTAATTTGTTAGGATATTCTGATGCTGATTTTGCTGGATGTAAATTAGATAGAAAAAGCACAAGTGGAACTTGCCAATTTCTTGGAGTAAACCTAATCTCATGGTTTAGCAAGAAACAAAATTCGGTGGCACTGTCTACGGCTGAGGCCGAATACATTGCAGCCGGAAGTTGTTGTGCTCAAATCTTTGGATTAAGCAACAACTCGAAGATGTTGGAATCAAACTTAATGAAACACCAATAAGATGTGACAACACAAGTGCCATAAATCTATCTAAAAATCCAATTCAACACTCAAGATCTAAACATATTGAAATAAGACATCATTTTATAAGAGAACATGTTCAAAACAAAAATATAATTCTTGAATATGTTTGCACTGAGAATCAATTAGCTGATATCTTTACAAAGGCCCTTAGTGAGGATAGATTCTGTGAAATTAGGAGAAATCTAGGAATTTTAGATCCATTTGTCTGAAATTTCTCAATTTCCAAAGAATAGATGTCAAAAAATCTTAGAGCTCAATTTTCAACATCTATCCTGGTCCCAAAAGCTCAGATTTATCACTCTAAAAACTTATCATTGAGCAAAATTCTTTCTCTCAAAATTTCAAATTTTTCTGGAATTTATTCACATTTTTTTTGATTTTCTGAACTTCATGAGTCGACCCCATGAGTCGACTCAATGGCAAACTTGTAAATCCCACCAACTTTCAACGGATTCATTGTTTTTATAAGGGTTACTGTTTGTGAGACGACTCATCTTCCCATCGTTCTTCTTCCAAAAGCCGTCTTCTCCAACTCTTCTTGCTCCAAATCCAAGGATCAATTCTGAGGCAATTCTCCCTCCTACTCTCCACCAAAAATCGCCTCCTTCAAAAGGATTTTCTGTGCTTTCTCGCTTTGCTTGGCGCGGTTTGAACGTGCCCTAGCACTTCACCGAACTTCCAAAATCCACTTCCTTTCTCCACTAAAATTCCTCTTTACTCTCTTGTGATCCCTCCTCCTCTCAATTCAAGTCTTCTTGTCTGCTACTTTTTTGGATATGGCTCCAAAGATGAAACTTCCCCAAAGAAGGAAATCAATCCGTGAGCCTGAAGAAATTGTCCGAAAGAAAAGGCACGCTCAGTCTTCCAGTGTTCCCGATCCAGTTTCAGTACCTGCTCAAGGTCTCTCTCAATCCTCCATAAGCCCCAGTGTAAATCCTCTTTCTGATAGAAAAGTAGAAACCGGGAAAAACATAGATTTTCGGTTCTTTGAGAAAGAAGGCTTTACTTTTGCTACCAAGATCAAAAATCAAGGATGGGAACTTATTGCTCTCTTAAGGAAGTCACCTATGTTGACCTTGTTAGAGAATTCTACCAGAACCTACATTATGGAAACAGGTCAGTGACTTCAACAGTCAAGGGGATTGACATATGCTTGGATTCTAGGATATTGGGAGATATACTTCAGTTGCCTAGTGAAGGATATTCATATATGGAACTCCCAATTAAAGAAGAAGGGATCAGAATTATCTTAGGAGAAGCTTTTTCAGAAATTTAAACAAACTGGAAGCAAAGCTATTATCCATTGAGATGAGGGTCCTGCATCAGATTGTAACAAAACTCTTCTTTCCTAGGAGTGGTAGACATGACTTACTGTCTGGCAGAGATGTATGTGTCATGTTTCATATCATCACTCAGACCCCCCTAAACCTCCCTGCACTTATGATAGAGGCCATGAGAGAAACTTTGAACAGATCCAAGGCACACTTGCCTTATGGTATGGCCCTTACTAGAGTATTTAGGAGGTTTGGAGTTAGCTGTGAAGGGGAGGCATCTACCAAGCTCTCACATGTGGACACTTTCAACCAACACAGCCTGCACCGAATGGGAAATTACAAAGACTGTTGGTGGTTGGACCAAGGGCTCTGAAGAAAGAGCTGAAGAGAGAGCTGAGGAAAGAGCTGAAGACAGAACTGAAGGCAGAGTAGAAGAAGAAGGTCCATCTTCTCCTGTACATGACTTCAGGGCAGCTTCACCAGATACCCAGTTCATTCCTGATACTGAGGCTGGCCCTTCTGAGTTTACTAGGATGCCCACACCAGTGTATCAGCCAGAGAGCAGAGTACCTCATTCAGAGTTCAGACTGGCTGACGATCAGATCGAGCATATTTCACAGCGTGTGGCTTCTTTGCTGTCTAGCCAGTGGGTAGTACTTCTTTTGCACCTGGAGCTACCTCTTCTGATCAGACCATTACTCCCCACATCTCCACCTTGTTTCAGATGATATCAGATCAGTCCATCAGATACAGCAGCTTGAGGACACAGTCTGGAGACTTACTGGCAGAGTTCTTGACTTGCAGGGGCAAGTCCTTGCATTGGCCCATCCCCAGCCACAGGAGTCTACTATTGAGGTCACAGACCTCACTGCAGAGGCTGGCAGGCTCAGAGGAGCACTAGAAGGTGGATATGAATTACTGAGGAAAGAGATCCGAGGATCGAGTGAGCATGTTACCACCCAGTTCACTGCTCTACTTCAATCTATTTTCAGAGCACTGAACGTACTTGATTCTATTAGACTCACCCTTTCTGTTCAGTCCCTAGCATCTCAGCGTTCTCAGCCACCCAGTTCATCTCATTCTCCTGCTCGTGCCAGAGGCAGACGGGGTAGAGGACGCACTTCTGATCCATCATCTCCTCACCCTATATCTGATTGACTCCGATCATTGACTTATCTTGATCTTTACTAGGTCCTAGGAGTTAGTATCTTGTTCTAGGATCTATACCTTGGGACCATGTATTGACAATTAGCTTGGTTGAACTTTTTATTAAGAACTATGTATTGAAATACAATTATGATATTAATGGAATCATCTTTTTACCTATATTTCTACCTCT
>NC_025994.2:65622940-65722403 GCF_000442705.2 Elaeis guineensis
AGGGTCGTGGCCGTTTTGAGGGCCTGTCAGGGGGCGCGGATCTGTCGATTGAAGCTCGGCAATGGCTGGAGCCCGGCTTCTGTTGGGGTCCAGATAAGGTCCTCCTGGCGGTAGGGGTCGTGAGCGGAGCCCGACTCCCGGGGGAGTCCGGGCGGAGCTGTTCTGATGTTGGCGGCGGAGCCCGACTCCCGTAGGAGTCCGGGCGGAGCTGCGCTGATGTTGTCGGTGGAGCCCGGCTCCCGTAGGAGTCCGGGCGGAGCTGCGCTGATGTCGTCGGTGGAGCCCGGCTCCCGTAGGAGTCCGGGCGGAGCTGTGCTGCAACCAAAGTCAGAGGTGAAGTCCGGCTCCCGTAGGAGTCCGATCGGAGCTTACCCGCAGTTCATGTCGGAGGCGGAGCCTGGCTCCCGTAGGAGTCCGGGCGGAGCTGTGCTGCAATTGATGTCGAGGGCGGAGCCTGGCTCCCGTAGGAGTCCGGGCGGAGCTGTGTTGCAGTTGATGTCGAGGGCGGAGCCCGGCTCCCGTAGGAGTCCGGGCGGAGCTGTGCTGCAACCAAAGTCAGAGGTGAAGTCCGGCTCCCGTAGGAGTCCGGTCGGAGCTTACCCGCAGTTCATGTCGGAGGCGGAGCCCGGCTCCCGTAGGAGTCCGGGCGGAGCTGTGCTGCAACCAAAGTCAGAGGTGAAGTCCGGCTCCCGTAGGAGTCCGGTCGGAGCTTACCCGCAGTTCATGTCGGAGGCGGAGCCCGGCTCCCGTAGGAGTCCGGGCGGAGCTGTGCTGCAATTGATGTCGAGGGCGGAGCCTGGCTCCCGTAGGAGTCCGGGCGGAGCTGTGTTGCAGTTGATGTCGAGGGCGGAGCCCGGCTCCCGTAGGAGTCCGGGCGGAGCTGTGTTGCAACCAAAGTCAGAGGTGAAGTCCGGCTCCCGTAGGAGTCCGGTCGGAGCTTACCCGCAGTTCATGTCGGAGGCGGAGCCCGGCTCCCGTAGGAGTCCGGGCGGAGCTGTGCTGCAATTGATGTCGAGGGCGGAGCCTGGCTCCCGTAGGAGTCCGGGCGAAGCTGTGTTGCAGTTGATGTCGAGGGCGGAGCCCGGCTCCTGTAGGAGTCCGGGCGGAGCTGTGTTGCAGTTGATGTTGAGGGCGGAGCCCGGCTCCCGTAGGAGTCCGGGCGGAGCTGTGCTGCAACCAAAGTCAGAGGTGAAGTCCGGCTCCCGTAGGAGTCCGGTCGGAGCTTACCCGCAGTTCATGTCGGAGGTGGAGCCCGGCTCCCGTAGGAGTCCGGGCGGAGCTGTGCTGCAATTGATGTCGAGGGCGGAGCCTGGCTCCCGTAGGAGTCCGGGCGGAGCTGTGCTGCAACCAAAGTCAGAGGTGAAGTTCGGCTCCCGTAGGAGTCCGGTCGGAGCTTACCCGCAGTTCATGTCGGAGGCGGAGCCCGGCTCCCGTAGGAGTCCGGGCGGAGCTGTGTTGCAGTTGATATCGAGGGCGGAGCCCGGCTCCCGTAGGAGTCCGGGCGGAGCTGTGCTGCAACCAAAGTCAGAGGTGAAGTCCAGCTCTCGTAGGAGTCCGGTCGGAGCTTACCCGCAGTTCATGTCGGAGGCGGAGCCCGGCTCCCGTAGGAGTTCGGGCGGAGCTGTGCTGCAATTGATGTCGTGGGTGGAGCCCGGCTCCCGTAGGAGTCCGGGCGGAGCTGTGTTGCAGTTGATGTCGAGGGCGGAGCCCGGCTCCCGTAGGAGCCCGGGCGGAGCTGCACTTGCTGTCGGCGGTGGAGCCCGGCTCCCGTAAGAGCTCGGGCGGAGCTGCACTTGCTGCCGGCGGTGGAGCCCGGCTCCCGTAGGAGCCCGGGCGGAGCTGCACTTGCTGTCGGCGGTGGAGCCCAGCTCCCGTAGGAGCCCGGGCGGAGCTGCACTTGCTGTCGACGGTGGAGCCCGGCTCCCGTAGGAGCCCGGGCGGAGCTGCACTTGCTATCGGCGGTGGAGCCCGGGCGGAGCTGCACTTGCTGTCGGCGGTGGAGCCCGGCTCCCGTAGGAGCCCGGGCGGAGCTGTACTTGCTGTCGGCGGTGGAGCCCGGCTCCCGTAGGAGCCCGGGCGGAGCTGCACTTGCTGTCGACGGTGGAGCCCGACTCCCGTAGGAGTCCGGGTGGAGCTGCACTTGCTGTCGACGGTGGAGCCCGGCTCCCGTAGGAGTCCGGGCGGAGCTGCACTTGCTGATGTTGATTCTGTTGAGGGTTCCGGCTGTGGGTATTTTATACCCAACACCAGTCCCCCTACATCCGAGTTTTGAATTTCAAATGAAGGAAGTACACAGAGGTACAGCCAGAACCATCCCTTCGAATCCCGTGCCCTGCCGCTCCCAGATATTTTGGCATTAAATGAGCGCGTGCCGGAGTCTTTTCGAATTGGGGCGGTACGAGGGGACGCTTCGAAGACCCCGCAGGTACGCTGGCCTAGGTACGGTGCAATTATGACCCTGCCAACCGCCAGCCACCTTTAGTCGTCTGCCACGGGGAGTGGGACACGCGTCGGATGCGGACTGGCCTGGGGGGATTCGAGATCATTATGGCGCCGGATCCCAGGGTCTATTTAAACCCGTCCTCCCCTCTTCAGGCGTCCCACTCCATTTCTGATTTCTTGCTGGCGTCTGTCCTCTCCCCGAGAGTCTGCTCTAGCGAACGCCCTCTCGAGCCGTAGGCGCCTTCCGTTTCTTGCTCCCCAGGTCCCCAGAGCAAGATAGGTTAGTGCCAACCTTCTTCTTCTTACCGCCTAGGGGCTTCTCCTCTTTTCATTTCTTTTGTGTCTTCTTCTGAGTTGACCTTCAGCGTCTCGTCCCCTTCTCAGTTTGCCTTTCTAGGGCCCTTTAGGTTCTCCCCCCAAAAAAATATCTTCCGACTCTTCTGCCCCAGTAAGTTCTGGGAGTTCTTCTGCTTCGAACCCCCAGGCCCCTGTCTCTGCGGACGAACCCGCGTTCGGGGCAGGGCCTCGCCCGATTTTCGCACCGGGCGCCATTCCATGTTCGTCGACTCCGGACGAACTCCTTCTGATAAGGGCTCGGTACGGGGTTCCTTCGGAGTACGACCTGGAGCTTCCTGGCCCCTCTGACCGGGCCAGCGCTCCCCCTCCTGGTCGCTTTTGTTTGTACTAGGAGGCATTTCGCGCCGGACTCCGGCTTCCGCTTCCAGTCTTTGTTGCCGCCTTCTTTCGCTTCTTAGACATTTCTCTCATCTCTGTCGCCCCGAATTTTTTTAGGTTTTTGATAGGGTTTCTCTCTCTCTGCCATATAGCCGAGGTCCAGCCATCCCTCCCCTTGTTCAGACATTTCTACACCTTCAAACGCCATCCTTCAGCGAAGGACTGGTGGTACTTCTCCCCTCAGTTCGGTAAGAAGGGGTTGCTGAAGGGTGCCCCTTCTTCGATTCACAACTGGAAGGGGAAATTTCTCTTCGTCTACTGCCCGACCCTGAAACTGGGCCTGCCCCCCTGGGGGTCTCTGAGGGATTCCGTCCGTCGGGCTCCCAGCCTGGGAGAGGACGACCTCCAGGCTGCCCAGAAGCTTCTGAGTTATCCCACTCCTTCCCTTCCTAACCTTCTGAGGGAGCAGCTTCTTTTCAACATCGGCCTGAGCCCTCAGGATCCAGCAAGTATATATCTTTCCTTTTCTTGTCTTCTTCTTCTCTCTCTCTTTTTTTTTTTTTTTTTTTCGCTCTTTTCTTCCTCTTTCTTTCTCTCTTCTTTTTCCTCTTTTTCTCTTTTCTTTTTTCCTTTTTTTTTTTTTCTTTTTTGACTCTGGACTGATCGGTGCCGCTTTTCCTTTCTTCTTTTCTTTTCCTGTTGTGTTTTTTTTTTTTTTTTTTGCTCTTTTCTTCCTCTTTCTTTCTCTCTTCTTTTTCCTCTTTTTCTCTTTTCTTTTTTCCTTTTTTTTTTTCTTTTTTGACTCTGGACTGATCGGTGCTGCTTTTCCTTTCTTCTTTTCTTTTCCTGTTGTGTTTTTTTTTTTTTTTCAGCAATGGACGCCGAAGCCACACAGATGCTCGCCAAGGCTATGAGAGCTCAGAAGAGGAAGGGCGCGACGACCTCCGGTTCGGCGAAGAGGGCCAGGGTGGAGGAGACGAGCTTGGCTGCGCCCGTCCAGGCGACCCCGGCCATCGACATTTCTTTGGATGCCGAGCCAGCGGCCCCCCGGGCTCCCTCAAGGAGCCCGCCGACTGGGGTCCCCATTTCGGAGGTCCGCCCCACGGATGCGCCCGCCGCGGGGAGGAGGAGGAAATCGGTGGCCCGCAGGGCGAGCAGCCACCGAGCCGCTGTAGACGAGTCTGTCTGCTCCGAGGGGGGATCGGAGAACCCCTTCAACGACAAAGCTCTGATCAGGTGGCTGCTCGATGGTTGCATTCTGTTCGATGTCGTGGAGATGATCGACCGCGCCGATCCCGAGCAGTGGGCCTGGGACACCTTGGGGTCCTTTCTTGAGGTAAGCGGATTTTTATTTGCACAGTTGCTCGGTCTTTGTTGTAATTCTCCATCTGTCCTTGCAGATCGGGCACCAGCTCTTTGCCTATGTCGAGGCGTTGGGCCGCATGAGAAGGGACCTTCTTCGGGCGGAGGAGCGCTGCCAAGATGAGGTTGCTCGTCTTCAAGCGAAGACGGTCGAGGTGGCCGCCCTCCGGGAGGCCCTGGAGAGAGAGAGGCAAGACCGGGAAGAGGAAAGACAAGCCCGGGAGGAGGAGAGACGAAGCTTGGAGGAGTCGGCGAGGAAGGCGGAGGCCGAGGTCGCCCATCTGGCCGAGCAAACTCCGGTTCTGGTCTCGGAGGCCAGGACCCTTGCGGTGGAGGAGTTCAAGGCCTCCGCGGAGATGAGGGAGCTGAACGTCCAGTTCGGCCTGGAGGCGTTCACCAAGGGGTTCGAGCTCTGTCGAGAGAGGGTGGCCAGTAGATACCCCGACCTTGATCTCGACTTTTTGGAGGAGTCTGACGACGAGGCCGCCCCTTCGTCCGCCGCTATCGCAGTCGCACCCCACGCGCCGAGCTCTCCACCCCCTGCCCCCGAGGTCTGAGACCTCCGATCTTGTATCTTTCTTTTGTCGCCATATTTCCTTTCTGCTTGTCTTCAAAATTAATCAATAAAGTCGAACTTCTTATTGTGGATGGCCTTTCCTTCCCCCTGCTCCTTCTTTTCTGCCTTTCTTCTCGTAATGAGTTGGTTTTTGACGTTTGCTTCTTCCGATGGCAGTGTCCTGCCGAAGCACTCCCCTTGCCCCTGGGGGTCCCGCTGAAGTCAACTATCCAACGGCTGAAAAAGGAGGTCCTCCACCTGACGAAGAAGTTGAAGAAGTCGGAGGGCGAGCTCCGCCAGGCGAAGAAATGCTATTCCGAGGCCGCCGCTGAGGCCGCCCACTTCAGGAGTCTCCAAGTAAAGGCAATCATGGACTACAGCCGGAGGAAGGCGAACTTCGCAAAGGAGCTCGAGGAATGTAAGAAGAGCGCCAGCGACCGAACTTGGGCTCAAGAAGCCAGGATCAGCACCCTTAAGGTGGAGCTGTCAGCTGCGAAGAGGAGGATCGGCCAGCTGGAAGGGAACTCATCCCGGCTCACAGTGCAGGATGAGCAGAAATGGTCGCAGAAGGTCTCCGACCTCCAGAAGCAGCTTCAAGATGCTGAGATGAGCCATGATGTGCAGCGGGCCAGCTGGCGCCGGCAGGTAGAAGAGTATAAAGGGAGATTCTTCAAGCGGCGGATGAGGTCGTTCGTCTCCAGAGGCAGCTGGTTACTAGGGCGCAGCTTGCCAACGCCCAAGATGCCGAAGAGCTCCTAGCCCTGAGGGGCACTGTCGAGGGGATTTCTGTCTCCCTTGGGGAGAAGACAGCCGAGCTTCAACAAGTGAGCATCCAACTGGCGCTTGAGCGGAGGGCCGTCGCGGACGCAGAGGCGGAGTCCGAAGTTCTGCGGAAGCAGCGTCGAGAAGCGGAGGCTGAAAGTTGGCGACTTCGTCAGGCGCTCCAGATACACTGCGGAAGAAGGAAGAACTAGAAGAAGCAGTGGAGAATCTGAGGCAGTCCTGGTTGAGGGATGGAGGTGATCACCCTAGGTCAGAGGGAGCAGGACCTCCTTAGAGTTCTTTTGTAGTCTTCCCCTTTTTGTAGCTGCCTTTTTTTTTCTTGTCGTTTTGTCCCTCTTTCTCTGGCCGTCAATCCTGTTGGTGCAAAAATCCGCTTGCGCCGGAGAAGCTGGAGTCGGGGAAGCCGCGGTCACCACCGGGACCTGCAAGGGAAGTCTAAACTGGAGGTGGGGTTGCTCCGGCAAGACCCTCCGACGCTCAAGTCAGTTTTCTGCCTCAACAAGAATGGAGTGCTCGAACAGAGAATTTAGCAGAGTTTTGAGATAAGGAAAAGGAGCTTAAAGAATAGCGTATCTGGATCCCCCTTTTTATAGGCGGAGGAGGCAACGGATTGATGGCGACATTTATAACCGCCTGGTAGTGGGCCGCCCACGGTCAGGGGAATTGATTGCGGAAGTTAGTGGAGCAGACACATGGCCATCACCTCAGCCCGCCACGTGGAGTCTGTTACGGGGGGTGGAGCAGCGTCCGTTGTCAGCGGGTAGGAGAATCGCGTGGTATCCGTCGCAGGAGGTGGAGCAGGTCTGTGGCCGTCACTGTGGCCTGCCAAGGGATAGTGGAGCTGTGCGGAGTCCGCCACAGGAAGTGGAGCAAGGCGGCTATGGTTACTGCGGCCTGTCAGGGAATGATGGTACTGCGCGGAGTCTGCCACAGGAAGTGGAGCAGGGTCGTGGCCGTTTTGAGGGCCTGTCAGGGGGTGCGGATCTGTCGATTGAAGCTCAGCAACGGCTGGAGCCCGGCTTCTGTTGGGGTCCGGGTAAGGTCCTCCTGGCGGTAGGGGTCGTGAGCGGAGCCCGACTCCCGGGGGAGTCCGGTCGGAGTTGTTCTGATGTTGGCGGCGGAGCCCGGCTCCCGTAGGAGTCCGGGCGGAGCTGCGCTGATGTCGTCGGTGGAGCCCGGCTCTCGTAGGAGTCCGGGTGGAGCTGCGCTGATGTCGTCGGTGGAGCCCGGCTCCCGTAGGAGTCCGGGCGGAGCTGTGCTGCAACCAAAGTCAGAGGTGAAGTTCGGCTCTCGTAAACGTCCGGTCGGAGCTTACCCGCAGTTCATGTCGGAGGCGGAGCCCGGCTCCCGTAGGAGTCCGGGCGGAGCTGTGCTGCAATTGATGTCGAGGGCGGAGCCTGGCTCCCGTAGGAGTCCGGGCAGAGCTGTGTTGCATTTGATGTCGAGGGCGGAGCCCGGCTTCCGTAGGAGTCTGGGTGGAGCTGTGCTGCAACCAAAGTCAGAGGTGAAGTCCGGTTCTCGTAGGAGTCCGGTCAGAGCTTACCCGCAGTTCATGTCGGAGGCAGAGCCCGGCTCCCGTAGGAGTCCGGGCGGAGCTGTGCTGCAATTGATGTCGAGGGCGGAGCCTGGCTCCCGTAGGAGTCCGAGCGGAGCTGTGTTGCAGTTGATGTCGAGGACGGAGCCCGGCTCCCGTAGGAGTCCGGGCGGAGCTGTGCTGCAACCAAAGTCAGAGGTGAAGTCCGACTTCCGTAGGAGTCCGGTCGGAGCTTACCCGCAGTTCATGTCGGAGGCGGAGCCCGGCTCCCGTAGGAGTCCAGGCGGAGCTGTGCTGCAATTGATGTCGAGGGCGGAGCCTGGCTCCCGTAGGAGTCCGGGCGGAGCTGTGTTGCAGTTGATGTCGAGGGCGGAGCCCGGCTCCTGTAGGAGTCCGGGCGGAGCTGTGTTGCAGTTGATGTTGAGGGCGGAGCCTGGCTCCCGTAGGAGTCCGGGCGGAGCTGTGCTGCAACCAAAGTCAGAGGTGAAGTCCGGCTCCCATAGGAGTCCGGTCGGAGCTTATCCGCAGTTCATGTCAGAGGCGGAGCCCGGCTCCCGTAGGAGTCCGGGCGGAGCTGTGCTGCAATTGATGTCGAGGGCGGAGCCTGGCTCCCGTAGGAGTCCGGGCGGAGCTGTACTGCAACCAAAGTCAGAGGTGAAGTCCGACTCCCGTAGGAGTCCGGTCGGAGCTTACCCGCAGTTCATGTCGGAGGCGGAGCCCGACTCCCGTAGGAGTCCGGGCGGAGCTGTGTTGCAGTTGATGTCGAGGGTGGAGCCCGGCTCCCGTAGGAGTCCGGGCAGAGCTGTGCTGCAACCAAAGTCAGAGGTGAAGTCCGGCTCCCGTAGGAGTTCGGTCGGAGCTTACCCGCAGTTCATGTCGGAGGCGGAGCCCGGCTCCCGTAGGAGTCCGGGTGGAGCTGTGCTGCAATTGATGTCGAGGGCGGAGCCCGGCTCCCGTAGGAGTCCGGGCGGAGCTGTGTTGCAGTTGATGTCGAGGGCGGAGCCCGGCTCCCGTAGGAGCCCGGGCGGAGCTGCACTTGCTGTCGGCGGTGGAGCCCGGCTCCCGTAGGAGCCCGGGCGGAGCTGCACTTGCTGCCGACGGTGGAGCCCGGCTCCCGTAGGAGCCCGGGCGGAGCTGCACTTGCTGCCAGCGGTGGAGTCCGGCTCCCGTAGGAGCCCGGGCGGAGCTGCACTTGCTGTCGACGGTGGAGCCCGGCTCCCATAGGAGCCCGGGCGGAGCTGCACTTGCTGTCGGCGGTGGAGCCCGGCTCCTGTAGGAGCCCGGGCGGAGCTGCACTTGCTGTCGGCGGTGGAGCCCGGCTCCCGTAGGAGCCCGGGCGGAGCTGCACTTGCTGTCGACGGTGGAGCCCGGCTCCCGTAGGAGTCCGGGCGGAGCTGCACTTGCTGTCGACGGTGGAGCCCGGCTCCCGTAGGAGTCCGGGCGGAGCTGCACTTGCTGATGTTGATTCTGTTGAGGGTTCCGACTGTGGGTATTTTATACCCAACAGTACTTATATGATAACACCTTGTAATTTCTCTATTTGTGATACTACTATCTGGATATTGGATACTGAAAGTTCTTTTAATATATGCAATTTGTTGCAGGGACTGTAGGTAAGTAGAAAGTTTCAAGAGGGCAAGCAGTTCCTTAACGTTGGAGATGGAAGTCTTGTTCCAGTTCTGACCTTGAGAACTTTGTAGCTTCTCTTCGAGTCCAGTAGTGTCATGTTAAATGATTGTCATTATTGTCCCTCCTTTTTGATGAATGTCATCTCTGTAGATTTTTTGATCAAACTTAGTTATAAGTTTATAATAAAGGATAATTTTTGTGATATCATTATGAATGATACTACAATTATACGTGAACAATTGAAACATGATATATACATAATATCACGGCCTATTAGTATAATGCACACACCTAGTAAATATCTTAAGTTAGATAATGTCAGTGAATTCTACCTTTGGTATTGTAGGCTTGGTCATGTGAACGAGAATAAGATTGATAGGTTGATCAAGGAATGTATCTCTGAAATCGATGATTGTGAATCATTGCCTACCTATGAGTCCTGTTTACTTGGTAAGATGACTAAATCACCTTTTAAAAGAAGAGGTGAAAGAGCCAGCGATGTCCTAAATCTAATACATACTGATGTATGCAGGCCTATGAACATAAGTGTCAGAGGAAGATACTACTACTTCATTATGTTTACAGACGACCTATCGAGGTATGGGTATATTTATCTTATGAAGCATAAGTCAGAATCATTTGAAATATTTAAAAAATTCTGTGCTGAAGTAGAGAAATAAACTGAAAAGAGTATTAAGATCCTTCGATCAGATCGAGAAGGTAAATACCTCCCTAGTGAGTTCCTGACATATCTGGAAGAGAATGAGATTCTCTCACAGTGGATCCCTCCTAAAACACCATAATATAACGGGATGTCGGAGAGAGAAAATCGAACCTTGCTAGACATGATCTGATCCATGATGGGCTTTGTGAGTCTACTAATCTTCTTTTGGAGATATGCTTTGTCTGCTACATTTTGAATAAGGTGCTGAGCAAGTTTGTCGATAAAACTCTATATAAGATATAGACTGGATGTAAGTCGGTGCTCTCACACCTTAGGGTCTGGGGGTGTCCAGCTTATGTCAAGCATTTAAAGATAGATAAGCTTAGACCGAAGTCCGATAGATACTTGTTCGTAGGGTACCCAAAGAAAACTAAAGGGTACTACTTCTATCTCATTGCAGAACAAAAAGTGTTTGTCAGCAGTCGGCAGTCTTTTTGGAAAATGAGTTCCTTAGTGAAGGAGCTAATACTTATAAAATTGAACTTGATGAAGTTCATGAGGTGAAAGAACCGACACACACAGAATTGAATTTGATTGGTGAATCAAATCTGGAGCCAATAGAGATGCCATTAAGGAGATCCAGTAGAGTACCGCATCAGTCGGACAGATACCATAATTTTTTAGTTCGAAACGATGACCCCATTGAACTTGTTGAGAACGATGAGGATCCGATCACCTATATGGAGGTCATGCAAAGGTCCGACTCTCAGAAATGGCATGACGTCACAAAATTCGAGATGGAGTCCATGGAGATCAATGGTGTATGGACACTAGTTGATCCACCTGAAGGGATAAAATCCATAAGGTGTAAATAAATTTTTAAGAAAAAAAGAAGAGTGGACAAAAAGGTAGAGACCTATAAAGTCCATCTAGTTGCCAAAGATTACTATCAGCATTATGGTTTGACTATGATGAGACATTCTCTCCTGTGGCAATGCTCAAGTTCATTCGGATTATGCTTGCTATCGCTGCACACTTAGATTATGAGATCTAGCTGATGGATGTCAAAACTGTTTTTCTTAACGGAGAGCTAAAATGAGGTGTATATAATACAACCTGAAGGGTTCACATCCACAGATGAGTCGAAATTGTGCAAGCTAAAAAGATCTATTTATGGACTTAAGTAGGTATCTAGGAGTTGGAACATACATTTTGATAAGGTGATCAAAATAAAATATATGGCTTTGTTAGGAACAAAGAAGAGCCTTGCATCTATAAGTGGGCTTCTGATTCTGTAGTCATCTTCCTTATGCCGTATGTGGATGACATACTGTTACTAGAAAATGACATCTCAACTTTGCAGAGTATGAAGCTGTGGTTATCATCACAGTTCTCCATGAAGGACTTGGGAGAAGCATCCTACATCTTAGGGATGAAGATCTATAGGGATAGATCTAGAAGGTTGCTTGGATTGTCCCAATCTATGTACATCGATACCTTGTTGAAGCAGCTCAATATGGATAATTTCAAGAAAGGCTATCTTCTGATAGGCCATGGGATTATTCTTTCTAAGAAAGATTGTCTGACAACTCCTAAAGAGAGAGAGCGCATGAGTAGAATACCATATGCTTCAACAGTGGGATCTATCATGTATGCTATGATATACGAGATCAGATGTGGCCTATTCACTAGAGGTAGTGAGTAAGTACCAGTCTGATCCAGATGAGAAGCATTGAAAGATTGCAAAAGCAATCCTTAAGTATTTGAGAAATACTAAAGACCAATAGCTTATCTATGGAGACACTGATCTGAAATTTGTGGGATATATTGATTTCAATTTTCAATCAGATTATGATGACATCAGAAGCATATCGGGCTACATATTTATCTTAAATGAAGGAGCTATTTGATGAAAGAGTTCTAAGCAATATATTGTGACCGATTCTGTATGCGAAGCAGAATACATTGCTGCATTGGATGCTGGAAAAGAGGTGGTGTGGTTGCGAAAGTTCATTAGTGAGCTGGGTGTTATACTTTCCATTGATAGTCCTGTTCTGCTGTATTGTGACAGCTCCAGTGCCATAGCTCAAGTAAAAGAACCTAAGTCGCACCATCACACTAAGCATGTTCTATGCTGCTATCACCTGGTGTGAGAGATCGTGAACTGAGGTGACTTCAAGATTCAGAAGATCGACAGAAAGGAGAACTTAGCTGACCTCTTCACTAAAGCTCTCGAGATTAAAGAGTTCGATGATTTCAAATAAAAGATGGGTATAAGATACTGCCCCGCTTGACTTTAGTCTAAGTGAGAGTTGTTGAAAATTATGTCCTAAAATCAATCGTGTGATGATTAAGTTTTTCTTTGTATATGAATTATTGATTATTGAATAAAAATTATTTTGATATTTTTCATCATAAAGTAACTTCTTTTTTAAACTCTTATGCTGTGATGAAGTCCTTAGAACTATGCTAGTGTGCGATAAAGAGAAGATTTATCATATAGTTCTTAAATATATTCGCGATCAAATGATACGTCATTACAGAATGATGATATTTATCAAGTGGAGGTCATTGTGTGCCATATGGGTTGGTTATCCTCTTAACCAATGAGTGTGGTGATACTGGTATGACATACAGATGAGATGTAGGGGTACATCATCACGGAACAAGTGACTCACCTGCTGAGCATTCTGCTGCCAAGAGCTGCTCATGAAACACATGGGTATAAGTACCCTTCAGACCTAAGATCACCATAGTGACTTGCAAGCAACTCACTGTGCTTTGGTATCGGACTATCTGAATTTCTTATGCAGTGACGAAAGGCTATTGGATATAGTCAAGTACTTGTAAAATCTATGTGTGGATCAAGATGGGATTGATCCCTTTGGATTATTAAAGTCGATGTATCTTGTATTTTAATTTAGCAAAGTCTTGACCAGGATAATCCATGAGATGGATTTGAAAGGTTGAAATACAATGTGAATGAAACAATCTCAGTTGACAGTTAACTTGAGACCATCTTAGAGCATTCAGGGTCAAAAAGATGAATTATGCAGTAACCATGTGTATAGATTTTAAAATATTTTTTTATGATAATTCGACCTATTTCGATATCAAAAACTATTACTAGATGGTATCTTGATTAGTGTAGGAATTGATTCCTGTGCTATCGGCTTAGTGTTTGAATCTATGGAGTCACGCACATAAGTCAGACAAAGTAGAAAAGAATTAGCCTATGTTTATATGTCCAATTTGGAAGTACTTGAGTTGATTGAATATATAAGCTAACTTATTTGAGAATTAACTTATGGGTCATATAGGATTGAAGAGTTGATTATGTCTAGCTAGCACTACACATGAGATTCAGATTCAATCTCGAAGATGAATAGTTTCTGATCTATGATCCATGGAGCATATGAAAGATTGAATTTTAAGTGCTAATTAATTTTATATTAGATCTAAATTAATTAGATTTAATTGGGTCTAAAATTCAAGTTAGACTTGATACAAAAATCTTAAAGAGTTTGGGATTGACAACCTTTCAAAATTATTTCGAACCAGCTTCGAATTGGATTCAAATCGGATCTGTTTTGATGAGATATGAGAATTTTCACTTGCACTGAGATTTTTTTCTCATGTGGGCTGACCAATACCTAGAATGGCACTAGTTTGGGGCATCCCATGTGGGTGAGGGAGTGGATGCAAATTGATTATCATATGTAATGGCAATTCTATCTCATGTAAGAATCCTTTTTTTATGAGTATTGAACTGATTCAAATCAGATTTGAGTTAGGACTCCTATACTTATTGGGTCATAAAAATCATCTATAAATAGAGAAGGTCTCTATCTATGGATGTGTAGCAAACAAATTAGATTGAGAGAAAAGAGAAAGAGAGAGAGAGGCGTGAGAAGAGAAGAGCCTTCTTCTTCCCTTGGTCTCTTCCCTTTTGATGCTGCCCCTCTTCCCTTGGTCGTGGATCCGTCTTAGGCATCCCACCTGCTGGTGTGAGGTGTCACACCAGCACATCTCCTCCCTCATTTGATTGGGTTGTGAAGATGATTGGATTGAAGTTCATCCTACTTTTCTGTGGTGTCTGACGTGCATACGAAGTTGTTGCTCCTAAATTGATTTTGATGATTACAAAGCAGATTGAAGGGATACAATTAATTTTAAATTGAAAAAGGCTTTATGCTCTTCAAGGGCAAAATTGTAATTTCACTAAAATCCTGATTTGATAGTATCACTTGATAGAACAAAAGATTTGTAAACTATTGGTGAAAATTTATTGTATTTGGACTTATATTTTTGAAGTTATGAAGGTTTGAAGTGCATGAGTCAACTCATGAGTCAACTCATGGCACTATGAGCTGACTGGCATGCAAAAAAATTCCCATGACACGCTGGATTTTTGACTTGGCACGACCTGTGAGTCGACTCATGAGTCGACCCACAAGGCATGAGTCGACTCATGAGTCGACCTCTGCTGATTTGAGCCAAAAAATTCAGAAATCAAGACTGTCTGATCTGTGCAACAGAAGTCGACTCATGAGTCGACTCCTGTAGCATGAGTCGACTCATGAGTCGACCCCTGCGATGGAAAATATCAGCAACGGCTATTTTTTTGCCCGTTTTAATTGCCTTTTATGCTTCCTAAAATTGCTCTAACGGCTCTTTATCTGCCTAAAATATTTTCTCTTGCTTCTAATGTAATAAAATGCTTTAAATAGTGAAAGAAATTGCAGATTAAATAGCAGATCAAACGTGAAATCAAAAATGAGAAAAATGAAAGAGAGGATCCGAAATCTGCACGAAAAAGCCTGAGATCAACGAAATATCCAAAAAGAAAAAGAGAGAGGATCCACAATATACAAGAGAGATTGTGAAAGAGAAAAGCAAGAGCATTCAAGAGGATCTTTCAAGCCTATTGTTCAACCTTGATCTAGAGATCTTCCAAAGCTTTCAAGAGATCTTCAATCAACAATCAACCTCTTCTCAAGCATTCGTTCAAGCGTTCATCCACTTTGAGAAAATCCGAAAAGGGATTTTTCATTTGAGTAAAGTTTTTATTGTTATATTCACTCATTTAAAGGAGCTGTTATTGTATTAATCTGTGCTCAAAATTTTATAACTCTTTGTGAGTTTTTGTTCTTGTTTTTGGAGGATTTCCAAAACAAGGAAAGGTTGATCCGAACCTGAAATCGGAGTGTTTTGGGTTTACTTGTACCCGGAAAACAAGTGATCTAGCTTGGGATAGCTAGTGTCAAAGTTTCCGACGTTTTGTATTCGGGTTGAATACAAAGATAGTGGATTGAAATTCTCAAGTAGGAGCTTGGAGAGTGGATGTAGGTGCAAGGTTGGCACCGAACCACTATAAATCCTTGTGTTTGTGGTGTGCTTTATCGCTTCACTTTATTTCTTTATTATATTCTTGCATTCCTGCTTTAGGTAATAAATATTGAATTAAAGTCTTTGTTTTGTTATTCATAAGTAATCAGTTGGGCTTAAAATTTTTAGAAACCCAATTCACCCCCCCCTCTTGGGTTGCATAGCTGGGCAACAGAAGTAAAGGATCTGCACATCCTAGCCTCCACGAAGGTTTATATCAGATTATTTGAGATTTGATCTCTGATTTCGCTACTATTTAGATAAGGATTTGATCCTTATTCATGTAGATAAATAAAAAATTTTAGATGCAACTTGAGCCTTTCGAAGAGAAACTATTTTCTTTCCCTTCAGTTGGCCGCATCATATTTGGAGAAATATTAGATAAGAGTTATCCACTCATCGGCTGACCCATCATCAATAACTGTTAGGTGAGATGGTGAGTCAATTAGTGAGACTATAGCACCCACTAAAATCCTTAATCATGGAGATTTCATTTCTCTACCTGGGGAGTGTGGGGATTTGAGAAAAATAGTGAAAGCCTTAATTTATTTTTAAAATAATTTGGTTAAGTCAATTATAAAATCTAACTAGAAACTTTGACTCTCTACAGAAAATTATGTTTGCTTCCAACCTCTTAGCCTGGATCCTAGAGACCAATAGGTTAACCAGACCTAACTTTAAGGATTAGCTCTAAAATTTAAAGAATATCTTGAATTTTGAGAAAATTGACTATGTACTTGACTAGGACCTTGTCCCTCTTCCAACCCATCCAACTATTGATCAGAAAGCATCTCATAATAAGTGGTTGGATGATGACAACAAAGTAAGGTGCTATGTGTTGGCCCTAATGTTTAATGAGTTGCAACACTAATACAAAGACATGAAGACTGACAGAGAAATTCTGGCTCACCTACAAAAGTTGTATCATATGGTTAGCAGAGTCACGCAGCTCGCTATGAGGTATCCAAGCAACTCTTTAAGGCAAAAATATGTGAAGGACAGTCGATCCACGAGCATTATCTGATAATGATCAAGAACCTTGAAGAGCTTGAGAAGCTTGGGATGTCGATAGATAAAGAGTTGCAGATTGATCTCATTCTACAATCTTTTACTGATTTGTATGGGTAGTTTATTGTAAACTTCCATATGAATAAAATCCAATGCACCATGTATGAGTTGGTCAACATGCTGGTTACAATTGAGGGAATGTTGAAAAATTCTAGGGGCTCTGTACTTACTGTGGAGCAGATTTCTCCCAAACGAAAGTCGACTGAGAAGAAGAAAAAATCCACAAAGAAGCAGAAGATAGAGAGCAGAAAGAAGGATAAGAAGGTGGTTCCAAAGAAAAAGGCCATGGAGAAAGAAAAATATTTTTATTGTGATACTGATGGCCATTGAAAATTGTACTATCCTGCTTACCTGATGACTCTGAAGAATAAGAGGGAAGGTGAACCTCATGAAGGTATGTTCGTTATAGAAACAAACCTAACAATTTCTTCTGCTGATGATTGACTCTGGATCCAGTGCTCATCTGTGTACTTTTCTGTAGAGTCTTGAGTATAGCAGAAGGTTGAGGGAAGGTGAAATGACCCTATGTGTCAGGAATGAAGCAAAGGTTGCTGCTGTTGCCGTGGAGACATACCCTTTTCGACTACTGTCAGGGAATGTTTTATTCTTGAGAGACTGTTACTCTGTACTTGCTGCTAGCAAAAATTTTATTTCTATCTCTTACCTAACATAAGACGACTATGTAATAAGTTTTTATAAGGACCATTATAATATATTTTTTGAAAATAATAAAATTGGAAGTGGTTTCCTTATCAATGGTCTCTTTCAGTTACATGTTGATGTATCTGTGAACTATATCGAGCAAAATATGAATGTTGTAGGATCTAAACAATCTAGAGATAATGTTCATCTAAAGTACTTATGGTACCTAAGACTAGATCATATTGAAAAAGACAGGATTAACAGATTGAAGCAAATCGAACTGTTGGATCCGTTGGCTTATGAGTCATATCTAGTCTCTGAATTATGCCTTCAAAAAAAAAATAACCAAACTATCCTTTGTAGGACATGGAGAAAGGACCACAGAGATACTTGCTATGGTATATTCAGATGTGTGCAGCCCATGTGATGTATCGGTCAGAGGAGGTTATCTCTACTTCATAACATTTATCGATAATTTTTTACGATATGGATATGTGTACCTGATGTGACACAAATCTGAGATCTTTAAAAAATTTAAAGAATTCAGACATGAAGTAGAGAAATAAACTAAAAAATTTCTTAAGATTCTTCGATCAGATCGAGGAGATGAATACCTTAGTGGAGAAATTTTAGGTTATCACAAAGAACATGGCATAGTCTCATAGTAGACTCTGTTTGGAATGCTTCAACTCAATGAAGTTTTAGAACGAAGCAATTAGACCCTATTATATATGGTTCATTCCATGATGAGCTTCACAGACCTTCCTATTTTATTTTGGAAACATAATCTACTTACAGTAATTCTTACAATAATTTATGTACTGAATAAGGTTCCTTCTAAAATTATTCCTACCACACTGTATGAGATATGTCATGATAAAAAATTGAGTCTGAGTCATCTTAAGATTTGGGGTTATTCGACCCATGTCAAGCGACAACAAATGGACAAATTAAAAATTAGATCCCTTAGAGCTCATTTTATTGGATATCCTAAGGAGGCTTTAGAATATTATTTCTATCTTTCAGAAGACCACAATGTGATTGTGAGTCGATATGCAGTCTTTCTTGAAAAATAGTTTATTCAAGATAGAGGCATGAGAAGATAGATTGGGCTCGAGGAGAAAGTCTCTGAAGAGCAACGAGCCTTAAAACCTATGGAACCAATTTAGTTAGAGCCAATCCATGCACCTCTTCCTCCTCCACCTTGTAAGTCTAGTAGAGTTTTTTATCCTCCTAAGAGGTACTTAGGTATTATCTTAGAATATATAGAGAAAATATTCTTCATAAAAAATGGGGCACATAGAGATGACCCCAAAACCTATAGCAAGGCGATATCAGATATCAACTTTAAAAAATGATTAGAGACAATGAAGTTAAAAATTGATTCGATACAATTAAACCAAGTCTGGATCTTAGTAGATCTACCTAAAGGTATTGTATCTATTGAAAATTATATCCTAAAGTCAATCATTTGATGATTGTGCTAATTATAAATGTATATGAATTGATCATTAATTAATATTATTTGACTTATTTATCATAAGGATACATCTTCTTTAAAACTCTTATGTTGTGATGAAGTCCTTAAGACCATTTTTGATCGATAAAAGAGAATTTATTACGTGATTCTTAAACTAGTTTATGACTAAATGATACACTATTACTAGGATGATAGTGATAATCAAGTATAAGTCATTGTATGCCATATGTATTAGTTATCCTCGTAATCAAATGGTGTGGAGACACTGGTATGGCATACAAATGAGATATAGGAGTACGTCTTATTGAATATGACCAACTGCAGAGCATTCTGTTGTCAAGAGTAGCTCATGAAGGATATGAGTATAAGTGCCCCTCCCATCTGAGATCATCACGGTGGCTTGCAAACAACTCATTGTGCTTTGATGTCAGACTATCTGAATTTTTAATTCAGTGATAACAGATTTTTGGGCATAGTCAAGTACTTATGGTATTTGGTATGTGAGTCAAGATGGGATTGATCCCTTAGGATTTTGACGTTAATGCATTGGTATATTTTAATTTAGTAAAATCTGAGTCCGGATAATCTATGTGATGTATTTGAAAGATTGAAATACAATGTGGATGACCATTCTAGGGTTGACAGTTAAACACAAAGTCACCTTGAGTATTAGGATCAAAGTGATGAATTATACGATAACCATACGCCAGTAGATTCTTGAATGTTGCTTTGCAATCATTCGACCTCTCCGAACATCGGATCTCATTGCTAGATAGTTACATCAATTAGCTTAAAAATTTGTTCCTATATTATCGACTTAGGTTCGAACCTATGGGTCACACTCAAAAGAAGTTTCTAACTAATCAAGTAGCTGATCAACGATTGAGAATCGTTCAAGGGTGTAATCATCAATTCAATTGATGGTTAACCTTATGCAAAAGTTGTAAAGAATTAATTCACTAAGGGTTAGTGAATTAGAGGATTAATTAGAAATTAGATTGCTGATTAGCTTAATTTGATTGAGCAATGAGGTTTGGATCAAGTCTAGTTGTATTTGATTCAATTAGATTTAACCCGATTAGGTTATTAGATAATCTAATTGCTAAGGAAGATTAACTCTTGATTTGATCAGGACTTGGGTTTAATTAATTTTTTATTTGATTAGAATTTAATTGAGAAGGTTAAGTGCCTAATTGGATTGGGTTTACTCTCTTCTATTTTGGTCTAATTAGATTAGATTTGGTTTAGGACCAAAATTGGAAACAATTAAGAGACCCAGTTGATTGGGACTCTATTTCTTCCTTGCACCTAAAACTCCTCACGCCATAAATCATCATGCAATTTTTCTCCATGCAAAAAGATGTATTGTGTGAAAGATAGGCCACGTATAAGGTAGATCTGGTTTCTTTCTCAATGCCCTTAAGAATAGATAATATAAAGTAAGTTTTAAATTTGATTTAAACAAGCTTCCTTATCTTGATGAGATTGGATCTCATCCTAACTCCTCCATGCCATAACCTCTTTTGTGCGACAAAAAGGGTTTGGTTTTCACCATGAGAGAGGTTTTCTTATCATGGAAAATATGTCGGGTGGGATATCTGAAGGGCGGTGTCGGTCTAAGGGTGGGCGGCAATAGTTGCAAGAGTCCAATCCTTCTTGGACTCTTCAAACCCAACCCTAAAACTAACTCCTAATGCCAACTTTAAAAAGGATTTTTTTTGTGTGCATTGTGAGGTGGTTTTTGGGTGAAAAAAGTGGAGCATCCCTTGGCATGAGAAAAATTGAGGAGAGGAGTTTCCTCTCAGGGCATGGTGTCCTAGGTTTTTTTTTCTAGGGTCTATTCTCCTTGGCGCTAGGGTTTTGTGAGAGAAGAAAATAAAGAGAAAGAGTTCTCTTTTCTCTTCTTCTTAAAACCTCTTATTGCTTTATTAGCATCCTTCTTCAACCTTTGAAAGTATTCAAGAGATCTGAAGAAAGGATTCAGATCAGCCAGCAAGATGGTCTTCATGCGGGCTAGCACTTCTGAGGAGACCGATCAGATCGGAGCTTCGAGTGGACTATTCATAGAGGATGGACAGCCTGTGTGGCTATGAGCAACCAGCGAAGATTTTTTTATCATGTTCATCAGCAACGGCGATCGTCAACCAATACTTAGATATCGAGTTCTCAACTCAGATAGATATAAATTTGATTTACTGCTTACATCCATGCATGTAAATTTTATTTTTAAATTTTATATATGCCATGTATCATATCATAGATCCTAAAGTAGATTAATTTAATGATTAGATCATATGCATATTTGATTAATATAATTAATCTAGTTACTTTCCACTGTGTTTTATTTTAAAAAATTTTGAAATACATTCATGAAATCACTTACGATTTTTTTCAGTGGTATCAGAGCCTAGGTTCGTTATGATATGACATATATGCATATTTGATCTGAAATTTAATTTTATTTAGATCTAATATTAGATATCTTAGATCTGAATTTAATTATTGATTGATCACATAAAATGAGATAATGTTGACCTACTGCAGAGTTTATCCCTTACAGTGAAAAAATTATTCTAGTTTGTGTTGATTTTTGATAAAATTTGATTTTATATGATTCATGTGATATTTTTTATTTGATTTAGATATGATCTAATATTATGATCAGATCTGATATAATTTAGATTAGATCTAATTTTTTTTGTATATATGATATGTGAATAGATTAGATGATCCGATTAGCAAGTACTTGGATTGGGTTGATCATCAAACTATCCGATTATTGGAGCAAGTAAGATTTAAAGATCCTCTCTTTCCATTTGATGGGATACTCTTATAGCATATAGGGGTGCCATATGATTAAATCCATGAAGAAGAATATGAAAGGAAGAACTTACTTTTCTGCAAAACCCTAGATTTTGAAATCTTAGGATTATTGTATGTGATACAAATTATATGAAAAATAGAAACATCTAATCTTAATGTTAAAATTATTTTAATTATAAAAAATAAATTTAAAATTATAAAATATTTAGATATGATCTAAAATTTATTTATGATTGATTTTATTTCAGTTTATGCAAGATTTTTCAGATCTAAAACTCTTTGATACCTGTTGGCATGCTAACTAAGCCGACTCAGTCTCTTGTGTTTGTCGGCTCAGTGTTGACTAAGCCAACCCAGTTGTTGCAGGCCGAACAGTAATAGTTATTATTCATTATCAGTTAGTCGAATAAGTAGCAGGCTTGGTCGACCCATTGTAGTGACCTAGCTTAGTCCAGGAGTGAACCGGCCCAGTTTTCAGATATAAAATTTTTTGTATAAAATTGATATAAAATTATTTTATAAAATTAAAATAATTTTAATTAACAATCTTAACCCATGTTAATGTTGTACTTAATTAAGACTTAAGAAATATATATTTAGATCTAGAATTATGATTTAAGATCTAATGACATTGCATAAAATGTAGAGATATGGGTTAGCTCAAATCAGATCCTTCTAATTAGATTAGACCTAAGATTAGAATCAAAAATTTAATGGAATAAAAAGAGTAATTGATCAAATATAACTAAAAATTGATTTAGATTAGATCAAGGATACTCTAGATTAAATACAATAGTTATAGTTGATCAAGTCCATATCTTTGATGAGACCAAATGAAACTTGAATGTGGCTCAGTGATCAAGCCCGAGTCATTAGGTTGATCAAATCAAGACTAATTAACTAGTTAGTGTCTAAGATAAGTTTGGCAGTCTTGATCGGTGGTCATTAATTGGGAGCTACTCATCTAAATTGAGTCTATGACGAGTTAATGGCATATCCCTCCCTCCGATCTCACTTATCTGACCAACATGGTAAATTATATTTTGGTTAGATCACTAAGTGATTTGATTTGCCCATGTCATTGAGATTAATCTGTGTGACTAATTTAGGTGCCCTAGACTAGCTAGTCTCTAGTCTTGTTCATGACTTGGTGAAGTCAGTGGGAGGATTTACGACTTGCCGGTTAGATCAGCTAGTCTCTAGTCTTTTTCATGACTTGGTAAAATCAGTGGGAGGATTTATGACTTGCAGATCATCTTTTAAAATTATTAATCAAATCTTCTAATTTATTAGGTCCTTAAAATGATAATGTTATGGAGATAACAAAGTCATAGCCTTCCATTAAGTTGTGTGATGATAGATCCATTAGTTTGATGATCATTGAAGGCCTAAAGGCCTGGTATTCATCTATAATTGGAATTATTATTCATAAAATGATGACTCAATCGAGTCTTTCTGATGGTAGTCAGGTTGGCCAGTCAAAGTCAGGTCTGATCATTCATTAGTCAGATTTCTGAGTATGATCATGTTAATGTTGGACCTAACCAGACCTTTCAGTGGAGGCCAAAGCCTACTGACTAAATTTTTTAGATAAAATTAATTATTAAAAATTATTTGAAGAAATAATTGATTAAAAATCTACCCATAAATGCACATGAGTGGGCTGGTCAAAGTTGGGCTTGTGTGTAGTCTGTGGATTCTAGTATCCACTAAGGAGTTAAGATAATTTCTCAAATTGAAGGTAGAGGCTACCAATTCATATAAAATAGTGGAAGAACTTTTAGACTAAAGTCTAAATCTTTAGGATTAATCAATTCATATATATAGAGGTCTTGTATTTTTCTTTCAGTTATGGCTAGTAGTCCGTTGCTCCACTCACTGTTTGACAGTGACAAGCTTATAGGATCCAACTTTGATTATTAGTATCGAATATTGTAAATAGTTCTAGAACATGAATAGATCTTGCATATCATTACAGATCTAGCACTTGATATTTTTGCACCCAATGCACGTGATGTAATTCAACGCACTTATCAGAAGTGGCTAAATGATTGAACCACTATGCGGTACATTATGAGGGCAGCTATGAACGATGAATTTAGTTATAAATTCAAGAATGCTTAGCCAAAGCAAGTCCTTCAAATATTGAAGGAGTCCTTTGACACCTCTGAGGATGTATGTTTAGTAGGGTGTCAGTCTTTCGAGAAAGAAAAGGAAAAGAAGGTGCAAGTGAGTCGTGTTTAGGCTATAGAGCCCGAACTGACAAAGGAGTCTAAGGTTAACTCGAGTCTGGCAAATTGCTTCCTTTGCAAGAAGCTTGGAACACTAAAAGAGGAATTGTCCTCTGAATCTAGTTTTTCTTGACCCAAATAGACTAAGAAAGAGAAATCAGCAAATGATTGCTGAATAAGGTAGTTATATGATAATACCTCATAGTTTCTCTGTCTGTGATACTACTACCTGAGTATTAGATATTGAAACTTTGATTCATATTTGTAATTTATTGCAGGAACTTCAGATTAGTAGAAAGTTTGGAAACAACAAGAAATTCTTGAACGTTGGAGATGGAAGTCATGTTCTAGTCCTGGTTTTAAAAATTATCGAGCTTATTTTTTATTCTAATAATGTTATTCTAAGTGATTGTCACTATTATCCATTTTTGATAAATATAATTTCTATACGCCTTTTGGCTAAGGATGGATTTATATTGTCAATATAGAATGATTTTTGTGGTATCATTATAAATGGTATCAAAATCATATATGGACAATTAAGAAATGATATTTATAAAGTATCACAATCTTTTAGTGTAATGTATACATCAAATAAATATCTTAGAGTAGATAATATCACAGATGACTATCTTTGGCATTATAGGCTTGATCATATAAACAAGAATAAGATCAATAGGAGGTAATCCTCGAAGTCAATGATTATGCATTATTATCAATCCGTCAATCATATCTACCTGGTAAGATGATCAAGTCATCTTTTATTGAAAAAAATGAATGAACCAATGTTATTCTCAGTCTATTACATACTGATGTATTGGATCTATGAACAAGAGTGTCATAAATTTGAATTATTTGAAATATTCAAATGACTCTATAATGAGGTAGAAAAATAAACTGAAAAGAGTATTAAAATTTTTTGGATCAGATCAAGGAGGAGAATGCCTTTTCGATAAATTTTTGACATATCTAAAAAAAATAAAATTCTCTCTTTGTAAAATCGAATTTTGTTAGACATAGTTCGATCCATGATGGGGATTGTAAGTCTGCAGTCTCTTTTTGGGGTTATGTTCTTAAGACTGCTTGTCATGTTCTGAATAGAATTCTGAGAGAATTAGTTGTAATGACACCATATGAGATATGGATTAGGTGTAAGCTGATACTCTCTTATCTTAGGGTCTGGAGGTGTTTGGTTTATATCAAAAGTTTACAAACTGATAAGCTTGGACCCTGATCTAATAAGTATTATTATGTAGGGTACCCCAAAGAAACTAGAAGATATTACTTCTATCTTATTGAAAAATAAAAGTTGTTCGACATTCTTTTTAGAAAAAAAATTTCTTGGTGAAGGAACTGATGCCTCTAAAGTTGAACTTATGAAGTTTGATAGGTAGAAAAACTGACACAATCTAGTGAACTCACAAAATTAGATTCGATTAGATCAAATCCAAAGCCCATTGTAAAGGTATCGTTGAAGGAGATCTGATAGAGTATCGTGTCAGTGGGACAGATACTATAGTTTCTAGGTTCGGGATGTGATCTTATTGAACTTGATGAGAACAATGAGGATCAAATCACCTACATGGATGCCATGCAGAGGTCCGACTCTAATAAGTGGCTTGGAGCCATGAAGTCTGAAATGGAGTCCATGAAGGTCAACAATGTATGGGCACTCGTTGATTTATCTGAAAGGATAAAATTCATAGAGTATAATTGGATCTTCAAAAGGATCAAAGGCACAGACGAAAAGGTGAAGACTTATAAAATCTATCTAGTTGTCAAAGGGATATCGTCAATATTATGGTATTGACTATGATGAGATATTTTCTCCTATAGCAATGCTAGATATCTCAGAGTTGGAACATGTATTTTGATAAGAGATCTAGATGTATGGCTTCGTTGACAATGAAGAAGAACCCTGCAAATATAAATGGATGAATAATTCTGTGAGTGTATTTCTTATTTTGTATAGGGATAAAATTTTCTTAATTGATAATGACATCTCTTATATTACAAGAAATAAAGGTTTGAATATTATCACTGTTCTCCATGATGGACTTTGGAAAAGCATCCTACATCCTAAGGATGAAGATCTATGAAGATAGATCTAAAAAGTTGCTTGGGTTGTCCTAATCCACATACATAAATATCATGCTAGAATGGTTCAGCATGAAAAATTTTAAGAAACACTATCTGCCGATAGGCCATGAAATTTTTCTCTCAAAGAAGGGATTGTTTGACAACTCCTCAAGAGAAAGAGCATACAGTGGAATTTATCTAATATATATGCCATAATATGTACGATATCGGATGTGGTATACTTACTAGGGGTAGGAGCAGATATCAGTTTGATCTAGATAAAACCCACTGGAAGGTCATCCTTAAGTATTTGAGAAGTACTAAAGATCAGTGGCATATTTATGAAGAATCTGACTTAAAACTTGTAGAATTTATAGACTCTAATTTTTAATCAGATCATGATGACAGCAAGAGCGTGTTGGGATACATTTTATCCTAAATGGAGTAATTTGCGAAAAAAGTTTCGAGCAGAACATTGTAGCCAATTCCTTTTATGAGGCAGAATGTAATGCAGCATTTGATGCTGCCACAAAAGCCGTGTGGTTATGAAAGTTCATTGACAAGTGCGGAGTGGCACCCTCCATTGATGGTCATGTCCAGCTGTACTATACAGCATTGTGGAGAAAAATAGTGCAGGGGTAAAATGATAATTTTAAAATTTTTTCAAAATCATTATTTTATAGTAAAAATTATTAATTAATCTAATTAATTAATAAAAATTTACCCTACACTAGGATCTAAATATGATATATAGCATGCATGCATTTAAATTTGAAATTCGAATTTGAACAGTAAATACTTTACTGTAATGTGTTCAGAACACAATACCTTTGTGCGGGTAGTAGATCGCCACAATCTGATCACCATCGGGAGAGTCTGATCATTATGATATAGCCACATAGTATGTTTGGCCTCTGCGGATCATCCACATGAAGCTCCTGGTCTGATTGACTCCTCACAAGTGCTAGCTCATTGTAGAGTCCTTTCGACGACCGATGCTGATCGAACTCCTTCGATCGATGTCTGTCGATTCTTTGGATACTCTAGATCATCAATAGATGTGTTTGAGAAAATGTTGAAGATCTCTCTAAAATTTGGTGGGCTCACGACACTCGTAGCTCACCTTCTCACTTCCCGAACTCCAGGCTGAAACCCTAAAGAACTCACTGAAACCCTGCGCACACTTTTTCTTTCTTTTCTTTCTTTTTCTCTCGAAAGGATATAGACCTTCACCTTGCACACAAGGATTTCTCACGCCCAGATTTTCTCTCCAAAATTTTTTCTTGCACATGCCCCACTCTTCTCCTCCTTTTAAAACAATGTCAAACGTCTTATCCACGTGAGAGGATAAAGATGAGTAATTGCACATTTGAATTCAAATCAAATTTTGAATTCAAATGGAAATCAATTTATCTCTATCCACTAAGGGTGTGAGAAGAGGAGGGCGTGGCTTAATTTGTGCATGAGTGATTTCATGAGAAACATTTTCTCGTGTAATAAATGGGGTGCTAAAAGAGGATAAGGTCAAGGCGCTAAGATTGGTTGCTCATTCAAATTCAAACTTTGTTTTGAATTTGAATGGCCAACCAATCATCCTTATCCACTCATTTGGTGCATTAAAGTAGGGTGTGAGGAGGGCTTTGCATGAGGAAAAATTCATGAGAACTTCCTTCTCGTGAATTCAAATGGGCGTAGTGGAATTGAGGTGGCGTAGGGAGAATGGGTCAAGGTGGTTTCATTATTTAAATCAACCTAATTGAACCAAATAAGTTAGGCCCAATTAGACTAATTTAAACCCAACTTAATTAGGTTTAATTAGACTCAATAAAATCCTAATCAAATAAGGAATTGATTAAGCCCAATCCCTGATCAAATCAGGAACCAAACCATCTCGACGATTAGGTCAACTCTTAACCTAATCGGGTCAAACCTAACTGCATCCAATTCAATTGGACTTGATCCAAAAATAATTACTCAATCAAATTGAGTTAATTAGTGATCAAATCACTAATTAAACCTCTCATAAATATTGAGTCCAAATCTGATGGATAATCGGGCATCAGAATTCATCGATATGTAACCCTGATCGAAGAGTCTCAAACCAGTAGGACTCTTGACCCTGGTATCCAAAATGTGTGGGACTCATGATCAGAGAATCTTGATTCTTGATCATAGAGTCCCAGACACATAGGACTCATAGTCCACGAGCATTAGGACTCTTCATCAACCATCAGATCAGATAGGAACCTCTAATGTGTGTGACCCCGCAGGTTCGAACCTAAGCCGGTAGCATAGGAACCAATTTCTGTACTAATCGAAGTGACCATCTAGCAATGGTACCCAATGATCAGATAGGTCGAAAAGTCACAATCACAACACTCAGAACCTATGTGAATATGGTTACTGTATAATTCATCCTTTTGACTTCTGTGTTTAGGACGATTCAGGGTTAAACTGTCAACCCTGATTAGATCATCCGAATCGTGCTCAACTCAAACAGTCCTGTGACTCCTCACAAGGACTACCCTGGTCAAGATTTTGCTAAATTATAACACGACTGTACACAGCTCCTAAACTGGAGTGGTCAATCCCATCTTGACACATGCACTGACAAGTCAAGTACTTGACTACACCCAGCAGCCTTCTGTCACTGAATTAGAAATTCAGGTAGTCCAGTGCCTAAGTGCAGTGAGTTGCTTGCAAGTCACCATGGCGGTCTCAAGTCAGAGGGACATTTATACCCATATTCCATTGAAGTAAATCTTGACAGCAGAAATAGCTCCAAAGTCTGTCACGTTCAGTACAGATGTACCCTTACATCTCACTTGTATGCCATACCAGTGTCTCCACACTCATTGGTTAAGAGGACAACCAACCTATATGGCACACAATGACCTATGCTTGATAAACATTGTCATCCTTAGTAACAACGTATCATTTGGTCGCGAATAGATTTAAGGACTAAACGACAAATCCTCCTTTGTCGAGTCTAAATAGTCCTAAGGACTTCACCACAACATAGGAGTTCATTAGAAGATGAAACATTTTGTGATGAAAAATATCAAAATAATTTTATTAATTTATAATTCATGTACATATATGAAAATGAGCACAACCATCAATAGGCTGACGATTGGCTTTGGGACACTATTCCCAATAATCTCCCACTTGGTCTAAAGCCAATCGGTGCAGTATCTAATACCCATCTTCGACTTGTAGTCGTCGAACTCCTTCATCGCAATGACTTTAGTGAATGGGTCGGTCAGGTTCTCCTTTCCATCGATCTTCTGAAGGTCGACGTCACCTCGATCCATAATTTTCCGGATGAGATGGTAGCGGTGCAGAATATGCTTCGTCCGTTGGTGTGCCTTGGGTTCCTTCGCCTGAGCAATTGCTCCAGAGCTATCACAGTAGAGCAGAACTGGACCAACAAGGGAGGGTGCTACTCCAAGCTCGGTGATGAATTTCTTCAGCCACACTGCTTCTTTGGCAGTATCTGATGTAGCGACATACTCCACCTCGTAAACTGAATCAGCCACTGTGTGTTGCTTGAAACTATTTCAGTAGATAGTCCCACCATTAAGGGTAAAAATAAATCTCGATACACTTTTGCTGTCATCGTGATCAGACTGAAAACTAGAGTCTGTAAACCCTATAAGTCTCAAGTCCGATTCACCATAAACAAGCCACTGGTCCTTAGTATTTATTAAATACTTCAGGATGGTTTTAACAACCTTCCAGTGATTCTCTCCTGGATCAGATTGGTATCTACTCACTACCCCTAGTGAGTATGCCACATCTGGTCGTGTACATATCATGACATATATGATAGATCCCACTGTCGAAATATATGGAATCCTACCCATACGCTCTCTCTCTTGAGGTGTTGTCGGACAATCCCTCTTCGAGAGAGAAATTCCATGGCCTATCGGTAGATAGCCTTTCTTAGAATTCTCCATGCTGAACCTCTTCAGCATAGTATCTATGTACGTAGACTGGGATAAACCAAGCAATCTTTTAAATCTATCTCTATAGATCCTCATCCCTAGGATGTAGGAAGCTTCTCCCAAATCCTTCATGGAGAACTGTGATGACAGCTAAATCTTTATTCCCTGTAATGTAGGGACATCATTTTCGATTAAGAGAATATCATCCATATACAATATAAAAAATACCACTACTGGACTATTAGCCCACTTATAAATGCAGGGCTCTTCTCCGTTCTTAACGAAGCCATACGTCTTGATCGTCCTATCAAAATGTATGTTCCAACTCTGGGATGCCTGCTTAAGTTCATAAATGGACCTCTGTAGTCTGCACACCTTAGACTCATCAGTGGATGTGAATCCTTCAGATTGTATCATATACACCTCTTCATCCAGCTCTCCGTTTAGGAAAGCTGTCTTCACATCCATCTGCCAGATTTCATAGTCTAGATGGGCAGCTATCGCAAGCATAATCCGAATGGATTTGAGCATTGCCACAGGAGAAAATGTCTCGTCATAGTCTATACCATAACATTGACGATATCCCTTGGCAACCAGACGGGCTTTATAGGTTTCCACCTTTCCGTCTGTGCCCCTCTTCCTCTTGAAGACCCACTTACACCCTATGGATTTTACTCCTTCGGGTGGGTCAACCAATGTCCACACATCGTTGACCTTCATGGACTCCATTTTGGATTTCATGGCCTTTAGCTATTTCTCAGAGTCGGATCTCTGCATTGCATCCATGTAGGTGATCGGATCCTCATCATTTTCATCCAGTTTGATAGGATCGTCGTCTCGGATCAAGAAACCATAGTATCTGTCCGATTGACGTGGTACTCTACCAGATCGCCTTATGGGTGCTTGAACAATGGGCTCCAGATCTGATCTAATCAAATCCGATTCAGGTTCAGTAACTTGTGTCGATTTTTTCACCTATTGAACTTCGTCAAGTTCGACCTTAGAGGCAATAGTCCCTTCACCAAGAAACTCTTTTTCCAAAAAGATTGCCTTAAGGCTGACAAACACCTTTTGCTCATCAGTCAGGTAGAAATAATACCCTTTGATTTCTTTTGGGAATCCTATAAAATTACACTTGTCAGACCTAGGTCCTAGCTTGTCCGTAATTAAACATTTAACATAAGCCGGACACCCCCAAACTCTAAGGTGCAAGAGTACTGGCTTACATCCTATCCATATCTCATATGGCGTTTTGGTTACAGACTTACTCAAAACTCTATTTAGAAGGTAACAAGCTGATTCGAGTGCATATCCCCAGAGGAAGATCGACAGACCAGCAAACCCCATCATGGATCGAACCATGTCCAACAAGGTCCGATTCCTCCTTTCAGATACACCATTATGCTGTGGTGTTCCAGGAGGTGTCCACTGAGAGAGAATCCTATTCTCCCCAAGATATGTTAGAAAATCATTGGAAAGGTATTCACCTTCTCGATCAGATCGAAGAGTTTTAATACACTTTCCAATTTATTTTTCTACCTCATTTCGGAATAGTTTGAACATTTCAAACGACTCCGACTTATGCTTCATTAAATAGACATACCCATACCTCGATAGGTAGTCTATGAAAGTTATGAAGTAGAAATATCCACCTCTTGCACTTGAGCTCATGGGTCCACATACATCAAAATGTACCAGAGTCAAGAGTTCACTGACTCGCTCACCTTTTCCAGTAAAAGGTGACTTGGTCATTTTACCAAGAAGACAGGACTCACAGGTTGGAAGTGATTCATAATCACCTACTTCAAAAATTCCTTCTTGAGCCAACCTGTTTATTCTGTTCTTATTGATATGACCTAGCCTATAGTGCTAAAGGTAGACTTCTGACACATTATCTATTCTAGGGCGTTTACCGGAGGTTTGAACCACATTAACAGATTGTGATAGAAAGTAAATTCTATTATAAAGTTATCCAATAAACATTGTAACACCATTCAAAATGATATTGCAAACATTTTCTTTTATTAAAAATTGATAACCGTTCATAGCCAAAAGGCCTACAGAAATAATATTTAATAAAAAGCTTGGACAATAGTGACATTCACTCAGAATTATATTTCAAGAATTGATTACAAGGTTCATGATTCCTAATGCTAGAACTGGAACTTTGCTTCCATCTCCAACATTCAGGAACCTCTCGCCTTCATCAAATCTCCTACTGATCTGCAGACCCTGCATCAAATTGCAAATATGACAAGGACTTTCGGTATCCAATACCCAGGCAGTAGTATCACAAATGGAAAAGTTGCAAGGTGTTATCATATAAGTACCTTGCTTCTTCTTTGGCCTGTTTGGGTCCAGTGAGGCAATGTATAGAGGACAGTTCCTCTTCCAGTGCCCCTGCTTCTTGCAAAAGAAGCACTCCACCTGGCTCTGGTCGGGCTTGCACTTCTTGGTCGATCCTGTGCAGACGTCCCAGTATGCAGCTGCACCTTCTTATTCTTCTTCTTCTTGTTCTTCTTCCCATTCTTAAAGGGTCGACGACCAGAAGAAGACCCTCCCACAATATTTACCGACTCCTTATGAAGCTGGTGGTCCTTCTCAAAATTCTGCAACAACCCCAACAAGCCGTGGTAGTTCACTGCAGGCTTTGTTATTCAAAAATGAGTAAGGAAGGGAAGGTAGGACTTGGGCAGAGAATTAAGGATCGCATCCTTACCGAGCTGCTCGTGCAGGGGAAAGCCCAGTTTACTTAGGCGCTCAATCATTTCAATCATGTACAGTACATGATCAGTGACTGAGGCTCAATCCCTCATCCGAGCATTGAAAATGGCACAACTAGTTTTGTGCCTTTCAACATCGTCAGACGTGCCAAAAGAATCGTTCAACATTTGAAGCATCTCCTATGGCTGGGTGTTCTCGAACCTGCAGCTGAACTCATCATTCATTGCCACTAGCATTATGCACCGGACGGTGGTGCGGTCGTTGAGCCACTTTTGATAAGTGTCTCGGACCGTCCCTCTAGCATTCAGAGCTGGCTCTTCATGTGCCGGATCCGTTACTACATAAAGGATCTGCTCATGCTCAAGGATGATTTTTAATTTTTGATACCAGCTATCGAAATTAGATCCCATGAGCTTGTCATTATCTAATAATAATCAGAGCGACAGGATAGTGGCCATAGCTGCATAAAGGAAAATCAGACCTATATTAGTACATAAATTATTAATACTAAAGACTTGGACTTTAGTCTAAAGTTTCTCCTAGTATTTTTATAAATTGGTAGCCTCAACCTCCAATTCGAGGAATTACTTTAATTTCTTAGTGGGTACTAGAATCCACACAGACTACACACGAGCCCAACTTTGGTTGGTCAACCCATGTGCATCTATGGGTAGGTTCATAACCAGTTGTTTCTCTAAACAACTTCTAGTAATTAATTTTGCCCCAGAACCTAATCAGTAGGCTTTGGCCTCCACTAAAAAAATCTGGTTAGGTCCAACCATTAACATGATTTGATTTGGTGAATCAGATCAATAAATGATCAAGCCCGACTTTGGTCGGCCAACCTAACCATCATTAGAAAGACTCAAACCAAATTATCATACTATGAATGATAATTTCATTAGTCAATAAGCACCAGACCTTTGGGCCTCCAATGATTATTAAACTAATGGACTCATTATCACTCATTTAATGGGAGGCTATGACTTAGTTATCAATATAACTTAATCATTTTTAGGACCTAATAATTTTTTTTTGAAGATTTTATTAAAGAATAGATGAGAAAAAAATATTCAACCAGTTTCAATCCTCCCACTGACTTCACCAAGTCAGATTAAAAAAAGATTTACTTAAAGCTGGCATTAGGAGCACCTAAATCAGTCAAACTGATTTACCTAATGACATGGGTGAGCCCTAATCACCAAGTGATCTAATCAAAACCTAATTCACCAGGTTGGCCAGGTAAGTGAGATCAGTGGTGGGGATAAGCCATTAACTCGTTAGAGATCGAATCACTGCGAGTAGCTCCCGCTTAAAAACCACTGGTCAAACTACCAAACTTACCTTAGACACCAACCAGTTCATTAGTTTTAATTTGATCAACTTAGTAGATAGGGTTCCACCGCGTAGCCATAAATTAAGTCCATCTTGGTCTAGTTAAAGACATGGACCCATTCAACTACAATTATTGGAGTTAAGTCTAGAGTATCCTTGATCTAATCTAATTCAACTTTTGATTAGATTTGATCAATTACTCTAATTTAGTCCATTTCTTTAAGCTAACCTTAGGTCTAACTCAATTATGGACCTAATTTATCTAACCCATTGACCTACAAGTTTATGCAATTGTCTTAGGTCTTAATTCATAATTCTAGACCTACTAGACAACACTTAATTCTTTTAATTAAGTATTTGGGCTGATAGATTAGGATTTGGTATTTCAAAAATAATTTTCAAATTTGAAAGGTTTTATTTTCTGTTCACCAAATATGTTGACTCATTTCACAAATAGATCAGCACATTTCATAAATAGAAATCCTATTGCTAATTACATAACAGAAAATAACTTAATTAAAATAAATCATGAATATTTCTTTCGCTACTTCATCTGCATGGGATATAATTACATCGACACCCCTACCGTCATAGGAGACCCCATCGAATGCGAAGAGAGGGCATTTAAACCCTACTTTTCTCCTATAATCGGATGGCCATGGCAACCAACCCAATTCGATTACTTGCTACTTGAATCAAGCATATCTAAATATACCAATTTCAAAATTTAAATTTCAAATTTCAAATTTTAAATTTTAAATTTTGAATTTCAAATTTCAAACAAATTTCAAATTTTAGATTTTGAATTTCAAATTTCAAACAAATTTTAAATTTCAAATTTTAAATTTTTGAATTTCAAATTTTGAATTTTTAATTTTGAATTTTAAATTTTGAATTTTAAATTTAAAATTTCAACCAAATTTCAAATTTTAAATTTCAAATTTTGAATTTCAAATTTTTGAATTTTGAATTTTAAATTTCAAAATTCAAATTTTAAATTTTGAATTTCAAATTTTTGAATTTTGAATTTCGAACAACTTTCAAAATTCAAATTTCAAATTTAAACTTTTAGATTACAACTTAATCTATGCATGCAAATATATATATCATATCTAAGAACCTGCTCTGATACCATTTGTGGGGAAAAATAGTGCAGGGGTAAAATGATAATTTTAAAACTTTTTTAAAATCACTATTTTACAGTAAAAATTATTAATTAATTTAATTAATTAATAAAAATTTATCCTATACTAGGATCTAAATATGATATATAGCATGCATGCATTTAAATTTGAAATTTGAATTTGAACAGTAAACACTTTACTGTAATGTGTTCAGAACACAATACCTTTGTGCGAGTAGTAGATCACCATAATCTGATCACTGTTGGAAGAGTCTGATCGTCATTATATAGCCACACAATATGTCTGGCCTCTGTGGATTGTCCACACAAAGCTCCTGGTCTGATCGACTTCTCACGAGTGCTAGCTCGTTGTAGAGCCCTTTCGACAGCTGATGTTGATCGAACTCTTTCGATCGATGTCTGTCAATTTTTTGGATACTCCAGATCATCAGCAGATGTGCTTGAGAGGATGTTCAAGATCTTTCTAAAATTTGGTGGGCTCACGACACTCATAGCTCACCTTCTCACTTCCCGAACTCCAGGCTGAAACCCTGAAGAACTCACTGAAACCCTGCGCACACTTTTTCTTTCTTTTCTTTCTTTTTCTCTCGAAAAGATATAGATCTTCACCTTGCACATAAGGATTCCTCACACCCAGATTTTCTCTCCAAAATTTTTCCTTGCACATGCCCCACTCTTCTCCTCCTTTTAAAACAACGTCAAACGTCTTATCCACGTGAGAGGATAAAGATGAGTAATTGCACATTTGAATTCAAATCAAATTTTGAATTCAAATGGAAACCAATTTATCCCTATCCACTAAGGGCGTGAGAAGAGGAGGGCATGGCTTAATTTGTGCATGAGTGATTTTATGAGAAATATTTTCTCATGTAATTAATGGGGCGCTAAAAGAGGATAAGGTCAAGGTGCTAAGATTGGTTGCTCATTCAAATTCAAACTTTGTTTTGAATTTGAATGGCCAACCAATCATCCTTATCCACTCATTTGGTGTATTAAAGTAGGGCATGAGGAGGGCTTTGCATGAGAAAAAATTTATGAGAACTTCCTTCTCGTGAATTCAAATGGGCACAGTGGAAGTGAGGTGGCGCAGGGAGAATGGGTCAAGGTGGTTTCATTATTTAAACCAACATAATGGAACCAAATAAGTTAGGCCCAATTAGACTAATTTAAATCTGACTTAATTAGGTTTAATTAGGCTCAATAAAATCTTAATCAAATCAGGAATTGATTAAGCCCAACCCCTAATCAAAGCAGGGATCAAACCATCTCGACGATTAGGTCAACTCTTAACCTAATCCGGTCAAACCCAACTGAATCCAATTCAATTGGACTTGATCCAAAATAATTCTTCAATCAAATTGAGTTAATTAGTGATCAAATCACTAATTAAATCTCTCATAAATATTGAGTCCAAATTCGATGGGTAATCGGGCATCAGAATTCATCGATATGTAACCCTGATCAAAGAGTCCCAAACCAGTGGGACTCTTGACCCTGGTATCCAAAATGTGTGGGACTCGTGATCAGAGAATCTTGATTCTCGTTCATAGAGTCTCAGACACATAGGACTCATAATCCATGAGTATTAAGACTTTTCATCAGCCATCAGATCAGATAGGAACCTCTAATGTGTGTGACCCCGCAGGTTCGAACCTAAGCCGGTAGCACAGGAACAAATTCATGTACTAATCGAAGTGACCATCTAGCAATGGTACCTGATGATCGAATAGGTTGAAAAGTCGCAATCACAACACTCAAAACTTACATGAATATGGTTACTGTATAATTCATCCTTTTGACCTTTGTGTTTAGGACGACTCAGGGTTAAACTGTCAACCCTGATTAGATCATCCGAATCGTGCTCAACTCAAATAGTCCTGTGACTCTTCACAAGGACTACCCTGGCCAAGGTTTTGCTAAATTATAACATGACTGTACACAGCTCCTAAACTGGAGTGGTCAATCCCATCTTGACACACGCACTGACAAGTCAAGTACTTGACTACACCGAGCAGCCTTCCGTCACTGAATTAGAAATTCAGGTAGTCCAGTGCCTAAGTGCAGTGAGTTGCTTGCAAGTCACCGTGACGGTCTCAGGTCGGAAGGACATTTATACCCATATTCCATCGGAGTAAATCTTGATAGTAGAAATAGCTCCGGAGTCGTCACGTTCAGTGCAGATGTACCCTTACATCTCACTTGTATGGCATACCAGTGTCTCCACACTCATTGGTTAAGAGGACAACCAACCTATGTGGCACACAACGACCTATGCTTGATAAACGTTGTCATCCTTGGTAACAACGTATCATTTGATCGTGAACAGATTTAAGGACTAAACGACAAATCCTCCTTTGTCGAGTCTAAATAGTCCTAAGGACTTCACCACAACATAGGAGTTCATTAGAAGATGAAATATTTTATGATGAAAAATATCAAAATAATTTTTATTAAATTATAATTCATGTACACATACAAAAATGAGCACAACTGTCAATAGACTGATAATTGGCTTTGGGATACTATTCCCAACAAGCACTAGAGCCATAGCTCAAATGATGGATCCAAAGTCTCATGAGCTTACCAAGTACATTCTGCATCATTACCACCTTGTCTAAAAGATCGTGGATCGAAGTGACGTCGAGCTTCAGAAGTTTGATTGAAAGGAGAACCTGACCAACCCATTTACTAAAACCTCAGTATCAAGGAGTTTGAAGAATATAAATCGAAGATGGGTATGAGATACTGTACTGATTGGCTTTAGTCCAAGTGGAAGTTATTGGAAATTATATCCTAAAGCTAATCATTTAATGATTATGCTAATTATGAATGTATACGAATTGATCATTAATTAAAGTTATTTGGCTTATTTATCATAAGGGTATATCTTCTTTAGAACTTTTGTATTGTGATGAAGTCCTTAAGATCACTTTTGATCGATAAAGGAGGATTTATTGAAGGAAAAACCGTCTTTTTCTTTTGTAGGATCTTTCAGATTTCATCAAATCTGGGACAAAATAATTTAAAATTTTTTATCCTAAACTATTTCAGATCTAATGTATGTTAGATCTAATTTTATTATCTGATATTTAAAATCTAAAATTAAATCTAAAAGTATGAGAAGTATAGACATACCTCAAGGATAATCTGATTACCCTGTAGATGATCTCTACATAGTCCGAGGTTCTGATGTAGCCACGCAAGCACCTGGCCTCTACCGATATCCACTCGAATAGGATCTGGAATGTCTTCTCCTCATGAATCTATGCTCCAAAAATTAGATCTCTATCTGATTTGAAAGTACTTTAGAACTCCTTCTGAAGTTGGAGCAGTAGCCTGTCGAAGATGTCCTGCAGCCTTCTATTCCAGGCATCACCATGCCTTTTCCTTGCACCAGATGAAGGTCCAACTCCTTGGACGTGAAGAGGGGAGATAGGAGAGCAGGGAAGATATGGAGAAGAAGGGAGGGGGCAGCAACTTTAATGGTTTTTTACAAAAACTTTTAAAACCCTAGGCGCAGGCAGGGTTTATATAGACCCTGCTGCGCTGCGCAGTGCCACATCATTCGACCAATCAAAAAATTTTAATTAATTCTAAAAAAAAATTGATTGATGGAGTGATATCATCTGATCACATCAGATAAGAACCTCCATCCTCTCTCCTATGTTGGCACCAACTTTGGATAAGCACAAGCAAGGGTTGGTGCCAAAGAGTCCATGTTAATCAGGACTCTTCATCCTTATCCATTTGGGGCGCCCACTTTAATCCAATTGGGCTCACGCCATAATCTGATTATGGCACCCAATTTAATATGGTTTTGGTATGTGGACACTCCATAAAAAATCTCCAATAAGCTCTCTTCAGTTTAAGATCCATATGTCAATATTTGATAGATGTCTTAAAATGAAATTAGCAGGTGACAGGAATTAACAGGTGCTTGTCTTAAATTCATCTCATGAATTAAGATAAGCTTTTTCTGAGCTAGACAAGCTTCATTTAGACTGAGAGAAGCCTTCTCAAGGTTCTCTGGATGAGTCAAATCATATTTGGCTCAGTAGAGACAGAAAAGATTACACAAGGAGAAAGTTAGACTTAATCGTGTGCTCGCACGATTTCCTTGAACCTAATTGGATCTTATCCAAATCAATTGGGTTAGCCTAATTGATGACATCCAGACTCTAATTCTTATTTGTGTGATCTAGTTAGGTTCAATTTCATATGGTAATAAGACATGTCATGATCTCATCATCGAAACTCCTTTCGATGGACCAGAACTGTTCTGATTCAGACAATTAGAATGATCGATCATCAATATCATTCTAATTGCTCTCAAAATTCACTAGTGACACCTAGCAGTATGTAGTGGCAACCCATCAAAACTAAAGACAAACCTCTCAGTGCAGCTACCTGTGTGATTGAGTTCCTCTATCATGAGTCCCGACTGAATTAGGGTTAAGGTGAACTCGTCAAACCCAACATCAGTCATATGAATCAATCGATCAATCCGAGTCTGATGTGAAACTCCAATGAAAAACTCTTTTTTCATTATTTCACTCTGCCATGGCCATGAGCTTAAGGACTCGATCTTTCGATCACCATAGGACTACTCCTCTTATCTACCGAGGTTGATAGATTCCATCTTGGTGCGACCTAGTTCCTACAATGAATATGCTACAGCCAACATACACCTCAGGATTTTGAATGGCTAGGAGATTGAGTTATGGTGTAGTCAAACTATAACACACTCAAGGTGAACTGTTGATGCACCTCAGGTCAAAGAACTAGACACACAACTGCAGCATCGAGCTAGTCATCGATGAGAAGGTAGACTTTCTTATGACTGCTCGAGGTGGTCACGCTCAGTACTCTCATTCTCAATGAATACTTGTACTCTCACTTTGGTATCTCCACACCGTAGACTCAAGACACATCTACCCTAAGGAAGCAATCGTGCACTAATCTTTCGGATCGATCACCATCCTTGTGCTGATCCTATGGTCAGGAGCTATTTATGAATTAGTTATGTAAATTCATGCCTTAAATTTTCAACTCTTGAAAATATGAATTGACATTTCTACTAATTCAAAGGATGTATCACAGACATACTGTACACAATGTGATAGAAGAATAATCCATTTATTGATTTATGATCAAAATTATAAATTTATCTTTAGATTTATACAGGAATGTGTCAGCCAATCTGGCATCAAGGGCACACATCTAACAAACTCTCACTTGACCTATTGCCAATTGGCTACATATCTAAGTCCCATCTTCTCAAGGTTGGCCTCGATCTTTTACTGGCTTAATGGCTTTGTCAGCGGATTTGCCACATTGTCTGTGGAGCCGACTCTCTTGACCTCGACATAACCCTTTTCGAAGTAATAACGGATCAAATGGAATCGCCGCTCGATGTGCTTGGACTTCTGATGAGACCTTGGCTCCTTAGCTAGGGCTATGGTGCCATTATTATCGTAGTAAAGAGGTATGGTATCCGATGATATCACTCCAAGCTCTGCGGCAAACTTTTTGTATTAGAATACCTCCTTCACAGCTTTCGATGCAACAATGTACTCTGCCTCCATGGTGGAATCAGCAGTCACCGTCTGCTTAAAACTCTTCCAGCTGACTGTACCACCATTGCAAATGAACAGACTCCCAGATGTCGACTTTCGATCATCTATATCAGACATAAAGTCTGAGTCTGTATATCTCTGAATCTGGAGTTCTTCATTCCCAAAGACTAGAAACATATCCTTAGTCCTTTTCAAGTACTTAAGGATACATTTCACAGAAGTCTAGTGCTCTTCGCCTAGATTTGACTGATATCTGCTTGTGACACTCACAGCATGGGCTGTATCAGGTCGTGTACATAGCATGGCATACATGAGGCTCCCTATTGCCGAAGCATAAGGGATCTTGCTCATGCATTCAATCTTCTCAGGTGTGCTAGGGCACATCTTCTTGGAGAGATGAATGCCATGTCTAAAAGGTAATAAACCTCTTTTGGAGTTTTTCATGCTAAACATTTTTAGCACCTCCTCTATGTACATCTTTTGTGAAAGTTCGAGCATCCTATTTGGTCTATCTGTATAGACCTTAATACCCAGTATAAAGTATGCCTCTCCTAGATCTTTCATAGAGAACTCCTTAGACAACCATACTTTGACTAAGGTCGACATGGGAATGTCATTCCCAATTAGGAGGATGTTATCTACGTACAATACGAGGAGGACAATTGCGCTCCCACTGACCTTTTTGAACACACATGGTTCCTCTTCATTCTTGATGAAACCAAACATTTTGATTACATCATTGAAACGAGTATTCCAGCTTCGAGATGCTTGCTTAAGTCCGTAAATGGACCTTTGCAGCTTGCAGACCTTGTGATCATCATCACTGGACGTGAAATCAAGTGGTTGTTCCATATAGATATCTTTCTCAAGATATCCATTTAAGAACGTTGTTTTCACATTCATCTACCATATTTTATAATCGAAATAGGCTGCAATAGCAAGCAATGTGCGGATGGATTTTAGCATGGCTATGGGCGAGAAGGTATCCTGATAGTCAATGCCTTCGCGCTGACTATAACCTTTCGCTACGAGCCTAACCTTGAATGTATCCACATTTCCATCTGTACCTATCTTTCGCTTGAAGATTCATTTACACCCAATAGGTGCAATACCTTCAGGTGGATCTACTAAGGTCCAGACTTGGTTTGAGTGCATCGAGTCAATTTTTGATCTCATTACCTCTAACCATTTCTCAGAGTCGATATCTGATATCACCTCATCATAGGTCTTGGGATCATCACCATGAACCCCATTTTCCATGAGGAATATTTTCTCTACATTCTCTTGTATAGTATCTAAGTACCTTTCAGGAGGACGAAAAATTCTAGTCGATCTACGAGGTGGAAGAGATTGTGTTAAGACTGGTTCTAATTGATTGGGTTCCTCAGGTTCTTTAGCTCATTGTTCTTGGGAGACATTCTCCTTGAGCTAAATTATTCTTTCGATGCCACCATCTTGAATAAACTATTTTTCAAGAAAAATAGCATTTTGACTCACAATCACATTGTGGTCTTTCAAAATATAAAAATAGTATCCTAATGACTCTTTAGGATATCCTATGAATCGAGCTCTAAAAGATCTGAACTCTAACTTGTCCGCCTGCTGTCTCTTGACATGAGCCGGACAATCCTAAATTCTGAGATGATTCAGACTTGGCTTCTTACCATGCCATATCTCATATGGTGTAGTAGGAACAATTTTAGATGAAACCCTATTCAATACATAAATTGCTGTCATGAGATAATGTCCCCAAAGAAATTCAGGGAGGTCCGTGAAGCTCATCATGGAATGGACCATTTCTAATAGAATCCAATTTCTCCATTCTGAAACCCCGTTGAGTTGAGGCATTCTAGGTGGAGTCCATTGAGAGACTATACTATTATCCTTAAGATAGTCTAGGAACTCTCGACTAAGGTATTCACCTCCTCGATCTGATCGAAGAACTTTAATGGGCTTTTCTGTTTATTTTTCTACCTCATGTCTGAATTCTTTGAACCTTTCAAAAGCTTCAGACTTGTGTTTCATTAGAAACACATACCCGTACCTAGAAATATCATCAGTAAAGGTAATGAAGTAGACGTAGTTGCCTCTAGCCAGCACATCAAATGAGCCGCACACATCCGTATGTACTAGGGCAAGTAGGTCTGTGGCCTTTTCCCTATGTCCCACAAAAGGGAGTTTGGTCATTTTGCCTTGAAGGCATGATTCACAAACTGGATATGACTCAAAAGCCAACAGACTCAACAGTCCGAATTTCTTCAATTTGTTGACCCTGTCTTTCACTATATAACCTAGCCTTAGGTGCCACAGATACCTATTATTTAGACTATCTCTAGGCCTTTTAATTCCTATGGCATTTACATTTTGCTCGATATTAAATATAGATACATCAATATGTAGCTGATAGAGACCGTTAATAAGAAAACCATCTGCAACTTTATTATTTTCATAAAATATGTTACAATGGTCCTTATGAAAGCTAATCACATAGCCTTCTTGTGCTAAACATGAAACAGAAATTAAATTTTTACTTGCTGCAGACACATAATAACAATCTCTAAGAAATAAATCTAATCCTAACGGTAATCGCAGAGGGTAGGTTTCCACAGCTATAGCAGCAACTCTTGCTCCATTCTCGATGCGTAGGATCATCTCTCCATCCCTCAGCCTCTTGCTCCTGCTCCTGTATAGAAGTGCACAAATGAGCACTAGAACCAGAGTCAAGCATCCAACTGGATGCAGAAAAAATCGTAAGGTTAGATTCTAAAATGAGCATACCTCCAGAAGGACCATCCTTCTTGTTCTTCAGGGTGGCCAGGTACTGAGGACAGTTTTATTTTCAATGGCCATCTGATTGGCAGTGAAAATATTTTCCCTTATTAGCAGCCTTCTTCTTTGGTCTGTCTTCTTCTTCTTGCCATCCACCTTCTGCTTCTTCGCAGACTTATTTTTCTTTCCAAAAGACTTTCTCTTGGAAGAAGTCTGCTCCATAGTAAGAACTGAGCCTTTTGAACCCTTCATAGAAAGCTCAGTCGTAACCAGCATGTTCATTAACTCGGCCAAGGTACACTGCATCTTATGCATATGAAAGTTCATGATGAACTATCCATATGCATCCGATAAGGATTGAAGGATCACATCAATCTGAAAATCTTTGTCTAAGATGATACCGAGCTTCTCAAGCTCCTCAAGATCCTTGATCATTGTCAAACAATGATCTTAGACTGACTGCCCATCACTCATCTTGGCCTTAAAAAATCTTTGACAGACTTGATACTTGGCCGCGCGACTCTGTTCACTAAACAACTCTTGCAGGTGAGCCAACATTTGGTGGGTAGTCAAAATGTTCTCATGCTGGTGTTGCAAGTTATCAGACATTGCACCCAACATGTAGTACCTTGCTTTGTTATCATCATCTGTCCACTTTTTCAGAGACGCTCTTTGTTCAACAGTCGGACGTGCTGGCATGGCAGGTGGGTCTTGGTCCAAGACATGAGTCAATTTTTTGGAACCCAAAATAATTTTGTAGTTTCTTAACCAGTCCTTGAAATTGGATCCAGTCAATCTGTGGGTGTCTAGTATTTTGGTCAGGGGGTTGGAGGTAGACATGTTTCCTGTAGAGAGTCGAAAGTTTTTAGTTAGATTTTATAATCAGACTTAACCAATTTGTTTAGAGATTTCATTTTTAAATAAATTAGTCTCTCACTATTTTCTCAGATCCCTACACCCTTGGTAGAGATGTGAAAATCTCTGTGATCAGTGATTTCTAGTGGGTTGTGCGGTCTCACCAACTGGCTCATCACCTCACCTAACAGTTATTGGTGATGGGTCAATCGATGAGTGGACAACTCTTGTCTAATGATTCTCTAATCATGGTGCACCCAAAACTTGGTCTCTAATTTATGAAGCTCACTGTGTCTGGAATATTACTCCAATCCTTAGTTAAGTTAGACCCACCATTTACATGAACTAGATTCCTGATTGGATCCCTCACCGTATCTGAAATATTGAGCCCAACCCATCCTCTAATTTGTAGCATCCAATGCCTAATGGATATGGTTGCATCTTTTCGGTGCAACTGAGCCACTGTAACCAGTTAAGAATAATCAACCCCGGGAAGGGCCCGCATATCCACAATGGTGGAAGACCTAGACTTAATAATTTCTTAGAGAGATTTGATTTAGGTCTCATTAAACTTGACTTGACATAGTCATAACAATTATGACTAACCTAGTGACTTGGGTTAGCTCGAATTGTTAGCCACCTCTAATCAGAACTGGGTTGACACATATGGCTAGGTAAGTGAGATCGGTGGAAGGGATATGCCATTAACTTGATAAGAACGCATTTGATCAAGTAGCTCTCAATTAAAAACTAGTCGGTTGCATCTGCCCAACTTACCTTAGACACCAAATTATCAAACCAGAACTAATTAGGTTAGCCTACAATCTAAGCTCTAACTACTGAGCCAAATTAGGTCTTAACTTGATCGAATCACATCTAAATGTGATTCGACCTTGACCCAGACTTAATCCTATTAGGCTGGTCAATTATTAACTTTCATGATCCCACCTAACCAACTGTTGATTCGGTTTGATCAACCGCTAGACCTAATTGAGCTACCTAAGCCCGAATCCAATTTTATGAAAATGACTTAGATCTGAAATTTTCAATTTTAGATCTAATTTAATTTCATAAGCTTAATTCATTAATTAAGTCTTGGATTCATAAATAAAATATGTAAAATAAATCCTAGGATTTCAGGATCTAGGATTTTGCAGAAAAGTAAGTTTTGATTTCTGATTAAGGATGAACGTGCGGTCCCCCTACACGTCATAAGAACACCCCATTGAATGGGAAGAGAGGGTCTTAAAATTCTACTTCATTCTTATGACCAAACGGCCATGAGGAACACCTTAATCAGAAATATAAATTTAACTACAAAATTAGTTAGATTTAAATTTACATATCTCATATACAATTTAAGATCTAACTAATACAAGCTTTACATACATCTCATGTATCAAAAATTGATCTAATTAACATGCTTTCAGATCTGATACATCATATGTAATATCTAAAAAATAAGATTTAAATTAAACTATTCAAAATTAAATCTATTCTAGACAAGTTACTGAAATAATTCTATAACTAGTCTAGGCATGCAACAGATCAATTTTATAAAAAAATTAAAATTTTATTTTCTATTTTCTGATCTGATTATAATACTTATAACATCAAAAAAATAAAAAATAAATTAAATTTAATTTATATTTTAATCTCATTAAAATATAAAATTTAAGACTGTTCATGGATTTAACTAATCCTAGTCTAGTCATGCATCTCATGCATGTTAGATCTTATTAGATTTAATTTTAAATATTTTAATTTTAGATCCTATCATATCTGATATAATATTTAAAATCTTTTAATATCAAATAAATTAAAATTAAAATCAGATCTAAATTTGATCTGAAATTGAGTCATCAATCTGGCTCTGATACCAGTTGAAGGAAAAACTACCTTTTTTCTTTGTAGGATCTTCCAGATTTCATCAAATCTGGGGCAGAATAATTTAAAAATTTTTATCCTACACTATTTTAGATCTAATATATGTTAGATATAATTTTATTATTTAATATTTAAAATCTAAAATTAAATCTAAAAGTATGAGAAGTATAGACATACCTCAAGGGTAATCTGATTACCCTGTAGATGATCTCTACACAACCCGAGGTTCTGATGTAGCCACGCAAGCGCCTGGCCTCTACCAGTATCCACTCAGATAGAACTTAGAACATCTTCTCCTCATGAATCTATGCTCCAAAAATTAGATCTCTATCTAATTTGGAAGTGCTTCAGAACTCCTTCTGAAGTTGGAGCAGCAGCCTGTCGAAGATGTCCTGCAGCCTTTTGTTCCAGGCGTCACCACGCCTTTTCCTTGCACCAGATGAAGGTCCAACTCCTTGGACATGAAGAGGGAAGATAGGAGAGAAGGGAGGATGTGGAGAAGAAGGGAGGGGGTGGCAGCTTTGATGGTTTTTTATAAAAACTTTTAAAACCCTAGGCGCAGGCAGGGTTTATATAGACCCTACTGCGCTGCGCAGTGCAACATCATTCAACCAATCAAAAAATTCTAATTAATTTTGAAAAAATTCTGATTGGTAGAGCGATATCATCTGATCACATCAGATAAGAACTTCCACCCTCTCTCCTATATTAGTGCCAACTTTGGATAAGCATAAGCAAGGGTTGGCGCCAAAGAGTCCATGTTAATCAGGACTCTTCATCCTTATCCATTTGGGGCACCCACTTTAATCCAATTGGGCTCACGCCATAATTTGATTATGGTGCCCAATTCAATATGGTTTTGGCATGTAGACACTCCACAAAAAACCTCTAATGAGCTCTCTTCAGTTTAAGACCCATATGTCAATATTTGATAGATATCCTAAAATGAAATTGGCAGGTGACAGGAATTAGTAGGTGCTTATTATAAATTCATCTCATGAATTAAGACAAGCCTTTTCTGAGCTAGACAAGCTTTATTTAGACTGAGAGAAACCTTTCAAGGTTCTCTGGATGAGTCAAATCATATTTGGCTCAGTAGAGACAGAAAAGATTACACAAGGAGAAAGTTAGGCTCAATCGTGTGCTAGCACGATTTTCTTGAACCTAATTGGATCTTATCCAAATCAATTGGGTTAGCCCAATTGATGACATCCAGACCCTAATCTTTATTTGTGTGATCCAGTTAGTTTCAATTTCGTATGATAATGAGACATGTCATGATCTCATCATCGACATCATCGAAACTCCTTTCGATGGACCAGAACTCTTCTAATTCAGACAATTAGAATGATTGATCATCCAAATCATTCTAATTGCTCCCAAAATCTACCAGTGACACCTAGCAGTATATGATGGCAACCCATCAGAACTAAAGACAAACCTCTCGATGCAGCTACCTGTGTGATTGAGTTCCTCTATCATGAGTCCCGACTGAATTAGGGTTAAGGTGAACTCGTCAAACCCAACATCAGTCATATGAATCAATCGATAGATTCGAGTCCGATGTGAAATCCCAATGGAAAACTCTTTTTTCATTATTTCACTCTACCATGGTCATGGGCTTAAGGACTCAATCTTTTGATCACCAAAGGACTACTCCTCTTATCTACCGAGGTTGATAGATCCTATCTTGGTGCACCTAGTTTCTACAATGAATATGCTACAGCCAACATACACCTCAGAATTTCGAATGGCTAGGAGATCGAGTTATGATGTAGTCAAACTATAACACACTCAAGGAGAATTATCGATGCACCTCAGGTCAAAGAACTAGACACACAACTGTAGCATCGAGCTAGTCATCGACGAGAAGGTAGACTTCCTTATGACTGCTCGAGGTGGTCACACTCAATACTCTCATTCTCAACAAATACTTGTACTCTCACTTTGGTGTTTTCACACCGTAGACTCAAGACACATCTACCCTAAGGATGTAATTGTACACCAACCTTCCAGATCGATCACCATCCTCGTGATGATCCTATGGTCAGGAGCTGTTTATGAGTTAGTTATGTAAATTCATACCTTAAATTTTTAACTCTTGAAAATATGAATTGACATTCCTACTAACTCAAAGGATGTATCACAGACACAATGTACACAATGTGATAGAAGAATAATCCATTTATTGATTTATGGTCAAAATTATAAATTTATCCTTAGATTTGTACAGAAATGTGTCAGCCAATCTGGCATCAAGGGCACACATCTAACATTTATTGCGTGGTCCTTAAACTAGTTTATGATCAAATGATATGCTATTACTAGGTTGATAGCGATAATCAAGTGTAGGTCATTGTGTGTCATATGCATTGGTTGTCCTCATAACCAAGTAGTATGGAAATATTGGTATAGCATACAAGTGAGATATAGGAGTACGTCTCATTGAAGGTGACCAACTATGGAGCACTTTGCTGTCAAGAGTAGCTTGCAAAGAGTATGGGTATAAGTATTCCTCTGATCTGAGATCACCATGGTGACTTGCAAGCAACTCACTGTCCTTTGGTACCGGACTATCTAAATTTTTAATTCAGTGATGAAAGATTTCTGAGCATAATCAAGTACTTGTGGTAGTCGATGTGTGAGTCCAGATGGGATTGACCCCTCTGGATTTTGGAGTTAATGCATCATTGTATTTTAATTTAGTAAAATCCAGGTTCGGATAATTCATATGATGGATTTGAAAGATTGAAATACAATGTAGATGACTATTCTAGGGTTGATAGTTAATCCTTAGGTTACCTTGAGCATTAAGGTCAAAGGGATGAATTATATGGTAACCATACGTCAGTAGGCTTTTGAATGTTACATTGCAATCATTCAACCTATCCGGACATCGAATATCATTTCTAGATGGTTACATCGATTAGTTCAAAATTTATTTCTATGCTATTGACTTAGGTTCAAACCTATGGGGTCACACTTAAAAAAAATTATAACTAATCAAGTGGCTGATCAATGATTGAGAATCGTTCAAGGGTGTAATCATCAATTCAATTGATGGTTAACTTTATGCAAAAATTACAAAGAATTAATTCACTAAGGGTTAGTGAATTGTTGAAGGATTAATTAGAAATTAGATTATTGATTAGCTCAATTTGATTGAACAATGAGATTTGATCAAATCTAGTTGAATTTGATTCAATTAGATTTGATCCGATTAGATTATTAGATGACCTAATCACTAAGGAAGATTAGCTCTTGATTTGATCAAGACTTGGGTTCAATTAATTTTTAATTTGATTAGGATTTAATTAAAAATGTTAAGTGGCTAATTAGATTGGGTTCACTCTCTTCTATTTTGGTCTAACTAGATTTGATTTAGTTTAGGACCAAAATTGGAAACAATTAAGAGACTGAGTTAATTGGGACTCTAATTCTTCCTTGCGCCTAAAACTCTTCATGCCATAAATCATCATGCAATTTTTCTCCATGCAAAAAGATGTTTTGCGTGAAAGATAGGCCACATATAAGGTAGATCTGCTTCCCTTCTCAACACCCCTTAAGAATAGATAAGATAAGATAAGTTCTAAATTGATTTAAACAAACTTCCTTATCTTGATGAGATTGGATCTCATCCTAACTCCTCTACGCCATAGCCTCTTTTGTGCGACAAAAAGGGTTTGCTTTTCACCATGAGAAAGGTTTTCTTATCATGAAAAATATGTGGGGTGGGATATTTGAAGGGTGGCATCGGTCTAAGGGTGGGCGGCAATAGTTGCAAGAGTCCGATCCTTCTTGGACTTTACAAACCCAACCCTAAACTAACTCCTAATGCCAACTTTAAAAAGGGTTTTTTTTTGTGTGCATTATGAGGTGGTTTTTGGGTGGAAAAATCAGAGAAGGGAGCTTCTCTTAGTGTGAGAAAAATTAAGGAGAGGAGTCTCCTCTCAGGGCATGATGTCCTAATTTTCTTTTTTCTAGGGTCTATTCTCCTTGGCGCTAGGATTTTGTGAGAGAAGAAAATAAAGAGAAAGAGTTCTCCCTTCTCTTCTTCTTAAAACCTCTTATTCCTTTATTAGCATCCTTCTTCAATCTCTGAAAGTATTCAAGAGATCTAAAGAAAGGATCCAGATCAACTAGCAAGATGGTCTTTGTGCGAGCTAGCACTTCTGAGGAGATCGATCAGATTGGGACTTCGAGTGGACTATCAATAGAGGTCGGACACTCTGTGCGGCTATGAGCAACTAGTGAGGATCTCTTTACCATATCTATCAGCAGCAGTGATCATCGACCCATGCACAAATATCAAGTTCTAAACTCAGATAGATGTAGATTTGATCTACTGCTTGTATCCGTACATACAGATTTTATTTTTAGAATTTATATATGCCATGTATCATATTATAGATCCTAGAGTAGGTTGATTTAATGATTAGATCATATGCATATTTGATTAATATGATTAATCTAGTTATTTTTTTTTATAATTTATTTCAAAAAATTTTGAAATACATGCATGAAATTGTCTACGATTTTCTTTAGTATCTATTGGGTGTAAATAGATCTACAAGAAAAAAATAGTACAGATGGAAAGGTAGAGATCTTTAAAGCTAAGCTCATGGCAAAAGGTTATGGTCAGCATGAGGATATTGACTATCAGGATACCTTCTTGTCTGTGATCATATTTAAGTCCATCCGCACATTGCTTGTCGTTGCAGCATATTTTGACTATGAAATATGGCAAATGGATATGAAAATAATGTTTCTGAATGGATATCATGAGGAAGATATCTATATGAAACAATCACTTGATTTCACTTTCAATGATGGTGATCATAAGATTTACAAACTGCAAAAGTCTATTTATAGACTCAGACAAGTATCTCAGAGTTAGAATGCTCATTTCAATGGTGTAATCAAATCGTTTGATTTCATCAAGAACGATGAGGAGCCATGTGTATTTAAAAAGATCCATGGGAGTGCTGTCACTTTTCTTGTATTGTACATGGATGATATCCTCCTGATTGAGAATGACATTTCCATATTAACCTTGGTCAAAGTTTGGTTGTCCAAAAAATATTTCATGAAAGACCTAGGAGAGGCATCCTTTATTTTGGGAATCAAGGTCTATAGACATAGATCCAGAAGGATGCTAGAATTGTTACAGAAGATGTATATTGAGAAGGTACTGAAGAGATTCAGTATGGAGAACTCCAAGAGAAGATTTGTACCCTTCAGATGTGGTATCCATCTTTCCAAGAAAATATGCCCTAACACACCAAAAGAGATAAAACGTATGAGCAAGATCTCTTATGCTTCACTATGGGGAGCCTCATATATGTCATGCTTTGTACATGACCTGATATCATCCATACTATGAGTGTCACGAGCAAATATTAGTCGAATCCAAAAAAAAGCACTGGACTTCTATGAAATATATCCTTAAATACTTGAGAAGAACCAAGGATATGTTTTTGATCTTTGACAATGGAGATCTGAGGGTGTAGGGATATATTGATTCATTATGTCTGGTATTAATGGTCGAAAGTTGATATCAGGCAGTATTTTCTTATGCAATAGTGGTGCTGTAAGCTGGAAGAGTTTCAAGCAGACTATTATTACAGACTCCACCATGGAAGTAAAGTATATCGCCACATCAAAAGCTATAAAGAAGGTATTCTGGTTCAAGAAGTATGTTGCTGAACTAGATGTGATGCCATCAGATGCCATTCCACTGTACTGTGATAACAATGGTGCCATAGCTCTTGCTAAAGAGTCGAGGTCTCACCAAAAATCTAAGCACTTCGAGTGGTGGTTCCACCTCATCTGTGATTACCTTGAGAAGGGATACGTCAAGGTGAAGAGAGTCGACTCCACGGATAATGTGGCTGACCCACTGATGAAGCAATTAAGCCAACAAAAGATTGAAGCCCACCTTAAAAAGATGGGACTTAGATTTGTAGCCAATTGACTTTAATGCAAGTGAGAGTTTGTTGGATATATGCTCTAGAAGCCAGATTGATCGATACTTGTAAAACTTTTTTAGGGTATCATTTGTAAAATTAACTTTTATATTAATAAAATTTGGATTATTATCCATTCATATTTGGATTTATTGTATCTGTGAATCATCTATTGAGTTAATGGATATGATAACACATATTCTCAAGAGTTGAGAATTTGAGACGTGTTATTTTTAGTTAACTCATAAATTTCTTTCAATCGTAGGATCATCATGGGGATGATGGTTGATCCAAAAAGATTGGTGCATGATCGCTTTTTTCGGTTAGATGAGTCTTGAATTTATGGTCTAAAGACACCAGAGCGAAAGTGTAAGTGCTTGTTAGGTATAAGGGTACTGAGCATGATCAATTTCGAGTAGTCACAAGGATACCTATGATGTGCAGGATCTGGTACCATGCGGTGCAGTAGGAAGAAAGAAAAAATAAAATAAGAAATACAATACAAATATGTGGATTAGTCTCAAGCCTACCTCCATGGAGCATGCAAGCTTCACTATGAGAGAATAAAACACAATCAATATAAGGGAAACTCATCACTCAACCCTTGTACAAGAGTTTCTCTAAAAGAAACCTCAAAATTTTTACAAAAACTCTCTAAAATCTCGATTGAAGTCTTTTTACACCTTTAAGATGTCACTAGCTACTTAACGCAATAAATGGCTCATTAATCGGAGCTATATAAGCTCCAAAATCTCAAAAATACTATTATACTAGGAATACTGAGTTTCAATCAACTCTAGAACTATCCGTGGTCGTCTGATCATGATCAGCTCACACCAGAGCCATTCAATCGTGCATTATAGCTTCAGATTAAGCTTGATCACATTCGGAGTCATCCTTAATAGTCCGACCATGAATGGCTCGCTCCAGAGCCATTGGATCGTGCAAACATGCCCATGGACCGTGCATGGACTGCATGATCGATCCACGTAGCCTCCGTGGTCCACCCAGCACCCTGCGGTCCACAGTGGACTGCATAGGGTGCTAGGCCTGGGCGCCCATGTGCATGTTGGGCCGGCCCGTGCGTGCCCGTGCTGGGCCCACCCGCATGCTGGGCCACACGTGCCTATGTGCATGTGCATTCGTTGGGCCCGGCTATGCTACCGTCGGCCTCCGCCAGCTCGTGCGCCATGCCATCTGCTCCGATCTTTTTTCGCACGTATTTTTACTGTCTGAACTCCATTTGGGCTATTCTTAGGCTCGTTGGACTTCGTTTGTCATCTTGGACCTTGCTGTGAGCTCAATATAGACTGAATCTCGAAGCATCAAATCTTAACAATCTTCATCTCAACTCGATATTCGATCTCCACCTATCTTTGAGAGCCTATGATCTATCTCGCCCCCACGCCCTGGGGCATGCCTACTGTCTCATGGATGGGTTAATATGGTAATCAAACTAGACTTTTCGATCCCACCTCCATTATGGGCTGTGTCCACTCTGACCAAAGATCTGCTCGAAAAAATCTCCTGTGGTAATAGGAACTTCACTCTGCAACATCGCCTCTCATCCTTTTGAGTCTCCCATCTAGTGCCCGCTCCACCTCCACCAGGAGCTCCACGTCACTCAGGGCTCCTCCTGGCTCCTGAAGCTCCATTGGCACTGAGCTCTCCATTAGATAGTAATATCCTCTCATCCTCTTTTTTTCTTTCAGAATAATCCTATCACCATGCAACACCTTCTGGATTCCTCCACCAGCTACTGTCCTGCCCCCTCTTGAATCCAGTTTGCTAGTGTGATGAGATTCTGTCTGAAATTGGATATGTATCAGACCTCCTCCAATCTCTTCACTACGCCATCATATGTTCTCCAGCTGATCGTCTTGATGCCTCTAATCACACAGCTCAATCCATCCGACAGATAAATAGTGCTTGAAGGAAAACATAGTGGTTTTGTGCATATATTTTTTAAAAAATTTACAATGGAACATAAATAGATTAAATAATTTAATCTATAATATATGCATAGATCAAATCTAAAACTACCATACATGATCTATGATATGAACTAATATGTATGTATGTATGTAAATCTGAAATCTAAAATTCAGCAAATATAGATCATATCTATATGTAATTAGATCACATCTAAATTATATTTAGATCATATCTAAATATAAATTAAGTTCAAAACTTCATACCTGAGTATGAGTAGCAAATCACCATATTCAAAAATTATAGTAGTTGGTTCTTCATGATGCTCGACAGTCGTACATGTATCCGACCTCTACGGGTATCCACACAAAGCCCTTGTGTTGATCGATCTCTTTGGAAGTACTAGCTCACAAAGACACCATGCTTTGGTTGATCTAAGAGAAATATGATGAAGATGAAGAATAAAGAGATCCTCTCCTTTTTTTTCTGAATCTACGGATCAAATCTCTACGACAGAGATCAAGAGAAGAACCATTTCTTTTCAATTCTCCCACGCATAAGAGAGAACCTTTCTCTCTTTCTTTCATGCCTTTAAGAAGAACTTTTCTTCTCTAATTTTTTATGATAAAAATCAAATCTAATTTAATTTTTCATGCTAAAAATTACATGAATTCTTATATTCTAAAAAAATTCAAAAGAAAGACCCAAGAGAAGAATCATTCTTCTCTCTTCTTCTCTCCTTTTTCTCCTTGATTTAGAACTCTAGGAAGCCCCAAATATGCAATCAAATTTTTTTAATATATTTTTTTAAATTTTTATGTTAAAAATTAGATCTAATCTGATTTTTATCTTAGAAAAAAATAAAAAAATATATAAAAGAAAAACTCTTTTTTCTTCAAAGCTGCGCATAAGAAAGAAGACCTTTCTTCTTCCTTCTCTTTCTTTCGTTGGGAAGAACCTTTCTTCTCTAATTTTTTACTATAGAACCAGCAAGAGAAGCCTTCTTTGATGCCCAAGAATCAATAGCAAAAATCTTATAAAATCACTCCAAGATGGAGAGGAGAAGAGGGGTTGGCGTGTGGAGTATGGGGCGTCCAACTCTTGGATGCCCCTCCTTTGTTCTTAATGACAAGAAGAGGAGAAGAGCTTTCTTTTCTCATGGAACATAAGAGGGGGCATAGCCTTTTCTTTGGGCGTGAGATCTCATGGTAAAGAGGGAGTGGAGGCATGGAGAACTTCTTAAATAGATGGGTTAGTTGGTTTAGTCCTATTCCAAATAGCATTCAAGAATCTTATTCCAACTCTAACGAACCCTTGGACTCAATCCTAACCAACCCTTGGACTCAATCCTAACCAATTTAGAAATTAGTTATAACAAACTAACTAATTAGGTCCTAGTTCAATTATAGAATCAATTAGGCCCCAATCCAATTAGAGAATTAGTTAGATTAAGAACCCTATTGATCCAGGGATTGATTCTTGATGGATATCAGGGAAGCTATTTGATAATAGAGCTTGATCCAATCAAGCCTATTATCCAACAAGATTTGATCAAATCAAAATATATATAAAATTAATTAAATTTTATTCAACTTAAAATTTGATTTGCATCTCTGAGATCAATTGAAACAAGTCCTGTTATCCAATAGGGATGCATCCAATCAATCCAAAGCCAACCTAATTGAATCTAACTCAATTAGATCTGATCCAATCCCCATTGCTCAATCAAATTATAACAATCAAATTATTAATTAATTATTCTTCTAATTTACTAACCATTAGTAAATATTTATTACAACCTTTACATAGGATTAATCATCAATCAAATTGATAATTAAACCTTTCAACGATTCATATTCGTCAATTAGCCATTTGATCAAATAGGTACTTCCATGTGTGTGACCCCATAGGTTCGAACCTAAGTCGGTAACATAAGAATAATTTTTATACTAATCGATGTTACCATCTAGCAATGATTTTCGATGTTCGAATAGATCGAATGTATGCCTAGCAACACTCTAGAACCCATGTAGATATAGTTATTGTATAATTTATTCCTTTGACTTTTGATACTCAAGGATGACTAAGGGTTAAACTGTTAACCTAGAATGAGTGGTCCACATTGTGTCTCAACCTCAAAAATCCTGTGACTCCTCCCTAGGACTACTTTAATCAAAATTTTACTAAATTAAAATACAGTGATGCATCATCTTTAATTTTACTTGGAGCGGTCAATCCCATCTTAACTTGCACTCAGACATTACAAGTACTTGACTGTACCCAAAAATCTTTCATCATCGAATTAAAAATTTGGATAGTCCGACATCACAGTACAGTGAGTTATTTGCAAGTCACCGAGGCAGCCTCAAGTCAGAGGGACACTTATACCCATATCCCATCAGAGCAACTCTTGACAGCAGAATGCTCTAGAAGTGATCATGTTCAATGAAATATACTCCTACATATCACCCATATGCTATACTCATGTCACTACATGCCTTGGTTAAGAGGACAACCGACTAATATGGTACACAATAACCTACACTCGATACAATTATTATCCTTATAACAATGATATTATTTGATCGCGAGTAAAATTTAAGAACCACACGATAAATTTTTTTTTATCATTTCAGAAGTAGTTCTAAGGACTTCATCATAATATATGAGTTCTATTTAGGAAGATGTATTCCTTATGATGAATATGCCAGATAACATTTATCAAGTTTATAATTCATATACATTTATGGAATACAATCATCTATAACCTAAATGATTGACTTTAGGACATATTTTTCAATAACTCTCACTTGGACTAAAGCCAATCAGATCGGTATCAAATACCCATCTTCCATTTGAGATCATCAAACTCATTGGATCTGATTGATCTAGTCAATGGGTCGGCCAAATTCTCCTTTCAGTCAATCTTCCTATGGTCGACTGTATTTCAATCTTATCAAACAAGATGATTGCAATGCAGAATGTATTTGATCCTCAGATGGAATATCAGTTTTTTAGCTTGAGCTATGGCTCTAGTACTGCTGTCAATACAGAAAGACTGGACCATCAACGGAGGGTGCCACTCCAAGCTCACTGATAAACTTTCATAACCAAATAACTTCTTTACCAGCATCAAATGCTATAAAGAACTCCATATCACAAATAAAACTGGCTAATGAATACTGCTTGGAACCTTTCCAGCATGTCGCTTCTTCTTTTAGGATAAAAATACAACTTGACACAACTTTGTCATTTCGATCTGACTAAAAATTGAAATCAATATTCCATAGATTTTAAGTTAGATTCTCCATAAATGAGCTATTGATTCTTATTATTTTATAAATACTTAAGGATAGTTCTTATAATCTTCCAAATTTTTATGGAGAATAGAGATGATAATCAAGCTTTTATTCTTTGTAATGTAGAGATGTCATTCTCGATTAAGAGAATTTCATCCAAACAACACAAAAGATATTTTTACAGAACTATTTGCCCATTTGTGCATACAGAATTCTGCTTCATTCTCAATAAAGCTATATGTTCAAAACATATGTTCCAACTCCGAGAAGCTTGATTCAATCCGAATGGACTTGAGAATTACCATAAAAAAAAAATCTTGCCATAGTCAATACTATAACTTTGATGAAATCTTTTGACAATTGGACAGAATTAATAGGTCTCCATCTTTCCATCTGTGCCTCTTGTCCATCTAAAATCCACTTACACCCTATGGGTCTCACCCATTCAGGTGAATCAATGAATGTCCATACATCATCGATCTTTATGGACTTTATTTCAGATTTAATGGCTCCAAGCCATTTCTAAAAGTTAGATCCTTGTATTGCATCCATATGGGAGATCAAATCTCCATTCCAAACCTAGAAATTAAAGTATCTGTTCAACTGATATGGTACTCTACCATATCTACTCAAAGATGCTTTTACATCGAGCTCTGAATTTGATCTAATCAACTCTGGTTCTATTGGTTTGTGTCAGAGTCGATTCTTTTACCCATTAAGATTTACCAAGCTTGGTTTTAATGGTATCAGTTCCTTCATCAAGGAACTTCTTTTTCAAAAAAAATATCTTAAGATTTATGAACATCTTATGTCCATTATGAAGATAGAAGATCTATCTCTAATATAATATTTATCAGATCAAAATTCAAGCTAGTCAGTTTGTGAATGTTTCACATAAGCTCGACATCCTAAATGCTAAAATAAGAGAGTATCGAATTACCTAAGTCCATATCTCATATGGAGTTTTGGTAATCAATTTGCTCAGAATGTTCTCGAGCACATATCAAGTAGTCTCTAAAATATAATCTCTGGTAAACTAGCAAACCCACAGTGGACCGAACTATGTCTAACAAAGTTTGATTCCTCTTTTCAGATATCTTTTTAAATAGTGGTATCTCAGAAGAGGTCCATTGAGAGAGAATTCAATTCTCTTCAAGATATGTCAAAACTTACAATAAAGGTATTCACTTCATCGATCTGATCGATGAATTTTAATATTCTTTGCAGTTAGTTTTTCTATCTCATTATGGAATCATTTGGATATTTCAATTGACTCGAACTTGTGCTTCATAATCAAGACGCACCCATACCAAGATAGGTCGTTAAAGATTTTAATGAAGCAGTAAGCCCTCTTCTGACACTAATATTTATAAGTACAAATACATCAATATATATCAAACTCAAAATATTGCTGGCTCATTCATCCTTTTCAATAAAAGGTGACTAAGTCAATTATGCTAAAGATAGGCTTCAGTGACATTACCTAATCTAGGATGCTAGTTAGATGTGTACTTTATACTAACAGGCTATGGTACTGAGTTTATGTTATTTTTAATTATCCACTTATTATTACAGTATTTTTCATAATGATATCATAATAATCATTCTTATTGACACCATCAATAAGATTGGACAATAACGACAATCACTTAAAATAACATCTTTAGAATTGAGAATAAGCTCGATGATTCTTAATGTTAAGACTGAAACAGACTTTCATCTCTTACATTTAGGAGTTCTCTTATCATTTTTAAATCTTCTACTATCTTGAAGTCTTTTGCAACTATTTATAAATATGACTTGTACTGTTGGTATCCTATACCCAGGTAATAGTATTACCAATAGAAAAACTTCAAGGAGTTATCATATAACTATCTTGACCAACAACCATTTGTTGATTTCTCTTTTAAGCCTGTTTGGGTTAGCCTGAGACTTCTTGATCAATTCACTCAAAAATTATACTCAACTTCTGATACTGACTATCAAAGTTAGGTCTGATAACATTTTTAGTCTAACAGTGAACAGATTGACAATATTTTAGCCATTTCTAAAAAGAGAATAATTAACCTATTAGTATATGAACTATTTTAAGTCTAAAGACTTGAACTTTAGTTTAAAATTTTTTTCACTATTTTATATGAATTGGTAGCCTCTACCTGCAATTCGAGAAATTATCTTAATTCTTTAGTAGGTGCTAGAATCCACACAGACTGCATATAAGTCCGAGGATGGCTCAATTAACCCATATGCACCTATGGATAGGTTCTCAACTAATTATTTCTTCAAACAACTTCTAATATTTAATTTAGCCTCAGATTTCATTTCAGTAGGCGATGGACCTCCACTGAAAGTCTCGATTAGATCAAACCATTAATATGAACCTACTCAGTGATTCTAATCAAAGAATAATCAGACCTGAGGATTGCTCGATCAATCCAACCATTCATTAGATAATTCAATAGAGTCATCATATGATAAATGATAATTTCATCATTCATAGAGAATACCAGATGGATGGCATCTGCAATGTCAATCAGAAATAATGGACCCATTATCATTCACCTTAATGGAAGGCTATGTTCTCGTATCGCCATAACTAGCTCATTTTAGAGACCTAATAATTTAGAAGATTTAATCAATTTTGAGAAGAGAGAAGAAAAGATCAATCAGTAGACCATAATCCTTCTACTGACTTCATCAAGTCACTGAATCGGGTTAGGTCATACTGATTGAACTGGTATCTAGATCAGTCACATTAATCAACCTTAATGGCATGGACTAACTCGAATCACTTAGCGATTTAATCAAAATATAATTCACCAAATTGACCAGATAAGTGAGATCGATGGGAAGGTCTGCTAAGCTTGCCTTAGACACCATCGAAATGGCCAGGTAAGCTGCTCCTAATTAAAAACCACCGATCGAAATATCAAACTTACTTTAGACATCAATTGGTTAATTAATTTCGATTTGACCAACTTAATAATTCAAGTTCAACCACTGAGCTACAATCAAGATCCATTTGGTCTAATCAAAGATATGGACTTGACCATCTACAACTATTGTATTTGAAAAATTTTGATTAATCTAATTCAATATTTGATTAGACTTAATCAATTTTTTTACATGATCAATCAATTCTTTGATTCTAACCTTAGGCCTAACCCAATTAAAGAGAAGGACCTAATTTGAGCTAACCCATGGCCCATGTTTTATGCAACATCATTAGATCATAAATCATAGTTTTAGATCTATTCAATTTAACACTTAATTTTCAATTAAATTTTTGCATCAACATGGTTAAAATTTTGAAATAATTTCTTATGTAAACTTTTTACATTAAATCATAAAATCTTTTAGATCATATCAAAATTTTTAAGATTTTAAATCAAAATAATTTTGATTAATCAAGATTAGATGTAACTAGTTTTTTCGCAACTTGTATCACATACAACAACATCTAGAGTTTTAAGATCTAGAATTTTATAAGAAAGTAAGTTTTTTTCTTTCACTTTCTTCTTCATGGGACCTCACAGTGGCACCTCTATACATCATAAGAGCACCCCATTGAATAAAAAGAGAGAGTCATATAACCCTACTTTCTCCTATGATCAGATGGTCTGGTGATTATCCAATCCGAGTACTTTACTACTCAGAATATCTAATCTAATTTACATATCATATATGTAAAAATTTAGATCTAATCAAAATTATATTAGATCTGATTTTATATTAGATCAAATCTAAAATCAGATCATAGTATATCTCATGCATTGCTAAATTTAGATTTCAACTCTACATACATATATGTTTATATCATAACGAACCTTCGCTCTGATACCATTTGAAGGGAAGCATGGTGGTTTTGTACATGTATTTTTCAAAAAATTTATAGCGAAATATATATAGATTAAATAATTTAATCTACAATGCATGCATACATCAAATCTAAAACTACCATACAGGATCTATGACATGAACTAATATGTATGTGTTGGGTATAAAATACCCCCCCGGCCTAAGTTTGTAAAAGATCGATCTTTCAGGGCTCTTCCGGCTCCTGACCTTGTGTGTGGTGCCTCTCCGAACTCCCTCGACCATCTGGACTTCTCCGACAATGGACTTCTGCGTTCACCCATCGGGCCGCCCCAAAGGCCCTCTGGGCCTCACTGACAGTCGACCTCCTACAGCAGCCAACCATTCCCCGAGTCTCTCCTGGACTTCTTCCGACCACGGACGACCCTACTCTGAACTTCTTTCGGGCTTCGTCAGCATCCAAGCTTCCCCGACAATGAGATTTCTATAGTAACCAGACTCCTTCCAAGTTTCTACGACGGTCGACCACCTTTCGGATCCCGATCGAGCTCCTGCGAGAGCCGAACTTCTACTATGAATGGTCTACTCCGAACTCCTACAGTGGGCTGTCTATCCCAGACGTCGACTGTAAGCAAATTCTGACTCAAGCCTCTACTATAAACAAATTTCTTTCGAATTTCTACTACAGGTAGACTTCAACAGAGCTACCCCATAGCGAGTGGGCTCTGGACGAGCTTCTACAATGGGACACTACTCCGAGCTTCCATGACAATTGGTCCTCGCCCGAGCTCCTACAATAAGCGACCCCTTTTCGACCTCTCACGAGAACTGAAGCCCGTCCGAACTTCTCCAGTGGATGGATTTCGGACGAGCTTCTATGACGGACGAGCTCCAGCAACTGGGTCCCTGCAATAGCCGATCGCCTCCGAAGTCTGTCGAGCCTCCCCAGCTCTATCCGAAGTCCATCGCCGGCCGACCTCCTACCAGGCTCCCCATAAAATCAGACTTTTCTGACAGACGATCTTCAGATAAGCTTCCACATCAGATAAATCCCAGACGGACTTCTCCGGACTTCGTCAACAAAAAATCTCCGTCCGAGCTCCTACAGCAGGTGACTCCCGCTTGAAATGTCAGCACCCGAAGCATCCGACAATAGTAGATTCGTCAGCGACCTCGAAACATCTGATCCTCTCCTAGAATGATGATGTAAAGAGCCATTTTGCTCCATCAGGCATCTCAGCCGAGTTTCAGTCGATGGATCCAAACTCTCTGGCAAGCCACAACAAGGGCCACTACCTTACTCCACTGCTGCAACGGATTCCACACGGTTCCACCACTCTCTGATAAGCCACGACAAAAGCCACCATCCCGCTCACTCGCTGCAACGGATTCCATATAGCCCCACCTCTCTCTGGCAAGTCCCGACAACGGACACCACTCCACTCTCCGCAACAAGCTCCACATGGCCTTGAACAACCCCTGACGCCACTACTCTCCATAACAAACTCCACGCGGCTCTAAGCGGTCAACTACCAGACGGTTACAGATGTCACTGTCGGTCAGTTATACCCTCTATCTATAAATAAGGACCCCCCAGATACGTTCTTCTCTAAGCTGGTAACTCTATCTCGAAACTCTACCAAAATTTTTGCTCGAGCACTCCATTTCTGTTGAAGCAGAGTACTGACTTGAGCGTCGGAGGGTCTTGCTGGAGTACCCCCAACTCTGGTTTAGACTTTCTTTGCAGGTCCCGACGACGGTCGCAGTCATCCCAGCTCCAGCTTCTCCGACTTCGATAAAATTTTGCACCAACAGAATTGGTGCTAGAGGAAGGGTGCGTGTGTCTTTGCAGTACCCTTGTTCTTAAAGGAGTGCTCAATGGGACTGATTTCGATCATCTTCTCCAACATCCTCTTCTCCTTCTTCTACTTGATCTTCACCTGATGCCTCCCCGCAGAGCATCCCCCAGGCGACCCACGGCCTCTGCAGTCAGATCTCAGGCTCTGGCCTCACAGGCCCCTCCTCCTCCTCCGGCAATAGTGGTCGACAAATTCATCCGACGTCGGCTTGAAGGTAGGGAGAATCGGTCGAGGGCCCTGCCATGATCGGAGCCGTCGAGGAGGGAAGAACAACTTAGAAATTGACCTCCAATCGGGATCGTCTGCACCATCTCTGGAGAGCCCCAGAAGGGAGCGGCCAGCGGATCGATCGGACCGCCCAAGCGGCAAAGAACTGAAGGACCCATAACCTTTATTGAAGAAGACGCCTGAGAGATCCGGTTCCCCCACAATGATGTGGTTGTAGTTTCTTTAAATATTGCTGATTATGATGTATGCTGCATTCTTGTTGATAGTGGAAGCTCGGCTGATATTTTATTTTACGATGCCTTCTCAAAAATATCCATCCCTGACGGTCGTTTAGGGCCGATTAGCTCTCCTTTAGTAGGGTTTACCGGTGATGCTATCTCGATGGAGGGAGTAATAACCTTGACTGTAGTTGTAGGTTGATATCCAAAACAATCCAGGGCTCTGGTGGATTTCCTGGTGGTGAAGGCGCCGTCAGCCTACAATGTAATTCTCGACCGACTTGGCCTCAACGCCCTCCAGGCTGTAGTATCAACCTACCATCTAAAATTGAAATTTCCTACTAACCAGGGGGTTGGAGAAGTTAAGGGAGATCAAGCCCTGGCAAGGCATTGCTATAATATAGCCCTGCAGAGAAGTGGTCAGCCTGACCCCTGTCCGATTGATGGATTGGACACCCGCGACGACCTGACAGAAGAATGGGGTGGGCCAATGGAAGATCTTGTCTCAATTCCTTTGAATGATGGGAATGAGGAACATGTGGTGAAGATCGGCTCCAACCTAGGGAAGGAGGTGCGGATGCAGCTTATCAATTTTCTACAAAAGAATGCAGACATTTTTGCTTGGACTCCGACGGACATGCCAGGGATCGATGCTGAAGTCATGCAACACCGCCTGGCCGTCGATCCCAAACACTGACCGACGAAGGAAAAAGTTTGAAGTCATGCATCGGAGAGACAGGTGGCAATAGCCGAGGAGGTTGATAAACTCCTAAAAGCCGGGTTCATCAGAGAGGTCAACTATCCGAGCTGGATTTCCAATGTGATCTTGGTTAAGAAGGTGAACGGCAAATGGAGGATGTGTATAGACTTCAAAAAACTGAATAAAGCCTATCCGAAGGACAGTTACCCTCTGCCCAGAATTGACCAACTAGTAGATGCAACCTCGGGCCATGAGCTTCTCACCTTCATGGATGCATTCTCCTGCTACAATCAGATCAGGATGGCGCCTGAGGACAAAGAAAAAACTACTTTTATAACTAACCGTGGCCTTTATTGTTACAAGGTCATGCCTTTGGGCCTCAAAAATACAGGGGCGACATATCAGCAGCTAGTGAATAAGATTTTCAAAGAGCAGATCGGCCGCAACATGGAGGTCTACATGGACGACATGCTCGTAAAGAGCAGATCCTCGGTGAACCACATCGTCGACCTTGAGGAGACCTTCAGTGCCCTTCGAAAATATAAGATGAAGCTGAACCCAGCCAAACGCACTTTTGGAGTAACCTCAGAAAAATTTTTGGGCTTCATGGTATCGGGGCACGGGATCGAGGTAAATCCAGAAAGATTCGCGCCATCCAGGAGATGACCGCCACGAGGTCAATAAAGGAGGTTCAGTGCCTCACCGAGAAAGTAGCGGCTCTAAATCGCTTCATCTCGAGATCGGCCAAGTGATGCCTACCTTTCTTTTGGACCCTCAAGTAGTCCAGAAACTTCTGTTGGATTGTTGGATGTCAGCAGGCGTTCGAAGAGCTGAAGAACTACCTCGGCTCATCACCATTATTGGCAAAGCCCGAGCCTGGAGAGGAATTGTTCCTATACCTGGTGGTTTCCCCTGTGGCCCTCGCTGCAGTTCTGATTAAAGAAGAAGCGAAAATTCAACGGCCGATCTACTACATAAGCCGAGTATTGAGAGATGCTGAAACCAGGTATACTAAGTTAGAGAAACTAACTTACGCCTTGTTGATTGTAGCTCGAAGACTCCGACCTTACTTTCAAGGACACACCATAATGCTGCTCAACGACCAGCCGATCAAGGCGGTCTGCATTGAGCAGATGCCTCTGGGAGAATCGCAAAATAGGCAGTCGAGCTCATGGAGTTCGACATCAACTATCGACCTTGGCCAGCGATCAAAGCCCAGATATTAGTAGACTTTGTGGTGGAATGCACTATCCCAGAGGAGGCCGAACTTGGACAAGATGAAGCCGATAATCTAGGGCTCCGATCGAACTCCCCCAAAGAAAGAGCCGATCTCCCTGATGGTTCTTGGGCCCTCTACGTGGATGGTTCCTCCAACATGTCAGGTGCAGGAGCGGGCCTGATCTTGGTCAATCCAAATGGAATTATCGTGGAGTATGCACTGCGCTTCGAGTTCTCCGCAACAAATAACGGAGCAGAAAATGAAGCTCTGATTGCGGGACTGAAGGTCGCCAAAGAATTAGAAGTAGATCAGCTTCAAGCCTACAGTGATTCTCAATTAGTAGTGGGACAGGTCAGTGGAAATTATGAAGCTCGAGAGGACAGTATGGCTAGATATCTCAAAAGGGTAAGGGAGATCATCCCTACCTTCGGCAGCTTCAACATCAGACAGATCTCGAGATTGAAAAATGCCAGGACCGACCTTCTCTCCAAGTTGGCTACACTGGCTCCGACCGAACTGCCTAAGGAAGTCTTCTTCAAGGTTCTGAAGTGCCCAAGCACGAAAGAATCACAGTCTGTGATGGAGATCAGCCATGAACCCAGTTGGATCGACCCACTAGTTACATACCTCAAGGATGGGGTTCTTCCTCCTGATGCAAAAGAGGCTCGAAAGCTTAAGAACCAGGCCTCCCGATATATTCTCTATGAAGGCAAGCTATACAAGAGGTCGTACTCCTTGCTCCTCTTGAAATGTCTCCGGCCTTCCGAAGCCGACTTTGCCTTGAGGGAGGTACATGAGGGAGTCTGTGGAAATCACATGGGGGCCAGATCTTTTTATCCATAAGCTGCTCTGATAAGGTTATTACTGGCCTACCATGTACCATGACTCCGTCGAATATGTCTGAAGATGTGACCGGTGTCAGAGATATGCCAATATACAAAGGCAACCTGCCTCCAAACTGACACCATTGAGTGCCCCGTGGCCGTTCATGCAATGGAGGATGGATATCCTCGGACCTTTTTCCATGGCATCAGGGCAGCAGAAGTTCCTCCTGGTGGCAATAGACTATTTCACCAAGTAGGTCGAAGCTGAACCTTTGACAAAAATCACGGAAGCTAAAGTGCAGGACTTCATCTGGAAGTCGATTGTCTATAGGTTCGACTTACCCAGAACTCTCATCACTGATAATGGGTGACAATTTGCTGGAGCAAAGTTTGCTGAATTTTGTGAGGACCTAAACATCTCCCACAACTTCACTTCAGTGGCCCATTCTCAGGCAAATGGTGAGGCCGAGGTGACCAACAGGACTCTGTTGCAGGGCATCAAAGCGAGACTTGAAAAGGCAAAGGGAAGTTGGGCTGACGAGCTCTATCATGTGTTGTGGGCATACCGGACTACTCAGAGATTGCCCATGGGAGAGACCCCTTTTGCCCTAGCTTTTGAGACAGAGGCCGTGATCCCAATAGAACTCAAGCTTCCGTCAGCACGAGTCATGGCATTCGATGAACAGCGCAACCCACAGGATCTCAAGGCCAACCTCGACTTGTTAGAAGAAAAGCGGGAGACGGCTCAAGTTTGGATGGCGGCCTACAAATAGAAAGTAGCCCACTACTACAACTCTTAGGTCAAAATCAAAGTCTTCAGAGTGGGGGACCTAGTGTTACGGTGAGCCGCTGCCTCACAACCTCAGAATCAAGAGAAACTTGCCCCAAATTGGGAAGGCCCGTATGAAGTCAAGGAGGTAGTCCGACCCGGAACATACTATTTAAAAGAGCTCGAAGGAGCAGAGCTTCCACGATCATGGAACTCAAAAAATCTACGAATGTATTACCAATAGCTTTGCCTTAAATAAAAGTTTCATATTTGCATATTTTTCTTTTAGCATGAGTTTATAACGACAGAAAATAACTCTCTCATACAATTGAAATTAAGCATGTTAGGAATAGGAGGAGAACCTCATCCTAACATGAGCAAAGTCGAAGGTCCAATTTTTAAAAGATCGGATGGGGGGAGAGGCCCTTACAACGGCCCTGATGTGCCCCCACAGCCTTGTTAGGAACAGGAGGAGAACCTCGTCCTAACATGAGCAAAGTCGAAGGCCTGATTTCCTAAAAGATCAAATGGGGGGAGAGGCCCTCATAACGGCCCTAATCTGCCCCCACAGCCTTGTTAGGAATAGGAGGAGAACCTCGTCCTAACATGAGCAAAGTCAAAGGCCCAGTTTCTAAAAGATCAGATGGGGGGAGAGGCCCTCACAACGGCCCTAATGTGCCCCCACAGCCTTATTAGGAACAGGAGGAGAACCTCATCCTAACATGAGCAAAGTCGAAGGCCTGATTTTTTAAAAGATCGGATGGAGGGAGAGGCCCTCACAATGGCCCTGATGTGCCCCCACAGCCTTGTTAGGAATAGGAGAAGAACCTCGTCCTAACATGAGCAAAGTTGAAAGCTCGATTTCTTAAAAGACCGGATGGAGGGAGAGGCCCTCACAACGGCCCTGACGTGCCCCCACAGCCTTGTTAGGAACAGGAGGAGGACCTCATCCTAATATGAGCAAAGTCGAAGGCCTGATTTCTTAAAGATCGGATGGGAGGAGAGGCCCTTACAACGGTCTTTATGTGCCCCCACAGCCTTGTTAGGAACAGAAGGAGAACCTCATCCTAACATGAGCAAAGTCAAAGGCCCGATTTTTTAAAAGATCGGATGGGGGGAGAGGCCCTCACAATGGCCCTGATGTGCCCCCACAGCCTTGTTAAGAACAGGAGGAGAACCTCATCCTAACACGAGCTGAATCCGAATGTCGAGAACAAGGGGAAGACCTCGTTCCGACACAAACAAAGACTCAATTGATCGACAAGGAGGAAAGCTTCCTCAATGACACCTCTACGCTTTCATGACCCTGTTAAGAGCAGGGGGAAAACCCTCACTCGAATACGAAAGGGAAAGGGAAAGGGAAAGATGAAAGAGAAAGGCCGATGAACTACTTCTGCGACAAATAAAAATAAACTACATCAAAGATATAAAGAACTTCGTCCCAATCACTAAGAGGGAACCTGACATGGGCCGAGAATAAATCGACCTCTTCAAGGTAACAAGAAGTTCAGACCCTCAAGCTCGAGCACCGAGAGAAAGCGTCAAACTCAAATGGCCTCGAAAGAACCTACAGTCATAAACCAAAGAGCAAATCGACACTACAACGATCGGGAATCCCCAAACAGCATCGGCATCAAACATGACGAAAGACAAAAGGAGTCCGGTAAATAACCGGTTAATACTAGAATGGGCGAGGTAATAAATAATTTTATTCTCATTTCATTGGTGAAGTATACATTACAAAGCCTTGAAGGCCCAAAAAAGAGAGGGGGGGATGAGGTAACGAAAAATTCTCTTCTCATTTTATTGGCAAAGTGCATGTTACAAAGTCTTAAAAAAAAATAATAATAAAACAAACAGCTCTAAGGAAGCTCGGCTTTATCAGACTTCGAACTCTCGGTTCTAGCCATCATCGAGAATTACTTCAAGTACTTAGCTTCTTCTTCCAGTCCCTCTTTCGGGTCAGCAATTACTCCAGCATTATCTTCGAAGTACATGTAGATGCCATCTTTGCCGCGCCATGGTTTTCGCTGCCTCACGATGACGGTGGGCATGACCTTCTTTCTGAGGTCAGGTTCCCCCTCACAGTGACGGCGGGCATGACCTTCTTCCTGAGGTCAGGTTTTGCCTCATGATGATGCGCATCGGGAAGCCCTCGCGGTCGAAGATGTGACATATGCATGGGCTCTGGGCCATCAAGGTGAAACACGGTCGGATCTGTCTCTTCTACCCTCACCTTCTTCGCCAACCCGAAAGTTGCAGCATCTTCCCGCTCGTGGGCTTTCAGGCTCTGAGCTAACATCAGAGCCGCATCTGTGCCCATATCTGTAACGAAGGAAGACCAGCGCAGTCTACAAACGGGGCCGCAGAAGCAGAGAAGGCTTTGAGGCTAACCCAAGCTGGTCTGAGGGATGCGGGGGTATAGAGATGAGGATGACTCGACGGATGCCTAAAGCCAGGAAGGAAAGACTGAAGAAGCTCCCGTACAAAGTGAGATCCCCAAAGGGGAGAGGCAGGTTTAAATAAGCAATGGGAGCCGGTGCAATAATGACTGCAAGACTCCTCAGACCAGTCCGTGACCACCGCGTGGCCCACTCATCATGGCAAGCGGCTAGAGGTGGCCGACAATTAGTAAAATCATTATGGCACCGTACCTGAGACTGCACTCCAGCTGGAATTCCAAAAAGAAGAAACCTTTTCCAAAAAGGTTCCAGTACTAGCATGCCAAACGTCAAAATATCTGACAACCGCTGAGTACGAAAATCGAAGAGAGCAGCTTCGACCGTGAGAATTTTTCTGTACTTTCTTCATTCGAAACTCGAACTCGAAAGTAGGGAGACTGGTGTTGGGTATAAAATACTCCCTCGGCCGAAGTTTGTAAAAGACCGATCCTTCGGGGCTCTTTCGGCTCCCGACCTTGTATGTGGCACCCCTCCGAACTCCCTCGGCCGTCCAGACTTCTCCGATAATGGACTTCTGCGTTCACCCATCGGGCCGCCCCAAAGGCCCTCTAGGCCTCACTGACAGTCGACCTCCTACAGCAGCCAACCATTCCCCAAGTCTCTCCTGGACTTCTTTCGGCCACGGACGACCCTACTCCGAACTTCTTCCGGGCTTTGTCAACATCCGAGCTTCCCCGATAATGAGATTTCTACAGTAACCAGACTCCTTCCAAGTTTCTACGATGGTCGACCGCCTTTCGGATCCCGATCGAGCTCCTGTGAGAGCTGAACTTCTACTATGAACGGTCTACTCCAAACTCCTACAGGGGGCTGTCTATCCCAGACGTCGACTGTAAGCAAATTCTGACTCAAACCTCTACTATAAATAAATTTCTTTCGAATTTTTACTACAGGTAGACTTCAACCGAGCTACCTCGTAGCGAGTGGGCTCTGGACGAGCTTCTACAATGGGACACTACTCCAAGCTTCCACGACAACTGGTCCTCGCCCGAGCTCCGACAATAAGCGGCCCCTTTTTGACCTCTTGTGAGAACCGAAGCCCGTCCGAACTTCTCTAGCGGATGGATTCCGAACGAGCTTCTATGACGGACGAGCTCCAGCAACTAGGTCCCTGCGATAGCCGATCGCCTCCGATGTCTATCGAGCCTCCTCAGCGCTATCCAAAGTCCATCGCCGGCTGACCTCCTACCAAGCTTCCCATAAAATCGAACTTCCCCGACGGACGATCTTCAGATGAGCTTCCGCATTAGATAAATCCCAGACAGACTTCTTCGGACTTCGTCAACAAAAAATCTCCATCCGAGCTCCTACAGCAGGTGACTCCCGCCTGAAACGTCAGCACCCGAAGCATCCAACAACAGTAGATTCGTCAGCAACCTCAAAACATCCGAGCCTCTCCTAGAACGATGATGTAAAGAGCCATTCTGCTCCATCAGGCATCCCAGCCGAGCTTCAGCCGATGGATCCAAACTCTCTGGCAAGCCACAACAAGGGCCACTACCTTACTCCACTCGCTGCAACGGATTCCATGTGGTTCCACCACTCTGACAAGCCACGACAAAAGCCGCCATCCCGCTCCACTCGCTGCAACGGATTCCATGCAGCCCCACCTCTCTCTGGCAAGTTCCGACAACGGACACCACTCCACTCTCCGCAACAAGCTCCACATGGCCCTGAACAACCCCTGACGCCACTACTCTCCATAACAAACTCCACACAGCTCTGAGCGGTCTACTACCAGACAGTTACAGACGTCGCTATCGATCAGTTACACCCTCCGTCTATAAATAAGGACCCCCCAGATATGTTCTTCTCTAAGCTGGTAACTCTATCTCAAAACTCTATCAAAATTTTTGCTCAAGCACTCCATTTCTGTTGAAGCAGAGTACTGACTTGAGCATCGGAGGGTCTTATTAGAGCACCCCTAACTCCAGTTTAGACTTTTTTTGCAGGTCCTGGCGGCGGCCGCGGTCATCCCAGCTCCAGCTTCTTCGACTTCGATGAAATTCTGCACCAACAGTATGTATGTAAATCTAAAATCTAAAATTTAGCAAGTATAGATCATATCTATATGTAATTTGATCGCATCTAAATTATATTTAGATCATATCTAAATATAAATTGAGTTTAAAACTTCATACCTGAGCATGGATAGTAGATCATCGCATCCAAAATCTATAGTAGTTGGTTCTTCATGATACTCGACAACCACATACGTGTTTGACCTCTATGGATATCCACACGAAGCCCTTGTGCTGATCGATCTTTCCGAGAGTACTGGCTCGTGAAAACACCATGCTTTGATTGATCTAAGAGGAATATGATGAAGATGAAAAAAAAAGATCCTCTTCTTTTCTTCTTAGATCCACACATCAAATCTCTACGATAGAGATCAAGAGAAGAACCATTTCTTCTCAATTCTCCTATACATAATAGAGAACCTTTCTCTCTTCCTTCCAGGCCTTTAAGAAAAATTTTTCTTCTCTAATTTTTAATGATAAAAATTAGATCTAATCTAATTTTCTATACTGAAAATCATAAAGATTTTCATATTCTAGAAAAATTCAAAAGAGAGACCCAAGAGAAGAACCATTCTTCTCTCTTCTTCTCTCTTTTTTCTCCTTAATCTAGAACTAGAACTCTAGGAAGTCCCAAACACCCAACCAGATTTTTTTAGTATTTTTTTTAAATTTTTATATTAAAAATTAGATCTAATCTGATTTTTATTTTAGAAAAAAATAGAAAAAAATTTTGGAAGAAGAACTCTTTCTTCAAGTCTGTGCACAAGAAAAAAGACCATTTTTCTTCTTTCTCTTTCTCTCGTTGGGAAGAACCTTTCTTCTCCAATTTTTTGCTATAGAACCAGCAAGAGAAGCCCTCTTTGATGCCCAAGAATTAGCAGCAAAACCTCATAAAATCACTCTAAGATGGAGAGGAGAAGAGGGGTTGGCATGTAGAGTATGGGGCATCCAACTCTTGGACGCCCCACCTTTGTTCTTGGCGATAAGAAGAAGTGAAGAGCTTTCTTTTCTCATGAAACATAAGAGGGAGCATGGCCTTTTCTTTGGGCATGAGATCTCCAAGTAAAAAGAGAGTGGAGGCATGGAGAACTTCTTAAATAGATGGGTTTATTTGGTTTAGTCCTATTTCAAATAGAATTTCAGAATTTTATTCCAACTCTAACTAACCCTTGGACCGAATCCTAACCAATTTAGAAATTAGTTATAACAAACTAACTAATTAGATTATATCCCAATTATGAAACCAATTAGACCCCAATCCAATTAAGAAATTAGTTAGATTAAGAATCCTATTGATCCAGAGATTGATTCTTGATGGATATCAGGGAAGCTATTTGACAATAGGGCTTGATCCAATCAAGCCTATTATTAAACAGGGTTTGATCTAATCAAAACATATATAAAACTAATTGAATCTCATTCAACTTAGAATTTGATTTGCATCCTTGAGATCAATTGGAACAAGCCCTGTTATCCAATAGGGATGCATCCAATCAATCCAAAGCCAACCTAATTGAATCTAGTTCAACTAGATCTGACTAATCTCTATTGCTCAATCAAATTGAGTCAATTAATAATCAAATTATTAATTAATTATTTTTTTTAATTTATCAACCATTAGTAAATAATTTATTACAATCTTTACATAGGATTAATCATCAATCAAATTGATAATTAAACCTTTCAATGATTCATAATCATCGATCAGTCATTTGATCAGACAGATACTTCTATGTGTGTGACCCCATAGGTTCGAACCTAAATTAGTAGCATAAGAATAATTTCTATACTAATCAATGTTACCATCTAGCAATAATTTTCGATATCCGGATAGATCGAATGTATACCTAGCAACACTCTAGAATCTATATGGATATAGTTATCGTATAATTCATCCCTTTGACTCTCGATGCTCAAGGATGATCAAAGATTAAAATGTCAATCCAGAATGAGTGGTCCACATTATGTCTCAACCTCAAAAATTCTGTGACTTCTCACTAGGACTACTTTGGCAAAAATTTTGCTAAATTGAAATATAGTGATGCATCATCTCCTATTTTACTTGAAGCTATCAATCCCATTTTGACTCGCACTCAGACTTTACAAGTACTTGACTGTACTAAAAAATCTTTCATCATTGAATTACAAATTTGGATAGTCTGATATTAAAGCATAATAAATTGCTTGTAAGTCACTGAGGTAGCCTTAGATCAGAGGGATACTTATACCCATATCCCATCAGAGCAATTTTTGACAGTAGAATACTCCAAAAGTGGTCATGCTTAGTAAAATATACTTCTACATATCACTCATATGCCATATCCACATCACCACATCCCTTGGTTAAGAGGACACCCAACTAATATAGCAGACGATGACCTACACTCGATACAATTATCATCCTTATAATAATTGTATCATTTGATTGCGAGTAGGATTTAGGAACCACACGATAAATCCTTCTTTATCATTTTAAAAGTAGCTCTAAGAACTTCATCATAACATATGAATTCTATTTAGAAAGATGTATTCTTTATGATGAATATGTCAGATAATATTTATCAATTTTATAATTCATATATATTTATGGAGCACAATCATCTACAATCTAGATGATTAACTTTAGGACATTTTTCAATAGTGCCCTCACTTTTCTCTAGGGAGTCAAACTACTCCTCTCTACAACATACATGATAGGTGCATACAGAATCTAAAATTTACTACTGAGAAGAAGTAGATACCTCATCAGATATCTTTAAGATGTCATCTTCTGACTCGCTACTAGCCGTCACTGCAGTAGCCCTTGATCGATCCTTGAGTCGAGGACAATCTCTGGCTATATGCTCCAACTCATCACATCGATAACATCTATGTTGGAGCAACTTCTCTAAATTATGGATGTCAGGAAACAGCAAGGATCAGGTCATGGAGGTCCTCGAAGGCCAGCAACAAAGCAATGCAAAAACAGCCTTCAAGATTTCAACAGCCTTGTAAATCCTGTTGGTAGGATTTTTTTTTGCGATTTGAACCCCTTCTCTATCAGATCTGAAAACCAAGTTTTGAAATCTGGAAGCACCCTTGATGAGGCCTTCAAAAAATAAAATATGGAGGCATGAAACTCCTCTTGAGTGGCCAAGAGGGGGTGCACAAAAGGGGGGCATGCACAAAGGATGGCGCTGGAAACCCTAGCACCTCCTTGCTTTCCTTTTTGGGATTGGCAGTCAAGAAACCCTAGGATTTCTTGCTGCTAGAATGTAGAGAAGACCAGAGAGAAATGAAGAAAGAGAGAGAAGGTTAGGGAGAAAATGATTTAGTATTTATTCACTTCATCGACTCAAAATATAGTGTATCTTTATATATAGGGTCAATATGATCCAACCCAAAAACTTCCTTGGCTAACTCAGTATAAGATTACGCTCACCCAAGCCTATGTACACCTATGACTTGACCCAATCTCATAATTTTAAACTTAATCCTAGTCTAAATATAAGTTAGCTACTCAAGACTTAAAATCTTTGAACCTCAAGATCCGAAAGACTGACAGCCTTTCATCCTAGGGCCCAAATTAGCCCTAAAAATCCCATGACCACCTCATGGACTTTGGACCTTGACCTTAGCCTTAGTCCCTTGAGCCTTGAGAGCACCACATAAGACTCAACAATCTCCACTTTGGTGCCCCAAGGCCTCAACCAACTCCGTCCTATCTATCAAATACATCAGTATCACATATTTTTGAAAGCTATCTCGTGGAAGTACCTTCGTCAGTGCATTCGCTGGATTCTCCTTGGTGTGGACCTTCATCAGCTCCACCTCATATTTTTCCACAAGCTCTCTAATCTGATGATACTTAATATGGATGTGCATCATCCTCGCATGGTAAACAGAGTTCTATGCAAGTAACAGTGCACTTTGACTGTCGCAGTGCACCTTGACGACCTCCTATGCGAGACCCATCTCCAACACCAAACCCTTCAACTATAGGGCCTCCTTCACTACCTCCATAACATCAATGTACTCCACCTCAATCATGGATAAGGCCATGATGGGTTGCAAGCATGATCTCCATGAAACGGAACCTCCAAATAGATTAAATATAAAATCTTTCATCGACCGTCGGGTGTCCATATCTCCATCGAAATCTGCATCCACGGACCCTCCTATCAGCCCCCGAGCCTCCTTGGATGTGTTGGAGGGTTCCTCAGTACCTTCTCACTATCTGTAGCAGATGCCAACTCCTATAGTACCCGCCATATACCTGAAGATCCCCTTTAGTGCTTGTCAGTGCTCCCTACCAGACTACGCCATGAACCTGCTGATCTGGCTCACTGTGTAGACGATATCCAGCCTACAGCACACCATGACATATATAAGGCTCCCCACACCAGAGGTATATGGTACTCTCTCAATCTCAGGAGCCTCTACCTCAATCTATGGCGACATCATCTTCGAGAGTCTAAAGTGCCTAGCGAGTGGCAGCTCCGTCGGTTTTGCATCCTTCATCTCGAACCTCTTCAAGACCTCCCTGATGTAACCTTCCTGAGATAAATACAACACCTTCTTGGCTTGATTTTTGAAGATTTTTATTCTTAAGATCTTTCTCGCAGGCTCCAAATCCTTCATCTCAAACACTCGAGACAAGGCTGCCTTCAGTTCTTGCATAACCTTCCTACTCTTGCATGCTATAAACATGTCATTCATATACAAGAGTAGAAATATCCTAGACCCATTCTCCAAAGATTTAACATAAACATAAGAGTCATACTCACACCTAGAAAGTTCGATGCCCCACACATAAGAATCAAATCGCTTGTACCATTGCTTCGGTGACTGTTTCAGCCCGTACAATGATTTCTGCAACAAACAAATTTTTCCTTCTACTCCTAGCTCTCGAAACCTAGGTGGCTGCTCTATATTGATACTCTCCTCTAGATGTCCATAGAAGAATACCTTCTTGACATCCATCTGCTCCAGCTCCAAGTCTTGAGTTGCTACGATGCTCAACAGCACCCTGATGGAAGTGTGCCTAACGATGGGAGAGAAAATCTCACTGAAATCGATGCCTTCCTTTTGAGAGTATCCCTTGGCTACTTGCCTCATCTTATACCTGATACCTCCCTACTTCGAAGGCTCCTATGTAGATTTCTTCTCTTGTGGCAACTGCACCAATCGTCACGTCTCGTTCTTATGGAGAGACCGCATCTCCTCGAACATTACTTGGACCCACCTCTCTCTGTCCTGGCTCTCCATAGCCTCCTCGTAGGTGTAGGGGTCTCCATGAAAGAATTATGCCCTACAAGCCAGTCGCATATGGGATGCGATAGAGTGTTTATTGTAATTTATCTTTCAAACTTATATAATTGATATTAATATTATTAATAAAATTGATATTTTTGATTCATTATATATTGTATCTTATTAATTTTAAGATTATAACGAACCTCATAGGTCTGGGCAATAGTTTTAGAACGGTGATGAGATCTCGTCAGTGAGACTAAATCTTTGATAGCCCTGATCTAAAATATTTCTAGTCGTTGGTACATTAAGTCAGAGATCAATGATACCGGTAAGACTGACATGTCCTATGTATGCTCAGAAATGAGGATGGTTGATCTCACAACCATTTGTGTGGTGACACTAATACAAGGATATGGGTGCTCATTAGAGAATGAGTTCACTGTATTGATCTGTGAGAGAATAATTAGATGGAGTCTTATTTACATGTCAACTGATAATTCTCTAGTGGGAGTTGTGTAAGTGATCCTTTGACCTAAGGTCATCATGATACCTTATGTACATGGATCCATATTTTGGTTCACTACCTAACTTGGTTCTGTGATCCTTGTATGGGATATTCTGGATATGATGAAGTGTATATGTGAAGGAATCAGATATAGGGCTTCAGGGTTAGATCTTGAAACTTTTTCAAGATCAAGCAGTGGAAGACAAATAAATTAAAATTTATCTTATAAAATTAGAGAATCTCTAGATCTAAGATCTTATTACATGATTATTACATGGCATTAAATAAAAAATTAAAGTATAAAGAGCAAGAACTACATGTTGATCATATCAACATATTTTTATACTACATCTAATGTATGTAAAATATAATAGATCAGATCTATTATCTTGTAAGTTAGATGTTCTAACTTTACTGATCTAGACTTGAGGATGATGTTGTGAGCCTCACATGCATTTGGCCTCTAGGAGTCATCCACACGAGGCCATGAATCACGATCAGAAGTCCTGATCCAGAAAATCATCACAGTATGCTAATACTGTACTGATCCTTCTTCGATGGTCGATCAGATACCTCCTTCTTCTTAATTTAGACTCTTTCAAAGATAAGAAGTAGAAGAAGGAGTTTCAGATATGAGACACTCTCAGAAAACTCATAAATGGAGGAAGAAAAGAGGTGAACTCAGCAACCCTAGAAGAAGATCCTTTTCTTTTTCTCTTTGCTTTTTTCCAGACACTTACTTTTGTGTCTATTATATCTCCATGCCCCAATACTCTTTCTCCCTAATTTTTGTAAGCCCCAAAGGTCTCTCAATGCTCTATAATCCACAAAAAGTTTAAGAAGAAATTCATCTTAAATAAAGAGATATGAAGAATCCTTATCTAGGTCAAATACCTAGTCAAGAAAAATCCAAACAGGGCAAGACAAGGGGTGCCCAATTCATGGGCGCCCCCTCTTTCTTTTTCTGCCATGGACCATCAGCAAAGGGCATATAATATATACCATAAAACTGATAAAAATCTCAAAAAAAATTTGAGTAAAATTAGTGCTATAAGGAAAGAGTTTTGGTTTCCTAAAATTCTATCTCATAGAATTTGAAATCCAAACTAATTCCTACTTTGACTTGGTCCACAACCACATTCCATGTAAGAGAGAAAAAGTGGAAAGATTTGGGCATGCATGAAGGCCTAGGAGAGAAGGTTTTGTCGCACAAAATAAGAGAGAGCAGGTGTGGGGGGCTAAGGTGGCGCAAGGTGGAATCCTAGTCTTACTAGGGTTCAATCTATGACTTATTCAAATTTGGTTTCTCAAACCAAATCAAATCAAAATCAAATCAACCCAATTAAAATAGATCTTAGCCTAATTAAAATCTAATTTAATCAAATTAAATTAAATTTAAATTTGATTTAATTTTTTAATCGAATTAGAAACTAGGTTGACCCAAGTCTCAATTGAACTAGGACTAGTTTTTTCTTGCACTTGGCTTATCCAATAAATCAATTAGACTGGATCCAATAAAGCCCAAATCAAATCTAATTAAATTATATTCAATTAGACTTAATCTCAGCCCATTGGCTTAATCAAATTAAATCAATTAGTAATCGAATTGCTAATCGATCCTCCTACAATCTTGCACTAGGTTAAATATCAATCGTATTGATCGTTTAACTCTAGAACGATTCTTAATCGTTGATTAACCATCCAATCGGATTATGAACTCTAATATGTGTGACCTCATAGGTCCAAACCTAAATCGATAGTATAGTAATAAATTTTTATACCAATCGAAGTGACCATCTAGCAATGGTACCTGACGGTCGGATAGATCAAATGTGTAGAACAACATTCTTAGAACCCACGCGGATATAGTTTCCATATAATTCATCCCCTTGACCAAAATGCTCATAGGACACGTCAGAGTTCAACTATTGCTCCTTGAATTGATTTTGATGATTACAAAGTATTTGAGGAGATTACTAATGATCTTGACTTGGAAAAAGACTTATTGCATTTCAGGGACAAAATCGTAATTTTATCAAGATCTGTTTCAAAAGCCTCAAGAGTAAGAACTGAAGACGTACAATCTATTGGAGAAAATTTCAATATTTTTGAAAGTATATTTTGTAAGAAAACCAGATTTTTATTTTTGAGTCGACCCCATGAGTCGACTTATGGCTTAAAGGGCTGAACGACATGCTAAAATTTTGGCCGACACTCTCTGTGAGTCGACCCCATGGGTCGATCCCTTGGCATGAGTCGACCCTATGAGTCAACCTCTACTGCTTTGCAGGCCAAAATTACAGAACAGTCATTTTCTGTTCTGTTCCACAGAGGTCGACCCTATGAGTCGACCCATGAGCATGAGTCGACCCTATGAGTCGACCTCTGTGACAGAAAAATTTTGCAATGGCTAGTTTTTAACCCATTTCAATTGCATTTAATGCTCATTTAATGTGCTCTAACGGCTCTATTTCAGCCTAGATTACTCTCCACCATTATTTGAAGTTATATAAAGGGACTTAAAGGAGGGAATCAAAAATAAGAAGAAAAATAGAAGAGAGATTTTTGAAAAAAGTTCTTCAAGCATTCTTTACAACTCTAAGCAAGAGCCCACTTAAAGCATTCAAGAAGCTTTTAATTCAAGTTCACCAACTCCTCAAGTGATCATTCAAGTCTCCAACTACCTTGAGAAAATCAGAAAGAGCTTCCTTCAAATTGTGTAAAGTGTATTAAATGCCTTATTTGCTCATTAAATGAGCTTCATTTATATTTTTATACTATTAACTGTAATACTCTTTTTGAGTTATTATTTTTTATTTTGGAAGGATTCCAAAATGTGGGAAGGTTGATCCGAACCTTGAATCAGATTGTATTGGGTTAGCTTGTACCCGAAAAATAAGTGGTCTAGTTTGGGATTACTAGAGTCGGAGGTTTCGACGAGTATATTCAGGTTGAATACAATTTAGTAGATTGAAATTCTCAAGAAGGAGCTTGGGGAGTGGATGTAGGTGCAAGGTTGGCACCGAACCACTATAAATCCTCTTATTTGTGTTGTGCTTAATTGCTTTCCTTTTAAATTTCTTTATTCTCTTGTATTCTTGCATCCAACCATTACCCTTGCATCAATTACTCTCTCCTTACTTATCTTGCTATTGTTAAATATTCTTCATAAGTTGTAAGTTAAGTTTAAATTTTTAGAAACCCAATTCACCCCCTCCTCTTGGGTTGCATAGCTAGGCAACAAGTGGTATCAGAGCTCGGTGCTCTAGCCCTACTTTGATCTAACCAATCAAAGAGCTAAAGATCTATGGCAACTCAAATTGGCACTTCTCTAGTCGAGGGGCAGTCCACTAACCGACCTCCACTTTTCAATGGGTCAAACTATACCTATTGAAAAGTTCGGATGAAAATCTTCATTCAAGCAATTGACTATGATATGTGGAGTATCATAGTAAATGGACCACACATACCCACTAAAATTATTGACGGTATGGAATCAACCAAACCCGAAAAAGAATGGGATGAGGTTGATAAGAAAATAGCTCAACTAAATGCTAAAGTCATGAATGTCTTGTATTGTGTCTTAGATGCAAATGAATTCAATCGTATTTCAACTTGCATGTCTGCTAAGAAAATATGGGATAGATTAAAAGTAACTCATGAAGGAACTCATCAAGTGAAAGAATCCAAAATTAACATGCTCATGCATAAATATAAACTTTTTAAAATGGAGCATGATGAATCTATAACTGAAATATTTACTCACTTTACTGATATTATAAATGGTTTAAAAAGTCTTGGTAAGTCTTATTCTAGCAGTGACCTCGTGAGGAAGATTCTTAGGTCCTTACCAAGAACTTGAAAAGCCAAAGTGACCGCTATCCAAGAAGCCAAGGATCTGAACATCCTACCCTTGGAAGAGCTTCTAGGATCACTGATGACACATGAGCTGAGCATGAAATAACATCAAGAAGAAGAAGTCAAAAAGAAGAGGACAATCGCCCCCAAATCCATGGCTCAACTTGATGAAAAAATTGATGATACGAAAAATGAAGAGCAGGATGAAGAAATGGCTCTCATTACTAGAAGGTTTAAGAAATTTTTGAAGAAAAAGAAACAAGGAATGAGGAAGAGGCCACCCACAAAAGGAGAATATAGCAAAGAAAAGGATAAAGACCAACCCCTTATTTGCTACGAATGCAAGAAATCGGAATATTTTAAGTCTGAATGCCCACAACTAAAGAAGGGTCCCAAAAAGTATAAGAAGAAGGCCATGATGGCTATCTGGAGTGGAAGTGATGAGTCAAGCTCCGAAGAAGAAGACTCAAATGAACAAGCCAACTTGTACCTTATGGCACATGAAAATGAGATAAATTCTGATACTCCTATTGACTTTACCTTTGAAGAACTTCATGAAGCTTTTTATAATTTAATTGATGAACTAAAGAAGCTTGGGGTAAAGAACAAAGAGTTAAAATCAAAGAATCAATCTTTACTAAAACAAAATGAGAACATTTCAAATGAAAAATCTACCCTGCTTTAAGAAAATCTGAATGTAAACTCTTCAAACAACAAATTCTCAAACATTACTTATTTCAAATATGGTAAAATAGGTCACAAGTCATACACTTGTCTCTCTAACAAATTCTTAAATTCTAATGCAAAGAAAATATGGGTTCCAAAAGGAACCATTGTGACTAACCAAAAAGGACCCAAGAAAGCTTGGGTACCTAAAGTAAAAACTTGACTTTTATTTGCAGGTGTGTCTAGCATCCCAAGGAGCAAATCGAAAATGGTATCTTGATAGCAGATGCTTGAGATACATGACTGGTGATGAATCTCAATTCATCACACTTGATGCTAAAAATGGAGGGACGATCACCTTTAGAGATAATGGCAAAAGAAAGATCATCGGTATAGGCAACATTGGTATTACTCCCTCCAAGTATATTGAAAATATTTTATTAGTAGATGGTTTAAAACATAATTTATTAAGCATCAGTCAATTTTGTGATAAAGGATACACAGTTATTTTTGAATCTTCTGTGTGCATTGTAACTAGTCCTGTTAATGAAGGCATTAAATTTGTTGGGCATAGACATGGCAATGTTTATATGGTAGATTTGAATGATCTATCCAAAATAAACATGCAATGCCTAGTATCCTTGAATGCCAAGATTAATGAGACTAGTTGGCTTTGGCATCGTAGGCTTGCACATATTAGCATGCATTCACTTTCAAAACTCATTAAAAAAGAATTAGTTATTGGTTTACCCAAATTGAACTTTGAAAAGGATAGAATTTATGATGCATGCCTACTAGGTAAACAAACAAGAGTGTCATTCAAATCTAAAAACATTATTTCAACTACTAGGCCATTAGAATTATTGCATATGAATTTATTTGGACCTACTAGAACTACTAGTCTAGGGGAAAAATGATATAGTTTTGTAATTATTGATGACCTCTCTCATTTTACATGGGTTTTTTTTTTCGCATACAAGGATGAAACTTTTCAAGTTTTCTCTAAATTTTATCGAAAAATCACAAACGAGAAAGGTTTTTCAATTCAAAATATTCAAAGTGATCATGGAACCGAATTTAAAAATCAAGATTTTGAAAAATTTTATGATGAAAAAGGAATAGGACATAATTTTTCGGCATCCAGGACACCCCAACAAAATAGAGTAGTAGAAAGGAAAAATAGAACCCTTGAAGAAATGGCCCGTACCATGCTATGTGAAAGCAACCTTCCAAGATACTTTTGGGCGGAAGCTATTAACACAGCATGTTACATATTGAATCATGCTTTAATTAGACAAATTTTAAAGAAAACTCTCTATGAGCTTTGGAAAGGTAGAAAACCAAACATTGCATATTTTTATATTTTTGGTTGTCGATGTTTTGTATTAAACAATGGTAAAGAAAGACTGGAAAAATTTGATGTAAAATCTGATGAAGTGATTTTTCTTGGTTACTCCTCTTCTAGCAAAGCCTTTAGAGTTTTCAACAAAAGAACCTTAGTAGTAGAGGAGTCAATACATGTTGTCTTTGATGAAACTAACGATCTTCCTTCAAGAAAGAATGAAGATTTTGATGATGTAGATCCTCTTATAAAAAGAATAAAGGAGATCAATCTAAAAGATTCAACAATTCAAGATGATGAAGAACTTGAAGACAAACAAAATGAGGAAGGTGAAGAACGACAAGAATAACCTCAAGGTACAAATAATCTACCCAAGGAATGGAGGTATGATCACAATCACCCCAAGAAACTAATCATTGGTGATCCTACACATGGTGTAAGAACTCATTCCTCACTTAAAGATGCACTCAATCATTTTACTTTTGTTTCTCATCTTGAACCTAAAACTATAGATGAAGCTGAAAAAGATTATAATTGGATTAATGCAATGCAAGAAGAACTTAATCAATTTGAAAGAAATAATGTATGGACCTTAGTATCAAGATCTAAAAACTACTTGTTGGTGCAAAAATCCGCCTGCACCGGAGAAGCTGGAGTTGAGGAAGCCGCGGTCGCCGCCGGGACCTGCAAGGGAAGTCTAAACTGGAGGTGGGGTTGCTCCGGCAAGACCCTCCGACGCTCAAGTCAGTTCTTTGCATCAACAAGAATGGAGTGCTCGAACGGAGAATTTAGCAGAGTTTTGAGATAAGGCAAAAGAGCTTAAAGAATAACGTATCTGAGTCCCCCTTTTATAGGCGGGGGAGGCACCGGACTGATGGCGACGTTTGTAACCGCCTGGTAGTGGGCCGCCCATGATCAGGGGAATTGATTGCGAAAGATAAAGGAGCAGACATGTGGCCATCATCATGGCCCGCCACATAAGGCCTGTTGTAGGTAGTGGAGCGGCGTCCGTTACTGCTGGTTGTCAGTGAGTAGTGGGATCGTGCAGCACCTGCCACAGGGAGCGGAGCAACATCATAGCTGTTGACACAGCCTGTCAGAGGGTAGTGGGATCGTGCAGCACCTGCCGCAGGGAGCGGAGCAACATCATAGCTGTTGACACAGCCTGTCAGAGGGTAGTGGGATCGTGCAGCACCTGCCACAGGGAGCGGAGCAACATCATAGCTGTTGACACAGCCTGTCAGAGGGTAGTGGGATTGTGCAGCACCTGTCGCAGGAGGAGGTGGAACCGCGTGGAATCCGCTACAGGAAGTGGAACAGGATCATGGCAGTTATTGTTATCTGCCAAGGGACACGGATCTGTTGATCAAGGCTCGGCAGTGGTCGGAGTTCGGCCTTTGTAGGAGTCCGGGAGGAGTCTCCCTTTCGGACAAGGTCGCGGGTGGAGTAGGGATCCGGACGGAGCCACCCTGCAGTCGATGGCAGAGCCCGGCTCCCGTAGGAGTCTGGGCGGAGCCGTTCTGCTGTTGATGGAGGAGCCCGGCTCCCGTAGGAGTCCGGGCAGAGCCGTTCTGCTGTTGATGGAGGAGCCCGGCTCCCGTAGGAGTCCGGGCGGAGCCGTTCTGCTGTTGATGGAGGAGCCCGGCTCCCGTAGGAGTCCGGGCGGAGCCGTTCTGCTGTTGATGGAGGAGCCCGGCTCCCGTAGGAGTCCGGGCGGAGCCGTTCTGCTGTTGATGGAGGAGCTCGGCTCCCGTAGGAGTCCGGGCGGAGCCGTTCTGCTGTTGATGGAGGAGCCCGACTCCTGTAGGAGTCCGGGCGGAGCCGTTCTGCTGTTGATGGAGGAGCCCGGCTCCCGTAGGAGTCCGGGCGGAGCCGTTCTGCTGTTGATGGAGGAGCTCGGCTCCCGTAGGAGTCCGGGCGGAGCCGTTCTGCTGTTTATGGAGGAGCCCGGCTCCCGTAGGAGTCCGGGCGGAGCCGTTCTGCTGTTGATGGAGGAGCCCGGCTCCCGTAGGAGTCCGGGCGGAGCCGTTCTGCTGTTGATGGAGGAGCCCGGCTCCCGTAGGAGTCCGGGCGGAGCCGTTCTGCTGTTGATAGAGGAGCCCGGCTCCCGTAGGAGTCCGGGCGGAGTCGTTCTGCTGTCGATTTCGGCTGCGGGTAATTTATACCCAACACCAGTCCCCCTACTTCCGAGTTTGAATTTCAAGCGAAGGAAGTATGCAGAGAGAGATGTGCGCAGCCGGAATCGTCCCTTCGAATCCTGCGCACTGCCGCCCCTATTAAATGCACGCACGTCAGAGTCCGCTTTTCGGTGAAGGTGACTTGAAAAGTCTTTTTGGAACCCCCACTGAAACGCGATCCTAAGCATCGCTTTGCGGGAATTCGTGAGCGGTCAACCCTCGATGGCGGTGAAGGGGATAAGCGCACCACGCGGCACACCTTAGTTGGCCCAGGAGTACCCGCCGCCATAACTGCGCCAGGATCCATCGGCTATTTAAACCCCTCGGCCCCTTCGTAGCTTCATTCTGGCGTTGTTCTTTCATCTGAGAGCCCTGCTTCCCTCGCCCCAGTCCCTGTCTCCTTCCCTTAAACCATGTTATTTACTTGGGAGGCTGTCCTCGAGGGAATTCTTAGGGTTTGGAGGAAAGAGAGAAGGAGAATGGCGGCCGGTGAGAATCTCCGTCGCTCTAAAGGGAGCCCAAGGAAGAATTCCTTCAACAACAGGGGTTTAATAACGGGGGCTGTCGGGGAAGCTATTCTGCCCGCGAGTCTCGGGGCAGCAAAGCGGGGTGATACCGGTCAAGAGGGCAGGATAGACGTCACAAGCCATGACGGGATCCTTGACGCCGTCGGGGCCGAGAGACCAGAGGCGGTCGACGTTGACGGTGGGGCAGTAGAACTTGTTGCGGGGGCGGTGGAAGTAACGCATGCTGACCTTGCCGGAGTGTCTCGGGTGGCGGCCGTTGTTGCCCCCTCCGCCTCTGGGGATTTACCCCACCCCTCTTCTGCCAAGGTTGGGACCTCGAGAACAGAATGAGGCGAGATGGGCGAGAGCTGTTACACGCACTGGAGAATGCGATTGAGAAGGATAGAGATGGAGTTCGCAGCTCGGAGCGGTCTCCGGTTCATCCTGCCCGAACCGTGCCCGCGATACGTGCGATGACATGTATCTTCTTTTTTCCTGACCCACCGGGTCCTGTAATGTGTATTTCTGTTAAATGAAAAAGTAATTTCAGTACCTTGTTTGCATCTTGTGTTAAATAGTTGTCTGCCGGACTTCTTCGTTTTCCTTTCGTTCTCTTTGTCTGTGTTACGTTGTTCCAAGGTCGTCGGCAACTTTTTCAGTTCACGTGGGGTCGTCATTTGCCGAGCTCCTTTTCGGCTTTTGTGCCGTTCGGGGATACCCACTTGTCGGGTTCGCCTGGATTCTTCTCCGCTGAAGTCGGGGCTAAGTTCGGCTCCCTTGATAGTCCGAATGGAGAAGCCCTCCGGGAGTTGGAGTAACTCGATTCTCGTAAGAGCCAGGGCAAAGTTTTTCTGCAATTAAAGTTATAAGTAAAGTCCGGCTTCTGTAGAAGTCCGGGCGGAGTTGTCCTGTAGCTGTCGTTGGCGGTGGAGCCCGGCTCCTGTAGGAGTCCGGGCGAAGCCGTCTTAGCGGCGGAACCCGGCTCCCGTAGGAGTCCGGGTGAAGGTTTCTTGGCGGCTGAACCCGGCTCCCGTAGGAGTCCGGGTGAAGTCTTCTTTGCATGGGGACCCGGCTCCCGTAGGAGTCCGGGCGAAGTCTTTTTTTTTTTTTTTTTTTTTTTTTTTGCGGCGGAACCCGGCTCCCGTAGGAGTCTGGGTGAAGTCTTCTTGGCGTAGGGACCCGGCTCCCGTAGGAGTCCGGGTCTTTCACTTTGCTCATGTCAGGACGAGGTTCTCCTCCTGTTCCTGACAGGGCTGCGGGGGCACATATGGGCGTTGCAAGGCCTCTCCCCCCATCCGGTCTAAAAGAACCGGGCCTTCAACTTTGCTCAAGTTAGGGCGAGGTTCTCCTCCTGTCCCTAACAGGGCTGTGGGGGCACATATGGGCGTTGCACGGCCTCTCCCCCCATCCGGTCTAAAAGAACCGGGCCTTCGACTTTGCTCAAGTTAGGGCGAGGTTCTCCTCCTGTCCCTAACAGGGCTGTGGGGGCACATATGGGCGTTGCAAGGCCTCTCCCCCCATCCGGTCTAAAAGAACCGGCCTTCGACTTTGCTCAAGTTAGGGCGAGGTTCTCCTCCTGTCCCTAACAGGGCTGTGGGGGCACATATGGGCGTTGCAAGGCCTCTCCCCCCATCCGGTCTAAAAGAACCGGGCCTTCGACTTTTATAAGGTTGCCCTCTCATTTTTGATACCGTCTGCTTGAATTATCCTAAGACAAATGGGCATGCATTTTTTTTTTTTTTTGGTCAGGACGAAATCACTGGTAGTACATCCGTAAGTTTTCTGAGCTCCACGATCGCGGGAGGTCAGCTCCCCCGAGTTCCCTGAGATAATAAGTTCCAGGTCGAACTACTTCCTTGACCTCATAAGGTCCTTCCCAGTTTGGGGCGAGCTTCCCCTGGCCCTGAGGTTGTGAGACAGCAGCTCGTCGGAGCACTAGATCCCCTGCTTTGAATGCTTTGTTCTTCACTCGGGCGTTGTAATATCGGGCAACTTTCTGTCTGTAGGCTGCCATTCGAACCTGAGCAATCTCCCGCCTTTCTTCCAGTAGGTCGAGGTTGGCTCTGAGACTTTGCGCGTTTTGAGGTTCGTCGAATGTCACGACTCGTGCCGATGGGAGTTTAAGCTTGATCGGGATGACGGCTTCCGTACCAAAGGCTAGAGCAAAGGGAGTCTCTCCTGTAGGCAATCTCTGGGTGGTCCGATAAGCCCATAGCACATGATAAAGTTCGTCCGCCCAAGTCCCTTTTGCTCTTTCGAGCCTGGTCTTAATCCCCTGCAAAAGGGTTCTGTTTGTTACCTCGGCTTCGCCGTTCGCCTGGGGATGGGCCACTGACGTGAATTTGTGGGAGATGTTTAGGTCTTCACAGAATTCAGCAAATCTGGCTCCCGCGAATTACCGTCCATTATCAGTGATGAGAGTTCTAGGCAAACCGAACCTGCACACGATCGATTTTCAGACGAAATCCTGCACTTTCGCTTCTGTGATTTTGGCTAGTGGCTCGGCCTCGACCCATTTGGTGAAGTAGTCGATCGCTACAAGGAGGAATTTCCTTTGACCAGATGCCATGGGAAAGGGGCCAAGAATATCCATTCCCCATTGCGCAAAAGGCCATGGGGCGCTCAAGGGTGTAAGCTCAGTAGCAGGCTGTCTCTGGACGTTGGCGTACCTCTGGCATCAATCACACTTTTTGACATATTCAATTGAATCTTGGTGCATGGTTGGCCAGTAATATCCTTGGTGGAGTAGCTTGTGGGATAGAGACCTGGCGCCTAAATGGCTTCCGCAAGCTCCCTCGTGCATTTCCCATAGAGCGTAGTCAGCTTCGGAGGATCGGAGGCATCTCAAGAGAGGCAGGGAGTGCGATCTTTTGTATAATTTGCCCTCATAGAGGATGTACCGGGAGGCTTGATTTCGGAGTTTCCGAGCTTCTTTCGCATCCTGGGGAAGAATCCCATCTCTAAGATAGGTTATTAGCGGGTCGACCCAGCTGGGCTCGTGGTCGATCTCCATTACGAGTCGCGGTTCTTCCGTACTCGGTTGTTCTAAAACTTCAAAGAGAACGCCTTTTGGCAATTCGGCCGGAACCGATGTCGCCAGTTTGGAGAGAAGATCGGCTCTAATGTTCTCCGACCTCGAAATTTGCCTGATGTCGAAATTGTTAAAGGCAGGGATGAACTCCTTCACCTTTTCGAGATATTTGGCCATACTGTCCTCCCGTGCTTCAAAGCTCCCGCTGACCTGCCCCACCACCAGCTGGGAGTCGCTGTGCACCTGGAGTTGACCTATTCCAAGCTCCTTAGCGATCCTCAATCCTGCGATCAGAGCTTCATACTCCGCTCCATTGTTCGTTGCGGGGAATTCGAAATGCAGAGCGTACTCCACAACGACTCCCTCCGGGCCGGTCAAGATCAGGCCAGCACCCACGCCTGCCATGTTGGACGATCCGTCCACATGGAGGGTCCAACAGTTATCGGACGAACTGGCTTCTTCGTCGGGGGAGTTCGGCTGAGTACTCAGGTCATCAATTTTGTTTTGCTCAGGTTCAGCCTCCTCGGGGATGGTGCATTCCACTATGAAATCCGCCAACACTTGGGCTTTTATCGCCGGTCTAGGCTTGTAGTTGATGTCGAATTCTGTAAGCTCGATGGCCCATTTCGCCATTCCTCCGGAGGTATCGGCTCGGTGTAAAACCGCCTTGATCGGTTGGTCGGTGAGTAACGTCACCGTGTGCCCTTGAAAGTAAGGTCGGAGTCTCCGAGCTGCAATCAACAAGGCGTAGATCAGTTTTTCTAATTTAGTATACCTGGTCTCGGCGTCCCTCAACACGCGACTAATGTAGTAGACCGGTCGCTGGACTTTCATTTCCTCCTTAATAAGGACGGCTGCAAGGGCTGTGGGAGAGACTGCCAGGTACAAAAATAATTCCTCTTTGGGCTCGGGCTTTGCCAGCAGTGGGGGTGAGCCAAGATAGCTTTTCAATTCTTCGAACGCCTGTTGGCATTCAGGGGTCCAACAGAAGTTTTTCGGCTGCTTGAGAGTTTGAAAGAAGGGCAGACATCGCTCGGCCGACCTTGCGACAAAGCGATTGAGAGCCGCAATTCTTCCTGTGAGGCACTGAACCTCTTTGATCGACCTTGGGGCAATCATATCTTGGATGGTGCAGATTTTCTCCAGATTGGCCTCGATCCCGCGCCCTGATACCATGAAGCCCAGGAACTTCCCCGAGGTTACCCCAAAGGCGCATTTGGTTGGGTTCAGCTTCATTCTATACTTTCGAAGAGCGCCAAAGGTTTCTTCGAGATCGGTGACATGATTCCCGGAAGACCTGCTTTTCACGAGCATATCGTCCACATAAACTTCCATATTTCGGCCGATCTGTTCCTTGAAGATTTTGTTCACCAGTCGTTGATAGGTTGCACCCGCGTTCTTGAGGCCGAATGGCATAACCCTGTAGCAGTAAAGGCCGCGATTAGTGATAAAAGCAGTCTTTTCTTCATCTTCCGATGCCATCCTAATCTGGTTATAGCCGGAGAATGCGTCCATGAAAGTGAGAAGCTCGTGGCCCGAGGTAGCGTCCACCAGTTGGTCGATCCTGGGAAGGGGGTAGCTGTCCTTTGGGCAAGCTTTATTCAGCTTTTTGAAGTCGATACACATCCTCCACTTGCCGTTTGCTTTCTTGACCAAGACAACATTGGAGATCCACTCTGGATAATTGACCTCCTTGATGGATCCAGCCTTGAGAAGTTTATCCACTTCCTCGGCTATCGCCTTCTGCCTCTCTGGGGCATGACTCCAGATTTTTTCTTTTGTTGGCCGATGTTTAGGATCGACCGCCAGATGATGTTCCATGACTTCTGTCTCAATCTCCGGCATATCCGCCGGGACCCATGCGAAAACGTCCGCATTCCTTCGGAGAAAGTCCACGAGATGCGTCCGCACCTCCTCCTCCAGGTTGGAGCCAATCAACACCACATGCTCCGCATTCCCATCATTCAAAGGAATTGGTATTAGGTCCTCGATCGGGCCGCCCCTCTCTTCAGCGAGGTCGTCGCGCGCATCCAACCCGTCGACTGGACAAAGGTCCGCTTGATCGCTTCTTTGCAGGGCAATATTGTAGCAGTGCCTGGCCAGCGCCTGGTCTCCCCGAACTTCTCCAATCCCTTTGTCAGTGGGGAACTTCAACTTCAAATGATAGGTTGAAACAACGGCTCTGAGGGCATTGAGGCCGGGTCGGCCAAGAATTGCATTGTAGGCAGAAGGCGCCTTTACCACCAGAAAATTCACCAGGGCTCTGGACTGCTTTGGATGCTGACCCGCGGTCACAGTTAGGGCTATCGTTCCTTCCGTTGGAACGGCATCACCAGTAAACCCTATCAAGGGGGAGCACATCGGCCTTAAATGACCGCCAAGAGCGGCCATTCTCGAAAAGGCACTGTAGAATAAGATGTCGGTCGAACTTTCGTTGTCGACGAGAATGCGACGGACGTCATAATCTGCTATATTCAAGGAAACTACGACCGCATCGTCATGAGGGAATTAGACTCCCTGGGCATCCTCTTCAGTGAAGGCTATGGGCTCTTCAACTTTTTGCCGCTTGAGGGGTGCAGCTGATGTGCTGGTTGCCTCCGGCCGGGATTCTCCCGAGATGACGTTGACGGAATCCGTCGAAGGTTGGTCATCCGGCCACCCTTTATCATCAATCATAGCCGGAGGTAGTTGTGCGGAAACCTCGCGGGAGGGCATCGGATGGGAAAAAGAGGATTGGGTGCCGGAAAAGATGGCCGGAAGCGGGTCTGTTGAGCGCTCCTTCAAGAACAAGGGTGCTGCGAAGACACATGCCCTTCTTCTAGTGCCAATCCTGTTGGTGCAAAAATCCGCCTGCGCCGGAGAAGCTGGAGTTGAGGAAGCCGCGGTCGCCGCCGGGACCTGCAAGGGAAGTCTAAATCGGAGGTGGGGTTGCTCCGGCAAGACCCTCCGACGCTCAAGTCAGTTCTCTGCCTCAACAAGAATGGAGTGCTCGAACGGAGAATTTAGCAGAGTTTTGAGATAAGGCAAAAGAGCTTAAAGAATAACGTATCTGAGTCCCCCTTTTATAGGTGGGGGAGGCACCGGACTGATGGCGATGTTTGTAACCGCCTGGTAGTGGGCCGCCCATGATCAGGGGAATTGATTGCGAAAGATAAAGGAGCAGACACGTGGCCATCATCATGGCCCGCCACATAAGGCCTGTTGTAGGTAGTGGAGCGGCGTCCGTTACTGCTGGTTGTCAGCGAGTAGTGGGATCGTGCAGCACCTGCCGCAGGGAGCGGAGCAACATCATAGATGTTGACACAGCCTGTCAGAGGGTAGTGGGATCGTGCAGCACCTGCCGCAGGGAGCGGAGCAACATCATAGCTGTTGACACAGCCTATCAGAGGGTAGTGGGATCGTGCAGCACCTGTCGCAGGGAGCGGAGCAACATCATAGCTGTTGACACAGCCTGTCAGAGGGTAGTGGGATCGTGCAGCACCTGTCGCAGGAGGAGGTGGAACCGCGTGGAATCTGCTACAGGAAGTGGAACAGGATCATGGCAGTTATTGTTATCTGCCAAGGGACACGGATCTGTTGATCAAGGCTCGGCAGTGGTCGGAGTTCGGCCTTTGTAGGAGTCCGGGAGGAGTCCCCCTTTCGGACGAGGTCGCGGGTGGAGTAGGGATCCGGACGGAGCCACCCTGCTGTCGATGGCAGAGCCCGACTCCCGTAGGAGTCCGGGCGGAGCCGTTCTGCTGTTGATGGAGGAGCCCGCTCCCGTAGGAGTCCGGGCGGAGCCGTTCTGCTGTTGATGGAGGAGCCCGGCTCCCGTAGGAGTCCGGGCGGAGCCGTTCTGCTGTTGATGGAGGAGCCCGGCTCCCGTAGGAGTCCGGGCGGAGTCGTTCTGCTGTTGATGGAGGAGCCCGGCTCCCGTAGGAGTCCGGGCGAAGCCGTTCTGCTGTTGATGGAGGAGCCCGGCTCCCGTAGGAGTCCGGGCGGAGCCGTTCTGCTGTTGATGGAGGAGCCCGGCTCCCGTAGGAGTCCGGGCGGAGCCGTTCTGCTGTTGATGGAGGAGCCCGGCTCCCGTAGGAGTCCGGGCGAAGCCGTTCTGCTGTTGATGGAGGAGCCCGGCTCCCGTAGGAGTCCGGGCAGAGCCGTTCTGCTGTTGATGGAGGAGCCCGGCTCCCGTAGGAGTCCGGGCGGAGCCGTTCTGCTGTTGATGGAGGAGCCCGGCTCCCGTTGGAGTCCGGGCGGAGCCGTTCTGCTGTTGATGGAGGAGCCCGGCTCCCGTAGGAGTCCGGGCGGAGTCGTTCTGCTGTTGATGGAGGAGCCCGGCTCCCGTAGGAGTTCGGGCGGAGCCGTTCTGCTGTTGATGGAGGAGCCCGACTCCCGTAGGAGTCCGGGCGGAGCCGTTCTGCTGTTGATGGAGGAGCCCGGCTCCCGTAGGAGTCCGGGCGGAGTTGTTCTACTGTCAATTTCGGCTGCGGGTAATTTATACCCAACACTACTCAATAATTGGCACAAAATGGGTATATAGGAATAAATTGGATGAATATGAAAATGTGATAAGAAATAAAGCAAGATTAGTTGCAAAAGGTTATAATCAAGAAGAAATTAATTTTGATGAGACTTTTGCACCTATTACTAGATTAGAGGCAATTAGACTTCTACTTGCTTATGCTTGCTTTATGAAATTTAAATTATTCCAAATGGATGTCAAAAGTATTTTTTTGAATGGATATATCGCTGAAGAAGTTTATGTAGAACAACCCTCAGGTTTTGAAAATTATGTTTTTTCTAATTATATTTTTAAATTAAATAAAGCTCTATATGGTTTAAAACAAGCACCCAGGGCTTGGTATGAAAGGCTAAGCAAATTTTTACTTAATAATAATTTTTTAAGAGAAAATATAGACACAACTCTTTTCATTAAAAGAAATAAAGATGATATATTGGTTATACAAATATATGTTGATGACATTATTTTTGGGTCTACTAATGAAATTCTTTATCAAGATTTTGCAAAGCTCATGCAGGGGGAGTTCGAGATGAGCATGATGGGAGAACTCATATTTTTCCTCAAACTTCAAATCAAACAAACGAAGGAAGGAATCTCCATCACCCAAACCAAGTACACAAGAGAATTACTCAAAAGATTTGGAATGGAAAACTCCAAAGCAATTGGCACACCCATGAGCCCATCATGTAAGCTTGATAAGGATGAAGAAGGTAAAAGTGTAGACTTAAAATTTTATAGAGGCATGATTGGTTCTCTATTATATTTAACTGCTAGTAGACCTGATATTATATTTAGTGTTTGTCTATGTGCTCATTTTCAATCAAATCCAAAAGAATCACACTTGAATGCAGTTAAAAAAATCCTTAGATATTTAAATGGTACACAAACTCTAAGATTATGGTATTCTAAGAACTCATTAATTGACTTAATAGGATATTCAGATGTCGATTTTGCTGGATGTAAATTAGATAAAAAAAGTACTAGTGGAACTTGCCAATTTTTTGGAGTTAACCTAATCTCTTGGTTTAGCAAGAAATAAAATTCGGTAGCTCTGTCTACAGCCGAGGCTGAATACATTATAGTCGGAAGTTGTTGTGCTCAAATCTTATGGATTAAGCAACAACTCGAAGACTTTGGTATCAAACTTAATGAAACTCCCATAAGATGTGATAACACTAGTGCTATAAATCTCACTAAAAATTCAATTCAACATTCTAGGTCAAAATATATTAAAATCAGGCATCATTTCATAAGAGAACATATCCAAAATAAAGACATAATTCTTGACTATGTTTGTACTGAAAAATAATTAGCTGACATCTTTACCAAGGCCTTAAGTGAAGATAGATTTTGTGAAATTAGGAGAGAACTAGGAATCCTTGATCCATCTGCTTAGGTGTCTCTCTGATTTCAAGATATCAATGCCAAAAATTCTTTAGCTTAATTCTCATCTTTTCTTTTGAGCTCAAAAGCTCAAAATAAACATTCTCATGATCAATTTTTGGATAAACATCCTTCTCCTAATATTTCAAATTTATTCGAAACTGTTTCATCATTTTTCTGAATTTCTCTGTGCCATGAGTCGACCCCCAGGGTCGACCCTAGGGTAAACTTGTAATATTGACTAAATCCTTCGGGCGCTTTCTTTTTGTTGGAAAACCTTCCTTGAGCCGACCCAACTCTTCGTCTTCTTCCTTCCACCAAGCCAAAAGACTCCCTCTCTTCTTCCTCAAACCCAAGTTTCTCCCCAAAACTCTTCTCCCACCATCTCTCACCTTCTAAATCGTCCTCTTCGAACCAAGCTCCTCCCTTTTCTCTTTCTCCATTTGGAGCGAGTCGAGCTTACCCTAGACTCTATCCGTCTTCTCCAAATCGGCACTCCTCTTCTCCAAAATCCTTATCCTTCCCCTAAAAACCCTTTATCTCTCCCCACATTTTCTCTCCTAAGTTCCTTGCTAGCTCTGTGTGTGCAAATGGCTCCGAAGATGAAGCTTCCACAGAGGAGAAAATCAGTTCGCGGGTTGGAAGAAAGTGTGCGGTGGAAGAGATAAGCAACCGAGACCACTTCTGCTTCAATCCCTGCTCCTACATCTACTCCAGCTACAACTCGATCTCCAATCAGCCCTAGTAAGGTACCCCTTTCTAATAGGAAGGTAGAGACCGGCAAAAATATTGATTTCAGATTTTTTGAAAAGGAAGGATTCTCTATCGGATCAAAAATTAAGGACCAAGGTTGGAAATTCTACTGCTCCCTAAAAGAAAATACCTATGTGGATCTTGTTAGAGAATTTTATCTGCATTTGGGATACAGCAATGAAACAGTAAAATCCACAGTAAAGGGTATAGAAATTAGCTTAGATCCTATGCTCTTGGAGAAAATTCTTCATTTACCCTGTGAGGGATACGCAAACATGGAACTCCCAGTTAAGGAGGAGGGAATAAATGCTATTCTAGGAAGAACCTTCACTGGAAGCCTAAACAAATTAGAGGCTAAGATTCTTTCCATTGAGATGAGGTTGCTACACCAAATGGTAACTAAGTTATTTTTTCCTAAAAGTGGTAGACATAATTTTCTCTCTAGTCGGGACATCTGCATTATGTATCATATTATTACTCAAACCCCCCTGAACCTCCCAGCATTGATGATTGAAGCTATGAGAGAGACCTTGAATAGGTCCAAGGCACATTTGCCTTTCGGTATGGCTCTCACTTTAGTATTTAGGAGATTTGGAGTTAGCTTTGAGGGGGAGGCAGTAGCTAGGCTATCTCACTCAGACACTATCAACCGCCATACTCTGCACCGTATGGGATTTTTCAAGACTGATGGTGGTTGGATAAAGGGTATGGAAGAGAGAGCTGAGGACAGAGCAGAGGAGGAAGGACCATCATCACCTCTCCGTGATCACAGGGCTGTATCTCCAGATATTCAGTTTGTTTCTAAACATGAGGCTGGGCCATCAGAGTCTGCGAGGAGGCACACTTCAGTTCAGCAGCCGGACAGCAGAGCACATCCTTCAGAGATCAGATTGGCTGATGATCAGATAAAGATGATATCTCAGCGTGTAGCCTTCATACTCTCACGTCAGATGGGTACTTCAGCTTTTGCTCAGGGATCGACATCTCATGATGTATCTGATCAGACACTGATCCCCCACATCTCCACTGTGTTCCAGATGATTTTTGATCAGTCAGTACGCATCGAGCAGCTTGAAGATTATATAGTGAGACTGACTGGCAGAGTATTTGACTTGCAGAGGCAAGTGCTAGCTCTAGCCCATCCACAGCCACATGAGGACATCACTGAGGTCTCAGACCTATCTACGGAGGCAGTCAGACTGCGAGGAGTCTTAGAGAGTGATTTTGATTTTCTGAGGAGAGAGATCAGGGGCTCTAGTGAGCATGCTTCCACTCAATTCACTGCACTGCTACAATCTGTTTCAAGAGCTCTGAACCTTCTGGACACCATCAGACTCTCTCTTGTAGCTCAGTCCTTTGCTTCTCAGGCTTCAGGATCTTCTCATCCCTCCACTCGTGCTGGCACCTCTACCTGTGGCAGAGGCAAACGCTGTCGAGGTCGAGCTCGTGGACATGATCCTTCATCTCCTCACCTCATCTCTGATTCATCAGACTCCGATCCATCCAGTCATGATATTTATTAGATCCAGTGTAGTCTGTGTTTTCTTTAGTTTTTGTCTAGGATCTATCTTGTAGGCCATGTAATGCAATGTTGACTGATTGACTCTTGGATAGTTTCTATCCATATCTTTTGTACTCTAAGTCAACACTTATGTATTGAAACATCTCTGTACTCACTCATCCTTTGGATATATATATATATACTTTAACTTTCAATGAATATCTCTGATCAAATGGAGTTACTTTTAAATTCTAAAATATTTGAATAGCAACATCTTTTCAATGAGCAATTTGACATATTTTTTTTACAATTGCTATATTGAGGGGGAGTAAAACAATAAGCAATAAAGAAGGAAGCTAAAAATGTAAAATTGCTCCCATCAAAAGGAAGGAATAGAGAAAATATATTCAAAAAATGGATAGTAAAGAATCTAAATTGATGCTGTCAAAAAGGGGGAGTAGAGCATCGAGATTGAGGTTGAGCAATAAGAGCAATAAAGATTGAACATTAAGTAAAATATTTTTTTTCTTCTTTTTGCAAGCAAATGAACTTATAAACAAATTTTAAATTTTTAGCAAATTTTAAATTTCTCTTCAAACTGCTTATGATGCATTTCATTACAATACTTGGCTATAATATCCAAGTGATGCATCTTCATAAATTTAAAATTCATGTTCAATGCTTTCTATATGCTTTTGCTCAAGTGTTTTATCATCATCAAAAAGGGAGAGATTGTTGCTCCTTGAATTGATTTTGATGATTACAAAGCATTTGAGGAGATTACTAATGATCTTGGCTTGGAAAAAGACTTACTGCATTTCAGAGGCAAAATCATAATTTTATCAAGACCTGTTTCAGAAGCCTCAAGAGCAAGAACTGAAGACGTACAATCTATTGGAGGAAATTTCAATATTTTTGGAAGTGTATTTTGTAAGAAAACCAGATTTTTATTTTTGAGTCGACCCCATGAGTCGACTCATGGCTTAAAGGGCTGAACGGCACGCTAAAATTTTGGCCAGCACTCTCTGTGAGTTGACCCCATGGGTCGATCTCTTGGCATGAGTCGACCCTATGAGTCGACCTCTGCTGCTTTGCAGGCTAAAATTACAGAATAGTCATTTTCTATTCTGTTCCACAGAGGTCGACCCTATGAGTCGACCCATGAGCATGAGTCGACCCCTATGACGGGAAAGTTTCGCAACGGCTAGTTTTTAACCCATTTCAATTATATTTAATGCTCATTTAATGTGCTCTAACGGCTTTATTTCAGCCCAGATTACTCTCTACCATTATTTGAAGTTATATAAAGGGACTTCAAGGAGGGAATCAAAAATAAGAAGAAAAATAGAAGAGAGATTTTTGAAAAAGGTTCTTCAAGTATTCTTTACAACTCTAAGCAAGAGCCCACTTAAAGTATTCAAGAAGCTTTTAATTCAAGTTCACCAACTCCTCAAGTGATCATTCAAGTCTCCAACTACCTTGAGAAAATCAGAAAGAGCTTCCTTCAAATTGTGTAAAGTGTATTAAATGCCTTATTCGCTCATTAAAGGAGCTTCATTTGTATTTCTGTACTATTAACTGTAATACTCTTTTTGAGTCATTATTTTTTGTTTTGGAAGGGTTCCAAAATATAGAAAGGTTGATCCGAATCTTGAATCGGATTGTATTGGGTTAGCTTGTATCCGAAAAATAAGTGGTCTAGCTTGGGATAGCTAGAGTCGGAGGTTCCAACAAGTGTATTCAGGTTGAATATAATTTAGTGGATTGGAATTCCCAAGAAGGAGTTTGGGGAGTGAATGTAGGTGCAAGGTTGGCACCGAACCACTATAAATCCTCTTGTTTGTGTTGTGCTTAATTGCTTTCCTTTTAAACTTCTTTATTCTCTTACATTCTTGCATCCAACCATTACCCTTGCATCAATTACTCTCATCTTACTTATCTTGCTATTGTTAAATATTCTTGATAAGTTGTAAGTTAAGCTTAAATTTTTAGAAATCCAATTCACCCCCCCTCTTGGGTTGCATAGCTGGGCAACATCAACTGTCAACTCTGATCAGGTTGTCCATATTGTATTTCAAAATATCAAATCCATCTGATGGATTATCCTGGCCAAGATTTTACTAAATTGAAATACAGTGACTCATTCTTCTTTAACTCTGAGAGTGGTCAATCCCATCTCGATCACACTCTGACTTCGCAAGTACTTGACTGTGCCCAAAAGCCTTCCATCACTGAATTAGAAATTTAGTTAGTCCAGTACCAAAGCACAGTGAGTTGCTTGCAAGTCACTGAGGTAATCTCAGGTCTAAGGGATACTTATACCTATATCCCATCAGAGACATTCTCGATAGCAGAATACTTTGGAGTTAATCACGTTCAACGATGATGTATCCGTACATCTCACCTGTATGCCATACCAGTGTCTCCACACTTCTTGGTTAAAAGGATAACCAATCCATATAGCCTACAGCGACCTACACTCGATAGAAGCTGTCGTCCTTATTAACAGCCTATCATTTGGTTGTGAACAGTTTTAAGGACTAATCGATAAATCCTCTCTGTATCGAACCTAAATAGTCCTAAGGACTTCATCACAACAACAGAGTTCATTAGAAGATGAAAACTTATGGTGAAAATGTCAAAAATATATTTTATTTATTAACAAATCAATTACAATACAAGGTTGCTCAACCGTCAATAGGTTGATGATTGGCTTTTGGGACATATTTTCCAACAATTTCTATTTGTCCTAAAGCCACTCAGCACAGTATCTAATACCCATCTTCGACTTGTGGTTGTCGAACTCCTTTATTGCTAGGGCTTTAGTGAAGGGGTTGGTCAGGTTCTTCTTTCCGTCGATCTTCTGAAGGTCAACGTCATCTTGATCCACGATCTCCCAGACCAGGTAGAAGTGGCGCAAAATATGCTTCATCCGCTGGTGTACTTTGGGTTCCTTCTCCTGAGCTATGGCACCAGTGCTACGTAGTAGAGCAGGACCGAACCATCGAGGGAGGGTGCTACTTCGAGCTCGATGATGAATTTTCTCAGCCACACAGCTTCCTTTGCGGTATCTGATGCTGCGATGTACTCCACCTCACA